>NW_020797888.1:4839598-5148541 GCF_003369625.1 Aspergillus mulundensis
TTATTAAAGTTATATAATTTAAAAAAAAAAACTACTTTTCCTATTCTTGTAAATCTTAGAATATAAAAAAATAAGGTAAATTAATAGTTTAAGGTATTACTTAATACTAGGGCTAATATTAATTTTATTTTAATTTAATATTTATAAAAGTAAAATATTAAAATAAATACTAACTACATGGTATAGCTAATTTAATATACTAATAATATTTTTACTTTTTATTACAGGTGTTTATAAGCCTGTACTTAGGTTTATAATTTAAAAAAAGTTATAAAAATATTTAATTTAGTATATTATATTATTAATTTTATTTATAAGGACTATTAAGTAGTCCTAAAACATTTCTAAATAATTAAAATAAATCTAAACCTTTACCTTATTACAGCGGAATAAACCTAGTAAAACTATATATTTTTTATTAAAATTAAAATATTATAAAAGTTTACAAAAACTATACGCAAGAAACTAGTACTTATAGTACTTTATTAACTAAAAAAAATTAAAAAGGAAGTAAAGGTGGTCCTGCCACCCTAGTATATTTATTAAAGTAAAGTTTTTTTTAAGTAAAAAGCTACTTAACTTTTAACTAATAAAATAAAGCATAAAATTTTATTAAAAAAGGGTAAGAAGCCTTTATAAGGTTTTATTTATAGTCTTCTTTAGTATAAGTTATAAATATTAAAGGAGTATCTTAATAAAATACTTAAAAAAAAATAAATTAAGCTATTTTAAAGTAGCGCTAAAGCACTAGTACTTTTTATTTAAAAATTTAATAAATTTTTATATTTTTATATTAACTACCATGGTTTAAATATAATAACTAACAAGAATTATTATTTATTACCATGTATTAACAAGCTAATAAATTAGCTAGTAAATATAAAATATTTTATTAAGCTAAATCTATATAACATGTATTATTAAATATAAATTAAAAAAAAAAATAAATAAAAGATAATATTCCAGACCTATTATAATTATTATAAGTATATAATTATGCCTTTTAGCTTAATAAATACACTAGCTATGTTTTAATCCTATATAAATATAGCTATAAGCGGGATTTTTAATAAATTTTGTATTATTTACCTTAATAATATTCTTATTTTTTTAAAAATAAAAAAGAAACATGTGTATTATGTTTAAAAAGTCCTTAATTAATTAAAAAGGCATAATTTATATGTAAAATTATTAAAATATAGTTTTTATAAAAAAAAGGTAAAGTTTTTAGGCTTTATTATTAAATAAAAAAAAATATTTATTAATCCGGACCATAGCTAGATTATTACTAATTAACTAAAATTAATATTATTTTATAAGTTACAGGTTTTTTTAGGCTTTATAAACTATTTTTAACACTTTATTTTTAATTATGCTAAAGTAATGTATTTAATAACCTAGCTTTTAGTAAAAATAGTAAAAAAATATAAAAGCAGGCCTTTTTTATTCCCTATTAACATAAAAAATATATTTAAAAAAATTAAGTTAAACTTTACCAGGCCGCTAGTACTATAATACTTTAATTTTAAAAAAAAAATTTTTATTATTACTAATATATTAGGGTTTATTATTACTAGGATTATTGCGTAGCTAAAGTAAAAAAAATTATTTAATAAAAAAAAATAGGACTAGTAACACCCCGTGGCTTTTTATTTTTATTAATTATATAAATTAAAGCTTTATTATAAGGTTTATAATTAGGAACTACTTATAATAATTAAGTACTTTAAAAAGTAATATTACTATCTTAAGGACTTTTTATATTTTATACATGTGTAATATAATTATAATAACCTATATTATTTTTTTATAATAAAGGTTTTAAATTAAAGGCAGGTATAATAGGCGGAATTACTTATAGCTTATAACTTTAAAATTAAGTATAAACTAAGTAAGTATAATTTAGTAAATACACTATCGCGGTAATTAAATTATATAATAAAAAATAAAAAGTATTAAGTTAAAATACTTTTTACTTTATAAAAAAAGTTAAATTTATTTTTTTAATAAACTACTATTAAAATAGCACTAGAGGACCTAGCTATTTTTTCACGTGGTTAAGCTTATAAGTACCTAAAACTTTTAAGCCTTAAAATATTTACTATAAAAATAGCAAGTAAAAAAAATTACTAAACTAGTTATAAATACCCTTTAGTAATAATTAATTATAGCCTAATAAAAAAATATTTTTATAAGTTAATTATAATAGTAGCTTAAAGGTATAATCCCTGTTAATTTAAAACAGGCCTTTTTTATTATTAAATAATATAAAAAAAAAAAACTTTTTTTTTATAAAAGTATTATTTATATACCTCCCGTGCCCGCGTTGCAACACAAGATTATAAAATAATATTATAATAATTTTTATATAGGCCACTTTAATTATAAAAGGATTATTAAATTATTTACCCGCAAGTTTTAGTAAGAAAAGTTTAATAAAAATACACGTGTATATATTAAAAAATATTTCTTATGTTAAAGGTCCAAGGTTCTAAGGTAGCTATTTTAAAAAAGTTTAATATTTTTTTTAGTACTAAATATATTATAAAAAAATATATTTATAAACTTTATTATTAGCCTATTTTTATTAAAATATAAAGGGCGTGTTTATAACATAATTTTAGTAATTATAAATTAATTTAGTAAGAAAGTAAAATATCTTTTTACCACTAATAAGATTACTATAAAAAAGTTAGCTAACTTATTTATTAAAAAAATTATATATAATACAGGGTCGCCCTAAAGCATAGTAATAAATTAAGATTTATTTTTTATTTTAAAGTATTAAATAGCCTTTTATTAAGCACTATATATTAAGTAATAACTTAGTATAACATACTATTTTTAATTAAATAGTTAAACCAAGCGCTAAAATTAAATACTTAAAACATATTTACACATGTATTATAACTACTAGTAAAATAATTAAGTATTATACTTACTACTAGCACACTTTACTTATAATAATTTAAAAAATAACTTAACTAGCTATGCTTTGCTTATAGCAAGCTATAAATAAAAACTAGTAATTTTTAGGCTTAAAAACCTAGGGGAATTAATATTTTATTTTTTTATTAAAAAATACTTATACTATTTAAAATAGCTTTGCGAGAATTTATAGGATTATATAAATAAGGTATAAAAAAAGTAAGCGCTTTACTATAATTAAAAATATTATTTAGTAAAATTTAAGGTTAAAAATAATATTTTAGTATTTTCAAAAAATATTAAATTAATATATTTAAGTAAAAAACTTAATTTAAAGTATAATAAACCCTTTAAAATTAAATTTATTATTAAAAAATAAGTATATTAGCTCTAGCTTACTAGTACATATAATTAGTTAAAAATTTATTTAGTATTTTATATTTTTTTTAAAACTATTTATATAGCAAGATAAGCCTAAAGGGGAAAAAAATAACTACTAACTATAAAGTTAGTTAATAAAAAAAAAAAAAAAAAAGTTAAAGTTATTCTTAAAAAATAACATATTTATAAATATAATAAATTTTTTATTAAGTAAAAGGGCTGGCCTAGCTATAAAAATTTATAAAAACTACTTTTTAATCTTAAGCATGCATAAAAAGCCCTAGTAAATTATAAAAAACTAGCTATAATAATACTAGTTTACCGCTAGTTTAAAAAAAAAGGTAATAACCTTATTAAGTTAAATACCTTTTTTTTTACTAGGTTTTAAGGTTTAATAAACTACTAGTATTATTAAAGAATTATTAAACCACTATTTAATTATAACTAGTTACTTATGGCTTTAAAAAGGGGTGTAAAATTTTTTATTTTATAAAATTTTAAAATTATACCCAAGGCTATAAGTAAAGTAGTTATTTTTTTTATTTTTTTATAAGGTTTTAAGGTTTAATAAACTACAGCTAGAACACCGCCGGCTTGGTATTAAAACTTATTTTAAATTATAATTTAAAATAAAGGACTATATTTATATTAAAGTTAAAGTATTAAAAAAAAAAGAATTTTTTATTTTTTTTTAAAAAAAAAAAAATAATAACTAACTACGCAGTAAGGCCGTAATAAAAAACTACTATTTAATATTAGGAGTAAAAGCAGGGGCCTTTCTAAGTATTTTTTTTTATACCTAGTATTTTTTAAAAAAAAAAGGCGTGACAGGCTTATTTTTTAATAAAAAAATATTTATAAACTAGTAATTATTCTAGCTATTATTAAAATAGGCCGGGGGCTGTTTAGTAATAAGCTAAAAAAATTAAACAAGCTTTTATATAACTAAAACTAATATTTTTATTACATAAACCTTGGGGCTTATTTTCTTGTTATAAGCCTTTATTATTAATTTAACCTAATAACTAAACATGTCTTAATAATAAATATATTTATTATAGTTACCAGGGTTTATTTATTATAAAAAAGTAATATTTTTTTTATATAAAATAGCAGGGGGAGGCAAGTGCCCTTATTATAAATATAATAAAAATAATTACACCCGGGGGCTAAACAAACATAATTATTAAAATTATTAATTAACCTATTATTTTTACATGCTTAAATATATTTTGCATATTATAAATAAACCTATTTTTTATTAGCTAATATTTATACTAGAGCTGTTTTACTAGCAAACTAGTTAAAAATAGGGTATATTTATAAAAAAAAAAGGCCGGAGGCTAAAAAAAAAAAAGCCTAAGGGGGTAGTAATATAAAACCCATAGTAAAAATATTAGTAAGGGCAAAGGCTAGCATAGCACTAAATAAAATAAGAAAAGGTAAGCTAAAAGGCGCGGGAGCTATAGTTAAATAATAAAGCAGTTATTATAAAATTAAAAGTTAATATTTTTAATAAAACACCAGCGAAGCGCCGCCGGTTAGTAGCTATTAAAATAAAAAAAACTTACTAAATTATTACTTATAACCTTGCTATATATTTTAAAAATATTTATTAAATATAAGTTATACTAGTTATTACTATTATTATTACTACCTAAAAACTAATTAAAATTAAAGTTTTTAAACTTAAAAAGGGACAGGGGTAAAAAAAAAATTAAAAATATTAAAGGCTTTTAAAGTTAGTAAAAATATTATATTAAAGGGATTTTATAATTATACCATAGTAGGAGTGTAAGGGGTAAAAATAAAGGTATTTTAAATTACTATAGTTATAGTAAGGCGCTTTTTTTTTACTTATTAAAAAGCCAGGGCAGCGCCTAAAAAGGCTTTTTTTTAGCTATAATAAAAAAAGGTAACTTTTTATTTAGTAAAAAGTTTAATAAGTTTAAAAATTTATAAAATTATAAATTACGCTATAATTTATGCTTTTATACCAGGTATTATTAAAGTACTGCCTTTTCCCTTTTAGTTATAAATAAATATTATATTTTATTTAAAGCGCTATAAATAATAAGAATAAAATATTAAATTTAATATATTAAATAACACTTTAATAAAGTTAAAAATAGCAATAATAAAGCTATATTTAGTATTAATATTAATAATAATAATAGTGTTTTATTATTATTTTTTTTTAGTTTAGTAGCAGGTCGCGGACGACCCTTTAATTAAAAAAAAAAATTATTAAGGCTAATATTTTTTTATTTAATATTACTAGAGCTAATTTATTATTAATTTAAAGTTAGTACCTTAAGTAACCTAAGTTTTAGCTTTAGGTTACTAAGGCTTGGCATACCTTATTATTATATTAAGCTATATAACTTAACTAGGTTATTAATATTTAGGGTCTTAATTACTAGTTAGGTAAGGCTAGGGTAGGCCCTAAGTATAAGCTAAAGTAAAAACCTATGCGCAAAGTATTTAAATTTATATTTATTTTTTAGTTAAAAATAGCTTAAGCGTAGCTTAAAGGTTTATAAAGATAGCCTTAAGGCTAGCCTTTTTTTTAAATTTTTAAGTAACTTTTTTAATATTATTTAACAGGGTTTAAAATACTTCATTCTTATTAATTAGATTTCTTTGTTAATATCTTTATTATTAGTAGAGATCTTCGAGACTTGTTGGTCTTACAGTATTAAAGTATTATTAAGTCCCTAATATATTTTATATTAAGAACTTAAGCTAATATTACCTACCTTATATTTATTTTAAGCTATTTTTTTACTAAACCTATAAAAAAATATATAATAATTATTAAGCGTGTGTTTTACTACCTCCAGGGCTTTATAAATTATAAACTAGTATTTTTTAGGGATTTTTAATTACTAACTAGCTATACTAATACTAATTAAAATAGTAATTTAAAAACATGCTATTTTACCTTTAAATATATATTTTATATAAGCTTTATAATTATTAGCTAGTTTTTTAAGTATTAGCCTATTATAGCTTTATCTTTTTATAAAGCTAAGTATATAAGGGAAATATAAGTTATTAAAAAGGTTATTTAGCTTTATTACTTATTAAAAAACTTATAAATACTTAAAAGGTAAATCCCATAGCTATTATAATTTATAAAAATAATAAAAATATTATAATACTAGCTAGTAACCCCTAGTTTTATACCTAAAGTAAATATATTAATATTTAGTATTATTTTATTTAAAAAAAAAATTAAAGGCGTGGTTAATATTTAGTTTATTCTTACTAAAAAATAAATAATAAATAGTTTTACTAAGGCACTAGGGCCTAAGGTATTTAAATACTTTAAAGCCTTACTAAAAATTCTTTTTAAGCTTATATAAGTAGGTTTTTTAATAATTTTTATATTAAAATTAGCTTTTTTTATACTAAACCTATAATAACTTGCGTATTATAAAATTATATTTAATTATTTTTATTTTTAGTTTATTATTACTTTATTCCTATTTTTAAAAATTAACCTTATAATAAAAATAATATAATATTATATTATTTTAAAACCTTACCCTAGTTTTATATAATACCTTAATTATAATATTAAAAGTTAATATATTTTTAACTTAATTTAATAAAGTTCCTGGCGCTTTTTATATTTACCCGCGGGAAATTTTATTTTTAAATATTAAAATATAGGCTTACTAGTATAACCAGCTTATTAACTACCTTAATTAAAATTTTTATTTAATATTTTTTTAAGTATTAAAGCATGATTATATTACATGGCTAGTAGCCTTTAAAACCCTAGGACTTTTTTAAATTAAGTAGCTAAATAATATTATTAGCTTTTAATATATATAGGCTATTATGGTAATCTTATCCCCTAAGGGGGAAGGTTTAAAAAAAAATATTATTATTTAAAACTATAATTCCTGCTATAATCCCGCTAGCTTATACCCTAAAAACTTTATATTTAAGGCTTAATTATACTTATTATAGCTACTAGGCTAATATTATATTATTTAAAATATATAATATTATACTAACACCAAGTTTTTTAGGAAAAATTAATACTTAAAATATATATTTTAATAGGTTTAGTATACTACTATGCTAGGTAATTTATTATATATTAAAAATTAAAATTTTTAAATAACTTATTATATACTAGTTTATTATTACTAGTTAATAATATTTTTTATATAAACTAGGCCTTATTTTTACCCTTAAAATAGCTTTTACACGCTTTAATATTTATTATTACTTTTTTAGTTATAAAGGGGTTATATAATTTATAAAAAAGTTAGTAAATATACTAGCTAGCCCCTAAATTTATAAATTACTTAACTTATTATTTATTATTTAATTTATTTTAGGCTACCTAGTGCCCGAAGCTTTTATTAAAAGCTTATTATTTTATATATTTTATTATTATTTATTTATATTTTTAAAAACTACTTTGGCTTATTAACACCTAAAGCTTTTATTAATATTTATTATTTTTATTATTTTAATTACTAGCTTTTTAATACCTGCTTATAAATTATACTTTTAAAAAAGCTTTTTCCCGGGACTAATAGCCTATAGCTTATTAATTTAAAAAAAACTTTTTTATACTAGTAGCCTATAGCTTATTAATTTAAAAAAAACTTTTTTATACTAGTAGCCTATAGCTTATTAATTTAGGGAAGTTCTTAATATAAATAAGGGGAAGTACTAAAAGTAAGTGCCTAAGGCCACTAGTAACCTTAGGGCTTTAGTAAAAAAATGTTTTTTTAGCTTAAATAGCTATTATAAAACTCTTTATTTATTTTTAAAATATTTAGCTTAATATATAATATAATACAAGAGACTTCTACATACAGTAACTATTTATTCCTTTTAGTACAACCCTGGGAAGGGGTCTCGGGAGGTCTGCCGACGAGTACGAGACATACCTTGCCCGCGCAGGGAACTGGCGGAATCTATACAAAGAAGACCAGACATCTTTCGTGAACGGCACAGACACAGGCTTCGTTGGCTTCTTCCAGCCCCGATACCTAAACGGGACATGGTCGTACCAAGACCCCATTGCATGCAGTGCACTCTCGGGCTCATGGTGCTCGCTCACAAGCAACCCCTCCGAAACATTCGAGTCAAGCGTGTGGGAGTACCAGTTCTACGTCCCGCACGACATGTCCTCCCTAATCGGCACCTTGGGCGGCGACGACGCCTTCATCGCACGCCTGAACTACTTCCACACCTCGGGTCTCGCGGATATCGGCAACGAGCCCGTGTTCCTGACGGTCTTCCAGTACCACTACGCCGGTCGCCCGGGTCTCTCGGCGTCTCGTGTACACTCGTACATACCTAGCTCCTTCAATGCGACGCACGCCGGGCTCCCGGGGAACGATGACTCGGGTGCCATGGGCGCATTCGCGGTCTTCAGTATTCTCGGTTTATTCCCGAACGCCGGGCAGAACATGTATCTGATTACGCCGCCGTTCTTTGAGGAGGTTAGGGTTACGCATCCGATGACGGGGAAGGTCGCCGTGGTGAGGAATGTGGGATTTGACCCGGGGTATAAGAGGATTTGGTTACAGGAGGCTAGACTCAATGGGGAGGCTTATAGCAGGAGTTGGATAGGGCATGAGTTCTTCACGGAGGGGGGCGTGCTGGAGTTGGTGCTGGGGGAGGAGGAGAGTGATTGGGGAAGGGCGCTGGAGAATCGACCTCCGAGCGTATCGAGTGGGTAGGTATGGATTTGGCTCGGAGTAGGCGTGACGGTGCTGGCATGCTTGTCACATGTTGGGGGTCGGAATTCTTGTATACATGCTCTACACCCAACTTAGGTTTGTTATGGCTGTTGCAATGTGCACAGTCCCCGTCACGTTAGCCCAGTGAGGGTGAAACACGGTCGACGTACATCTGCAGGCATTGGGTACACGGCGTTGGGGAATTGTCTAATGGGATTTACGTCTCGTCTCTACTTCCAGAGGTGCCGGGCTGTCTGGCTGTGTTCGGCCGAGGGCAGGGTGTAATAAGCGTGCAGCTATATATAAAGCTCGCCCTCCTCTCGTTTTTAACCAAGCTCCAATTTGAAAAAAAAGAAAGAGAAACAGCCCCCCAAGTCTCAAACAATATAATCCAGGATAAGC
Organism: Aspergillus mulundensis; assembly: GCF_003369625.1. Classification (NCBI taxonomy): domain Eukaryota; kingdom Fungi; phylum Ascomycota; class Eurotiomycetes; order Eurotiales; family Aspergillaceae; genus Aspergillus; species Aspergillus mulundensis. The sequence continues at coordinate 4,849,027 of NW_020797888.1, forward strand.
CACCATCAGCTTTACTAGGAGTAGAAATGACCTTGCAAGCGCCTTGTTTTACTACTACATAATCGTGGGAGCCGTTGTACGGTTGTAGACGTGCCAGAGCCTGCATAGTGGCGAAGACTGCTTGCTGTTTTTTAAAGATATTATATATGTATATAAAATTGCTGCTATTTATAGAAGTCTCCGTGGCGCAACTGGTTAGCGCGTCTGACTGTTATACTATAGTAGTCATCAGGAGGTTGACAGTTCGAGCCTGTCCGGGGACGTCTAATTTTTTTTTTTGATTTTTGATTTTTGATTTTCTTTTTCTTTATCCAACATCTCCGGCTATAAACTTGGATAGGTCGGCATTTAACTGGTTGGCTTATTGCCTGCCTGCTTACCGTGAGGTCTATAGTGTCGGGCGGCTGTACACTTGCCTTATCTCGATATCTCCCTTCCCTTCGCGTGGCGCGTCTCTGGCGCGTCTCTCTTTTATTAACCTTCTTCAAGCCGCGGCACTCAACAATAGTCAGGAGCCAAACCTGCTCACAATTCGCATGGGGTGATCATAGGACAGACTGATTTGATATCAGCAATATGGGGAAGAAACGCAAAAGGCCCGTCAAGGATAACCCAACACCGCGGGAGAAACCGTCACTATCACAACCTGCTGGGAACACAGCACGCCCTTCTATTACCGACAGCAACCAAGTCGGAGATGCAGTCGAGACATGCCATCCGGTAATATCCCTGTACTACCGTCAGGTGGTGACACTGCGCCAATATATCCTGCAGCGCATACCCCGATCCTCCAAGGCGCGTCGCCGGAGAATTGCTGCAGTGGGGGGCGAGATTGCACACAACGACGCGGATGCTGCGCCTAAGACGCAAGAAAAAGCTCTAGCCGACCTTCTGGATACTACGCTGGTTGGAATATCAAAAGAGCTACCCCCTACTGATAGTAAAAGCCTTCAAGAGGACTTCAAAAGATTCACGCAATTGGTCACTCAAGCCGGCACTGATAGTGGGCCTGAGAGCTTACAGTCTGATGTAGGTCATCTACTTATCATCATATATGCTGAGCTAATGCTGGCATTATCGTAGGTCGTGGACTTCGTGATTTCACACATCTTCGAGAAACATTTTCACGGGAAGCTGGAACATGTCCTGAGCCATGGATATCGGCAAGGGAGCGGCAGGCTGCGATGCAATGTTCACAATGCCGGGGCGTGGTATCCAAATAGGAACGTCGAGAGGCTCAAGCAGTCGCCATGGACGGAAGTTCTCGCCCTGCTAGGGGGCAATGGCGACGAAATCATGATAAGGCTCCTACTTGACTGTGGACTCTTTGCGGCCGTAGACGCAAAGAAGGGGATTTACTACCAGCTAAGTGGTGCGGCGGCCCTTTTGACAAACTGAGTTTTGATGGACACTCACAAGCTATTGCCTGACCCAGGACTTGCGTTATCGAGCCTAAAACCCATCCCAACTTCACCGGAGGGATGCTCTGTTTCGAGGGACGGCAGCAACCTACCTGCTAAGAGTGCGCCGGAACAGGTTTCTGAAACTCGGGCACACAGGAAGGAATCAAAAGACAGCCAGTATCGATTGAGTCCCAACGCGGCTGTCTTCTGCCGTCAACGTATGCTATACGGTCGCCCTCATTTGAACCCAAAAGGGAGGATAGTTTTCGGGTTACCGAATCGTACGTACTTTGTATATCACCAGAAGCAGTATTCTGACAAGCCCTAGATGTCCTCAGTCGCTTTCCTTCATCCGATTCTTTGCAAATGACAGTGCATGTGATGAAGTATATCTTCCCTCAGCAGTTCGGTCTCCACAATGTTTTCACAGTCCAGCCAAGTTATCGTGAGCACCCTTTGTCCAAAAACTACTCTTCACGGGAAGAGGAAATTGCCGCAAAAGAGAAGCTAGAGCGGACTCGAGACCAACGTGCGCCTAAACTTGAAGCTGCTGCTGGAGAGCCCCAGGAATCAATTAAGATACCTAAAAGACTTCGAGGCAAGGCTCTGGAATTAGTCCGTCAGCTTCAAAACAAACACAGACGATGTTGCTATAGGGAGCTTCTACGGTACTACTGCTCAGAAGAGGTATGAAATTGCCCCAAGAATGACGCCAAGGCTAATATCGTAGCTTTCGGATCCTTGGGCTCTAGGACCACTCAGTGTTGAGTCTGAGGTATCAGCTGGTGTAATTCCATGTTCGGCCTCTGGGCCATTGATAACCCAGCCATCGCTCATACGCAAGGACGTTCGACGCGTGCCGAGGCCGGGCAATTCGGCCCCAATCTCGTATACGAGTAAGAGATCAGGTGCTACCAAGCCCAAGGTTAACCTGACCGACCACGCCACCCCTACCGCGTCTATATCGGCCTTCTGTCGAGCCGCCATCCGAAGCTTGATACCATTAGGGTTCTTCGGAGTCGGTGATCAAGGCATCTCTCACCAGAAGATAATACTCGGGCATGTTGATCGGTTTATACGCATGCGCAGGTATGAGAGTCTAAGTCTTCATGAGGTCTGCGAGGGTATAAAGGTTAGCGATCTACCCATTTTGTGTAATGCTAACTCTAATTATCCGCAGATCACGCAGATACCTTGGTTGGAACCTAGTGGACTCTGTCAAAGTTTGTCAGAAAACAAAATCTCGGCATCTGACTTGCAAAAGCGCAGAGAGCTTTTCCACGAATTCATCTACTACCTGTTCGATTCCATACTGCTTCCACTTATACGTGGAAATTTCTATGTCACTGAATCGCAGGTACACCGGCATCGTTTGTTCTATTTTCGACATGACGTCTGGCGCCGTCTTACCGTCCAGCCTCTGGCTAATCTCAGGGCTTCCATGTTTGAGCAACTGGTGCCAGAAACAGCGGAACAACTACTGTCTGGTAAAAAGTCGCTGGGGTATGGGTCTTTACGATTGCTCCCTAAGACGACTGGGATCCGTCCAATTCTTAACCTGAAACGGCGCACCCTGGTCAAGAGCACCTACGCGGGGAAGAATCATTATAATCCGGCGCAGAGTGTGAATGCAGCAATCGCACCTGTCTACAGCATGCTGAACTATGAGAGAGGTCGTCGGAGCGACATTCTTGGTTCAAGCATGTTCTCCGTTGGAGATATGCATTCCCGACTGAAGGGATTCAAAGAGTCATTAGTAGGAAAGGGCTGGAGCCAGAGGAGGCCACTCTACTTTGTGAAGCTTGATATCCAGTCCTGCTTTGATACTATACCGCAGGCAAAAATCGTGCGTCTGGTTGAAAAGCTGGTCTCCGAGGAAAATTACCACTGGATGAAGTACGTGGAAATGAGGCTCGCAAGCGAATTCGGCAATATGTGGCCGCTACGAGAAGCGGAGCAGCGCAAGACATGGTCAAAATACCTTCAAAGAATTGGCGCATTCGGGAAACCAGAGCATATGTCGGATGCTATCAACAACGGAAGTGTGACTGGTCGAAGGAATACCGTGTTTATCGACACGATCGCGCAGAGGGATTACAGCGGTGAGGGTCTGCTTGACATCCTCAATGAGCACGTCCAGAACAACCTCGTCAAGATAGGAAAGAAATACTTCCGACAAAGCAATGGCATTCCACAGGGCTCGGTGCTGTCTAGCTTGCTGTGCAGTTTGTTCTACGCAGAGATGGAGCGCAATGTCCTGGGCTTCCTGCACACCGACGACGCCATACTCCTTCGTCTACTAGACGACTTTTTACTGATTACCTTAGATTCCAAGCTCGCAATGGATTTTCTCCAAGTCATGGTCAGAGGACAGCCGGATTATGGCATCTCCGTTAACCCAGCAAAGAGCCTAGTCAATTTCGCTGCGTCCGTTGATGGCGCGCAAATCCCGCGACTCGTCGACTCGTCACTCTTCCCTTACTGCGGCAGCCTCATTAACACACGAACTCTAGAGATCTCCAAAGATCAAGATCGAATGCTCGACGGCGCGGAAACAGCGGGCGCCGCCATCAGCGATTCCTTATCGATCGACTCCATGCGAAACCCTGGCCGATCTTTCCACAGAAAGGCCCTTGCATCGGTCAAGCAATCCATGCACCCAATGTATCTCGACTCGGCGCACAACTCGCTGCCCGCAGTGCTCCTAAACCTCTATAAAGCCCTCGTCACCGCCGCGATGAAGATGTACCGATACACGCGGTCACTACCGGGCCGGGCGCAACCTCGACCCGAAGTTGTGGTTCGCACGATCCGTGATGCCACACAGCTGGGATACCGACTGATTCGTGGCCGGCACGGCCTGTGCAGGGTCACGTATCCTCAGCTGCAGTACTTGGGGGCGGCGGCGTTTCAGTTTGTGTTGGGGCGGAAACAGACACGGTATGCGGGAGTGCTGCGTTGGCTGGACGGGATGCTGGCGGAAGCGCGGCAGGGCGTCGGCAACGGTGCTTTGCTGGCTCAGGTGGTGTCGAAGGGGGACCGGACGTTTAGAGAGTGGCGGTTTTGACCTTGCTCCTTACCTTGAGTATAGCTGCGCGAGCTAAAATAGAGCAAAACTGCCCGACAGTGCAGGCAATGCAGGGCCATAAGGAATGGTAGATTAAATGAAGGGTTGTCAAGGGATCGGTGCGTATCTACGGAGTATGGAACGCAGTACTACCGCAGAGCAGGGCGGGATAACAAGGAGCAGTAGCACAATCTTGAATCGCGATTCATTCAGCTAATAACAAGTTGAGATGAGATCCATGGTCGACGGCTGAGATGCAAGCGATTGTGGTCTGAGCAGACCATCCCATGGGACGACCGCGAGTGGACGAGAAGCACAGTGGCCCAGCGGACAGGGGGTGGCAATGGATCGTAATCAATGCAGTCAACAATCAACACCGCAGCAGCTCCCTTCCAGTTAGTTACCTAGTAGGTGTTGTAGCCTTCGTTCGCTCTGGTCTCTACTCGGCAGACAGAAGACAAAGTAAGCCGCACGTGTGGATTCGTGGCGTGCCTTGGAACAGCCGCTCGCTCCTTCATCTCGACGATGGAAAACGTCGACTCCGCAGCGCCATCTCTCTAAACCGGTTTGATACTGATCGCCGCGCACAGCGAATGAAACGTAAAGTCTGGACCAAATTGGAGTCCCGATCTCACCTGCCATTGGCTGGTTGAGATAGCCTCTGCCTCAGGCGCTGAGATTGCTGGCCGGAACTAGACCCTTTTGACTGCGTTCGGCTGAGAACCTGGAATTCGTGCCTCCAACACAGTCGGTGATGGAATCATCCCAGCTTCATCTCTTCGCTCTTTGCTTCTTTCCTTGATTTTTTCTACTTTCCACTCGCTCTTCCGTCCATATTTTCTCCAACTACCTCCCTTCGTTCGCCTGCGTCGATTCCTCTTTCTTTTCCATCTCCTTTCGACCCTCCCATTCGCTCCTCCCTTTCCTGTACGATCTCACCACCGAACCGCCGGCCCCCTGTTCACCCTTCCGCTTCACTGGCGTCATAACGCGTTGTCCACCGCTGCTCTGAATACCCTGGATTCCAGTCCTGGTTATTGACTGGCGAATTTATGGCCCTGGGCCTCCCTGTGATATATTAATACAGCGCCGTTGGGGCCATCGAGTCCCCGCTAGTCCTTCGTTTCTTGCTGCCGGTCCGCACTCTTATCCGCACGACGCGAACATACCTTGCAACACCACTACGCTTATCGAACTATAACGACTATCGAACTATAACAACTGTCGCACTATAACAACCGTCGCACTATAACAACTGTCGAACTGTAACAATTATAACACGACCCTGTCGGCTTGGTCAGCGACATGGCGGCTGTTTTGACCGCACCAACTTCACCTCCGGAGCTTTCCGGTTCCAAGTCCTCTAAATCCTCGTCGTTCCGGTCCTCCTCGCGGATGTCAAGTCCGGACGGGGTGTTTACGGACATCGGAAACTTTGAAGATGTTGTTCTAGAAGATGAATCGGCTCAATATCTGGAAACATCGGTCCCGTATGGACGGGCCCCCGGAGTTGCACGGTCGTCGACCGCCAGGATGCTTGCCAAGGCACCCATCACGACAACCCGTGATTTGATATCTCCAGCTCCGAGAAAACCATATGCATCTGCGCAGGGACGATCCGGGCCGAAGTTGATGACTTCCTCCCGGGACTTGCAGGCCCCACGACCTCCGTCCAGGAATCGTCGCAATCGATCCGCCTCACCTCTGCGACCCGCTCAGTCCCCAGGCATCGCTTCATCTCCATCCAGCCAAACCCTATCTCCATCTCCAGTCAATGCTCGGCCTCTGAATCGAAAGCCATCTTGGCAGCGCAGCCGTAAATCGCTAAAGGAGTTGGAAGCAGAATATCACGATTCAGACGACGAGCTTCCCGAAGATGCCAGTTTATGGAATATTCCGATTTCCCCACGACCAGTGGAAGACCGTGCACCGTCTAGAGACCACAGTCCCAACCGCAGCCCGGGGCCGCGACCATTTCCCTTATCGCATTCAGTCTCTGAAGCTGCCGTTGCTCCAGCCTCTCCTCAACGATCGCCCGCTACTTCTCGGGCAAACCGACTGTTGGCTAGATCTAGCTCGGCTGGTCCCGAACGCGGCCAACTATCTCCTCGCAACCCCCGGCTTTACTCCTATAATAGCATGATGTCCGATCTATCCGAAGAGGCGAAGAACCTGACACAGGCTCTGGAGTTTCACGCCGACGAGAATGATCGCAAGCGCGGAGATAGCCTTCAGAGTGGGAACTCTTCGCTAAGATCCAGCGATGAGTCGAAGCGTGACTCCAAGTCCCCGATCGAATTACCACCCGTGCAAAAGTCCAACATAATGATCGATCCTTTGCCCATCAGCAAGGAGAAGGAAAAGGTTCTCACGCGAACTCGCCCCAGTTGGCTCCCTCCCAAGGATCAGAAGGAGGAAAGGCGACACCTTCGAGAATACAAGAAAATGATGGAGCAGTCTCGGGAAGCAGAGAAACGTAAAGCCGCGCAGGCGGCTTCGGCCAAGTGCGAGCGAGACAACACTCGGGATACGCTCCAGCAGATCTGGGACGATTACGTCTATCCAAACTGGACTAGGGCCATTGGCGAGTCTCGCACCCGCGAGCTGTGGTGGCGTGGCATACCCTCGCGAATCCGAGGACCGACTTGGAATCGTGCCATCGGCAACGAGCTGGCTCTATCCGATGAATCTTATAACAAAGCCCTGAAGCGGGCAAAAGACGCGCTCGCCAAGTCTGAGGGCGATTCGGGCGAGAGCAACAAAAAAATGATGGAGTGGTTCGACGCCATCCAGACTGATGTCTCGAAGGCCTTCCCGGAGCTGAACCTCTTCCAAGAAGGCGGCCCTCTACGTGAAACATTGGTTGATGTGTTGGAAGCGTACTCGATGTATAGGAGTGATGTTGGATATTCGAGTGGCCTTCACGTTAGTTTCCGTTAACATAAGACAGACCCAGCGCTAATGATTCGCAGACCATTGCCGCACTTTTTGTGCTACAATTCCCGACACCCTCGTCCGCTTTCTGCGCCATGGCCAATGCGCTTAACCGTCCCCTACCCGTTGCCTTTATGACCATGGACCGTGGAGCCATCGGTCGAACTCTCTCGTTAGCGTCTGCGACGCTCCGCTACAAATTCCCACGTCTAGCCACTCATCTTTATGACACTCTGCGCCTGTCAGATGAAGAGGTCTTTGACAGCATGTTCCGGTCGCTGCTCACCAACGGCCTTGATTTAGAGCGCCTCAGCCGTGTCTGGGACTGCTGGGTTTTCGAAGGTGACCGCATCATGATCCGCGCCGCCGTTGCAATTCTCGGCTGCCTGCAGACGCAGCTGTTTGGTTTCACCAAGCCGGATGACCAGAGTCGTCTGGCGGTGAAGAACATTCTCGCCTGGGGACCACACGATTTGGGTACCAAGCCCAAGGAACGTCGAAGCGCCCCTGCAGCACCTGTGGCTGGCTTTGCAGGTGGATCTACCAGTGCCGCCGCCGGCGACTACTGGGTCCTGACATCTGCAGGTGATGCAGACGGATTCATAAACGAGATGCGGGAAGCAGGCAAGGTCCATCCACGGGCGTAGCCTAGATTGTACACTCGTTTGGCCGGCACCTGTTCTGTATATAGCTTGAAGCATTTTTATCAAGAGATCCTACCTTAGCAACTGCATCAAGCACTGGGTCCCTCGTTCTCGTTAGCTTTGTTTACTTGTCATTATAGACTGATGGGTTTCTACAAAAGATCATTACCTTCAACTACGGAGTAGGGCATTTGTGGTAACGGGGAATGGCCAAACGAGCGTAAAATAATAGGTGTGTGGATGGACCGCCTACCTAACGCATCCTGTTTATGAACCCATCTTCATCACCTGCAGACATCAGATCCCAGTAGTCGCCGGCGGCTGGCGCTGGTAAGCATGTCGCAATCGAAATTGCTGGTAGAGATTAAGCTCATTATTAATGCTCGTACTCGTATCTCACGGCCGGCTTGGCATTTGCTTGGTAACTTATGCACGCTGACTCAGCCGCACCATGACATCACTATTATCGATAAGCTGCATCACATGATCATCGCCGGCCGAAAAGCAACTAAACCGACTACTAACAAAACGGCCTGGATAGCTACAACAGACGATACATCATCGGCCTGATTCGACCGCAGAGGCAGAGCAATCGCAAGATGACGGGTCTACCCGGCACCCGCCCAGTGGGCACAATTCCCCGATCTTATCTTTATGCGTGCGGCTTTGGGTAGAGCTGCTTCCGGGGGACCCGAAAAGAAGGCTGTGCAGTGGACCCTTTCCTGCGATCCCTGTTCGTCCATCGTATTCGTCTTGGTCCTCTTCTTCCTCGCCTCTCAAAATCTTTCTTCTCTCCCTGGTTGGCATTATACTTAGCGTCATATTTTCAGTATTCTTATTTTCTCCTGCTTGTCCTACCTTACCTCGGTCCGGCCCTTGGTCCTGGGATGTCGTCTCCATTCCCGCTATCATGTCTCTCTCACCTCGTCCGGATACCGATGCCATTGCGCTCCCCAATGGCCGTCGGAGTGCAAACGCCAGCGGGGAGCTGAGCCCCTCCGACAGCGAGGATGCAAGTCTAGGTGCTGACGTCTCACCTTATCCCAGCCCCGGCATCGGTGCGGCGGCGACTGGGATTACCGACCTGGAAGAAGATGCTGACGACGCTGACGAAGCCGACGACGTGATTGGTGTCAGCATGGGCTACGATCAGAGCCGGCTCAAATCTCGTACGACGCCTGCTGAGGAGAAGACGCGCATTATGGAACGCAATGGTGGGTTCTTTGAAGATGAGGGTCTTTTTGCGCCGGATATCACGGAGGAGCCGGAGTCGCTGGCGGAGGAGGGGGATACGGATAAAGATAGGACTCCGACGGGAAAGGAAACCACGGCGCCGGGAACTGCTGTTTCGAAAGGCCAGACCTCGCGCACTGGATTTACGAGGTCTCTCTTGAAGGGAACGCTGCCGCTGCGGCCGCGAGCGTGGTCGGGCGATAGCCATACTGGGAGTCGGCGCGGGTTGAAGAAATTCTTTCCATCGTTGCACCTGCGAACGAGCAGCCTTTCGATGTCTCGACATCGCTCGCGCAGCTGGTCATCGCGGCTCAATTTGGAGCAGGAAAAGGGCGGTGATGTGCCTACGACGTCTCGGTCACCTCGGTCACCGTGGCCGCAGCCTTTGGTTTCGGACCCAAGCTCGTCAGCGTCGAATGGGACACTGGAGGCAGCAGCAGAGGACCCGATCGGGGAGTTGAAGCCATTGCAGGCGCCGTCTGCGCGGACCCGCGGTAAGCATTCATTCGTCGGTTCCAACCCGACCTTGCGACGGTCGTCTTCGGATCAGTCTTTGTATTTGCGGGCTTCCTCTACTGCGTCCTCTCTTGAGCACCGTCCTCAATATGAACACATCCATTCGCAGGTCAACAGTCGTTTTAAAGCCATCAAGGATTCTTTACAGGACTCTAGCAGTCGGCTTTTGAGCATGCCCACGCTTCACCTTCAGGATCTGCGGAGCGATTGGGGATACAGGCAGTTTCTCTCGGATGCGCACCACCGCAGGACGGAGACAAATGAGACGGACGACACGGTCCTCTCCACGGGCACAACGGCTCCACCGCTTGAAGGTGCACCCCCGTCGCCTCTTCTGCGATCAAAGTCTACTCGCAAGAGCTTAGCTGCAACCTACCCTGTCCTCTTCGAGGCCATGAGCGAGTTATCCGGAGATGTAGTGGTCATGGGCGGCTACCGGGGTTCTGTTCTACGCTCCGCCAAACCCCCACATCGACAGCTCTGGGTGCCTATGAAAGTCGGGTTGAATCTCCGCAAAGTAGACCTAGAAGTTGGGCTGACACGAGAGGACGAGGAACGCATGGAGGAAACCATCATCCCAGACGGCGTTCTCTCCCACGTAGGCCCCGTCGACATCTGCCGACGGCTTCTCAAGCGGCTGCAGAAATGCGATAATGCCGCCCGCGGCGACTTGCGCGTCCACAACTACGGCTACGACTGGCGTCTTAGCCCGCATCTCCTCTCCCGCCGTCTAATCAAGTATCTCGAGGGTCTTCCCTGTAATGCCCCCGACGTTCCGCCACACAAGCGAGGTGCATATGTTATTGCGCACAGCCTCGGCGGTCTCATCGCCCGCCATGCGGTGAACCAGCGGCCCGAGCTCTTCGCGGGTGTCCTGTACGCGGGCGTTCCTCAACACTGCGTTAACATCCTCGGTCCTCTCCGTAACGGCGATGATGTGCTTCTTAGCTCGCGCGTTCTAACCGCCCAAGTCAACTTTACCTTCCGGACGAGCTTTGCCCTTCTTCCAGAACGGGGCCATTGCTTCATCAACAAGCGCACAAAGGAAGAGTACCGCCTTGACTACTTCGACCCAGCCGTCTGGGATGAGTACCGCCTCTCTCCCTGCATCAATCGACCCTTCCCCACCCCAAGCTCATCCAGCATCAATCTACCTCTCCGCAAACGCTTCTCTACGATCCTCTCCAACTCTTCAGACGGCAGCATCGGTGCAGACGACACCACACCTGACCACTCGCCCACCCCAACAACCGCCAGCGGCGACTCCGTCTCCAACTCGACCTCCTCAGCAGCCGCCGCCGCCATTAAACAACTGAAACCCCCCAAGCCAAAAGGCGAGATCTTCCCCGGCCCAAGTACCAACCCCAGGGGCTCTTCCACCACAGGCCCGAACGCTCAGCCCGTCACCATCCCTCCTGAAGTCGCAAAGGATTACCTCGCCCGTACTCTCTCCGAAGTCAAGGCTTTCAAACACGAAACTCTCCACAACGAGGTACATCAGAGCAGCAACAAATACCCACCATTCGCAGTTCTGTACTCCAAGTCCGTCCCCACCGTCTACGGCGCCCGCGTCAATTCAAAGGAGGGCATCAAGTATGCCGACGCCTATGACGATCTGGCATTTGCAGCTGGTGACGGCGTCTGCCTTGCAAGTGCGGCGATGCTGCCGACGGGCTATAGGGTTATCAAGGGTGGTCTTGTCAAAAGCGACAGAGGGCATGTCGGGCTGCTGGGTGACCTGGAGGGCGTGGGCGCCTGTCTGAGGGCAATTGTCCGAGGAAGGAAGGAAGGTGTTGGGATTGAGGGGTTCAATGTGAGTTCGAGTTCGAGTTCGAGTTGATTCAGACTCAGCCTTGCTCTTGGTTCTGGCTCGGGTTCTGGTTCTGGTTTTTGAATATGCATATCTGCTGCACACGCGCTTGGTTGTATGGGTGTGTGCTGCGACCACAGACCGGAGTTTTGGTTTGGATGCTTTGCTACGGAGTCCTACTATTGATATTGATACCCACCCCTGTCATACATACAAACCATATATATACTTGTATACATACGCGTCTTATATATACATGATACGCATGTACCTTCGTCTATATATTTTATTACATTCTATTTCAAATGCAGCGGATGAGGAGCATTCCTCGCTAGGTTGCTATCATCGACGATTATCGGGACGGTCGTCGAGGTCAACTGGGGCAACGGATGCCGAAGGAGAATATAGCATCACATCCGAGTTATTCTCTTTCATAGAACCTCATCTCGTTCATCTATTACTATAGTCTGTCTACCAGTACCTAGGACCGAATGGACCGACACACATACCATACCGGTACGACCCGAAACTTTTCTTGCAGCTCATGGCTCGACGATCCCAGAACCGAGAAAGAAGGAGAAAGAGACACCCGACCGACGACCTACAAACCGATAACCACATCCCAAATCCGACATATACATCGTATATAAGCGACAGAAGACGGGCAATTCTAAGTAACAAGCAGAAGACGAACCTAGTGTAGAAAGGAAAAGAAAGAAAAGGAGATATTCTATGAAATAACAACCAAGACCAACAGGAATCAGGAAACAGGTAGATCAAATCAAATCAAATCAAGTCAAGTCAAGTCATGCAAGGGAGGGACGAAACAAAAAAAAGGTCTAGTCTGTCCGCGAGTTGGTGATGCTCAAGACCAAGATATCCGTGGCGCCAACCTTGGTCAGCTCGTCCATGACCGTGGCAATCTGCTTCTTCTCGACCATCGAGCTGACGGCCACCCAGCCGTCCTCTTCGAGCGCGGTCACAGTGGGCGCGCGCTTGCCGGGTGTGATGCTGCTGGCGGTTGAGAGGCTGTCGCGGGGGATGTTGTACTGGCAGAGGACGAACTTCTTGGCGGCTAGTGGAGGGAGGCTTGTTAGTTTTTCCATCTAGATGAGGTTTATTAGATGGGTGGGACATACTGATGACACCGCGGACACGGGAGGCGATGAGGTCGACGAGCGGGTTCGTGGTGTTGCGGTTCTTGACGAGGACGGCGGTGCTCTCGACGACGGTGTCGATGGCCTTTAGCCCGGCTGCGCGCATTGTCTCGCCGGATTCTGGCAGCCATTCGTCAATTATCTAGTCCCAGTAGAGGAACGAGTTTTGGAAACATACCGACAAGGTCAACGATTCCATCAGCGACACCAAGCGCGCAGGCTGCCTCCACACTGCCGCCAACATACTTGATGTTGGTCTTCTTGTCCGCGCCGTTCTCCTTCTCCAGCTTGGCGAAGAACTGCTCGCTCAGCGCCGTGAAGCTCGTCACCACGTTCTTGCCAATGAGTTGCTCAACCGTCTGGACGTCTCCCTTCTCCGGAACCTGGACCTGCAGCTTGCACCCGCCGAATCCGAGGTCCAGGATCTCCTGCACGCCCGAGACCTCGCCCTCGGGGAGGTGAAGCTGCGCATCGTGCTCGGCGACCTGGTCGCGTCCCGTGATGCCGAGATCGACGCGGCCCTCGCCGATGAAGGTGGGGATGTCGGCGGCGGGGAGGAAGATGAGCGCGATAGGCAGGTTCTTGACCAGCGCGATGTCGAGGCGGTTTTCGCGGCGGAATTGGATGTCGCAGCCGGAGAGGAGGTCGAGGGTTGCTTGTTGGAGGCGTCCTTCTGTTTCCGAGCGGGTTTGTTAGTTGTTGCGTCTCTTTGAACTCTTTGTGGCCTGAATTGAAATGACTCAGGTTGGGGGATGGGCGGATGGGACGGGGGACTTGCTCTTGGGGACTGCGAAGAGGAGTCTTCCTTCGAGGCTTTATATTGTCAGTTACCGACCTGAGATATACGCGATCCGAGCAATTGACTCACTGGTTAACGAGATCCATTTTAACGGTGGTTGGGTTGATTGACCGCGGGGTACTCGGAGTTTTTGGGGATGCGAAGGACGCGAAAGGTACAGGTGCGGAGGTTATCGGAGGTGCTCAATGGAATGAGCGGTATATTATAGAGTCCCAATTCGGGAGGAAGAGAACGCGCGAGTCAATCGTGTAAGGTGAAGGATAAAAAGAATCAAGATACACCGAGGACTGAATGAATCATCAAAAGTTGGCAGCGGGGCCGGGCGCATGTGCCTGATGTATAAGGCAACTACTTCGGCCGCCGAGCACGTGGCACAAGCCGCCATGCCCTAGCTGAGATGCATCCATCCAACGCTGGATATCTTCAGCACCTTCGGCTGAGCGCAATCGGTCAGCATGCTCAACTGTCATGTGAGGGAATTATATTCAAGTCTATCCAGGTTGTGAGAGCAGCGAGATAGAAGCACCATGATCCATCACCCCCAGGTCTGCTGTGTCTGGATTCCCCCAGGCGTGACTATACAGACCAAGACGATGTCTTCTACAGGAGATCACTTGGGCATAATTTGCGGCTGTCTGCGCCTATCTGACTGAAGGATGCAGGGGTGTGGATCGCCTGATTTGGGTAGTAGAGTCATGGCAATATATAGTTGAACCCCTAGTAAGATGAGCCCGGGCAGGGTTGCCGAATATATAACCCGAGAGCTAGGGTACATGTTGCAAGCGGCACAGTGCATACTACATATGACGTACGTACGTTGGGATAATCTGGAACCTGATCACAGACATGAGCACGATAAGCAGTCACTGAACTACACCATGGAGGAAGATCAGGCCATGACAGTGTAGGTGCATTTTGACCAACTTAACTGGTGCATCATCAACCTGCGATTATTGTCATCGGGAGCGAAAAGTAAACAGCCCAGAAGGACTGACTACATATAGCAGGACTATGGTTGATTTTAATTCATAGGAGATGATACAGCAGAATAGAACACCATTTGTTGCTTGCTACTGTTGAATGGGCCAAGGTACCGACTGACCCCTGGCAGAGTTTCAATTCTGATAGTAAGGAAATTTTACTTAAAAAGTAATGCTGATAAAAAGATAATTCGTCCCCGGACAGGCTCGAACTGTCAACCTCCTGATGACCATTATGAAATAACAGTCAGACGCGCTAACCAGTTGCGCCACGGAGACTTGATGAGAGACGATGGTAAAATTCTGCCACTAAGTGGGAACACACAATTAGTGATGTACTGCATGGAATACGTGTTGAGTCTTAACTGATTGCACCACAAAGAACTTGCTAACAGCTGGCAGAAAGCAAGTTGCCAATTAGTTTCAATTGGCTGTTTGTTGCAGGAAAATAGGTGCTATCAGCAATACACAAAAAAAGATTTACGTCCCCAGACTGGATCAAACTGTGGATCAACAACATTCAAAAAAGTTGTTGCGTCCCCGGACAGGCTCGAACTGTCAACCTCCTGATGACTATTATAGAATAACAGTCAGACGCGCTAACCAGTTGCGCCACGGAGACTTGCTATATACTGACCGTAGATCTGCTGGCACTATAGACAGCCCCAAACAGACGCTCTTATGTCTGACACATCACACTTCTTGCGCAGAAGAGTTCCCCGATGTATCCATATTTGATTCTAAATATGATGAGTTGCCCAAACAAAATCATATTTCACTATGTAGTCTTAGATAAAAGGTCAAGCATTATCATAAATGAGGTGAGCTGAGTGTTGCATGAACTACAAACTGCACGGTCCACCAAAAAAATAGTCGTCCCCGGACAGGCTCGAACTGTCAACCTCCTGATGACTATTAAATTTAACAGTCAGACGCGCTAACCAGTTGCGCCACGGAGACTTCTGATTGGCCAAAACCAGCTCCTGGTAACTCTACAATCCAAACTTACAATAACATTCCATACTCCAGTTTGACAAGGCCGCACACGGGTTGCAATACCATATCCTTCCAAATGTTGGGTGATAGCAGTTTACGCTATGGGGGCCTCTGCCATAGCCACAAGAGCAGCTGAGGGGAAACGAGCCTTGTCGAAGACACTGTATGTATGTGACGGGTACATCCATCCCGCGATCATCCAGGCCAAAACAGTGCCTCTCTCAAGTTGCTTCGTTATCCGGGCCACGATGGTGGGCATGTATTTAGCATGACACTGGTAATTCTCGTATAGGTGCTAGCCAGTGGCTGGGTTTAGTTGGTCGCGTTTCTAAGTAGAGGTTGGACTAGTCGTGTTGTATGTCTGACCAGACTATAGGTACTCCGTATATCTCATTTCGACTCATGGATAGCCGCAGCATATGAGGTCCGCTTGGCCATTGTGATCCCCAGCATCTAGCAGTGAACAGCCATCGGGCGTGCCCAGACCATATACCGAGAGGCACACTGCTCCTTATGCTGCCAATGATCCCAAACAACCACACGTAGGCTAAAGTCATCAACAGATATATTCAGGATGTACACAATCCGTGCATATTGGACAAGCCGCTCTCTGATTGCCAGTACATGAAGAAACCAGGACAAGCTAATAGAGGGACCGATGGCCCGAGAGCCCGTTTATGCAGGGCGAACACTGACAGCGTCGGTCCACCCGTAGGCATCATCTCCAGTTTCTCTACAGCATCCAAGTTCGGAGAATCTCCTCTCATGCACATATGTACTATGTAAGGCTGCTCGGATCACGCAGCTCGATTAACAACCATGCGGACAATAATGGGTTTCATACCCCTGGCTAACATGTGGCTTTCGTGCGGCTGCCGGCAAGGCGTCGAGTAGCTAGAACTAGAGTTCGCAGCCACAGATCCGAGCGTATAAGCACTTTAATGTGCTGCCAGTGCTTATCCTTCCCCGGCTGACTTGAGAGCCAATGTGAGATCTAATCATGATAATTAGGGGAAGGAAATGACATGGTCGCGTCGACGCATTTCAAGCCTTGTATTGTCTGGGGTCAGCCTTATTGAGGCGCAAAAAGTATATCTGTCCTGAAAATTGGCAACCTGACACAGTGACACAAGTGACACCGACACCAACTGACAACATCGCGTGCCAAGCGCACTGGTCACAGATATTCTGAGCTTAGTTAGTTGACCAGAGTAAGGCAACGACTAACCTGTTAGAGCCAGAATTCAGGAACAGGAACAGTCTCGGCCGTTTTCTGTCAGTGTCAGAGACGCAAGAAATTTCAGATCCGTGGGCCGGATGCTCGCAGCTAGACCTTAACTAGAGCTAAAGTGCTGCTAGACCATAAACTAAACATCCGTGTCTTCCCGCTTGAAGAATTTTCGTGAAGAAAATCTCTGTTGTTAAATGATTGTTGATCTGCTTATATTTTCACGGCCGGTGACTTGCTGATGACTTCGGGACAGACCCAGGATCCCTGGAATTAAAGGTTGTGGGATCGCGTCTCCACTCCCAGCATGGCCCAGGCCTGCGAGGAACTGCGTCCGTGACGAGCTCCGGTGACGACGTCCATGCTCTCACCCAAGGATCCCGACTGAGTGGATGATCTTGCACCAGAAGGGCAGGAGTGGACATGTCCGAGGTAGAGGTGATGCATGAAATATAACCGAGTACAGACCTCAGCTGCTGGAGGAGTCAGATCGAAAGCCAGAAATTTGTCACCATTGATCACAGGCGCTTAGAGTTTGCGAACCCAAGTTTGTTAGAGCCCCCGCTAAGTCCCCGTAGAATCCCCGTAAAATGAGGTTAATCAGGCCCAGGCTGAATAGCCTACTGCCTGACAGTGAGGCAACCATAATATTAAACGAAATAATAGATGGGAGCCGAGAAATCGCATCCTGGCTTCGTTAATTTTACTTCAAGTTCTAGGCTCTGACCAGGGCCGTCATCAAGAATCGATGGATCGATTAGAGTGGAACAGCATCTACAATGTCCGGCCCAATCATTCTCTCTGCCAAAACGCCTCTGTCGTCGGATTTCTTCCCTGCTTGCGAGCTAAAAACCTGTTTGAATATTGAGCACTTGTTTGATCTGAATTGTTCGCAGTGAATCGAACTTCGGATCGGCGATCTCATGCTCTTTATCATAATCCCGGTGGACCGGACTCGGCGCAGGCCAGATGAGGAATGAAACAAAGAAAGCCGAGCATCCTTTGTCTTGCCCGAGGTTGGTCCATAGATGCCTCGTGAGCGACGGAAATGGCGTAAACAGAGGCTTTCAAAGCCAACATGGCTGTGTAGTGATGGAGGGCTTCCCCAAGACGATCGCCGTTTGGAAGTGAAACCATGCGCCCAACTACTAACGGACTGACAGACGCCAGACGCCAGACGACAGTAGCTAGATACAGATGGGAATGTAGTCCAAGAGTGGTAGACATGCTAGAAAAGTCAAACAGGGCTGCTGTGGTGGCCCACTCGCTGTCTCCCAGACTTGAGCTCGCCAGTGACGCTGCAGTACGTATTTCCATCTGGCCTGCCCATCATCTCTCAACCCATCCATCTCTACCATCCTCATTAATCCCTTCGCCCATTCCCAATAACCCAATAATAATCCTAATCCCGACTATCCTGACCAGTACTGCCGCGAATATTGTTCCTCGCTTCCGGTCCAACCACTTTGACCTCCAATAAACCCCTCTCGGCCACGGCCCGCCTGTGACGAGCCCAGATCCCCTCCACGACCCCCGTCTGGACTGGCACACCTCCCCCTGCTCGCTCCTAGCTAGCTCTCGCCAGTCACCACCCTCGACGCCGTGCAAACGTCCTTACTCCGCCGTCTTCCTCCTCATCTCCCCGATCGGCTTATCATCCTTCTTCATCCTACGCCTCTCCCCACATCCGACCGTCCTTTGACCTTCGTTCCTAATCGCCGCACGTCTCTGCTTGTGCTGGGACACAGACCTTAGATCACCCGCCGGAGCTTGGTGATCTTGACCTGGACTTTGAATATGCCGCCGTATTTGGGTAGTACTACCCGGTGACGATTGCCTTGTAGTTCTGGCTGGTCCATCTGCAACACTGTGGCCACCAGCCGTGAACAACGCATCGCAGACTAGCATCCTTGAACAGAAACGATCTCCGCCAACCATTTCTGTTTGAAAGCTTTCCTCTGGCAAATTAAAAAAGAAAATCAACTGAAAATTAATCCAAAAAAGAAGGTCTCGCTCCATGTATCAAAAATGTCCGGCAGCGATGTCGAACACGTTTCTGGCTTCGTTGACGCCGGCCCTTCCCAAGCTCGGCGCCTCTCCTCCTCCAGCACCGCTGATTGCTTCTACGACGCTCTTTCCGATAGTGGCTCCCACAATCCTCCGCTGACTCTTCCATCCTCTCGACCGACTTCCTCCCGGTCAGGTACCACATATACCACCAAGCAAGGTGTCTCAAGGCCACAACCCTCCGCGTCACCCGCGACCGCTGTTCCGAACGGCTATCCCAACCGCCACCATCGATCCTCCCCCGACCCCGACGATTACTACCGCTCACATTCACCGACTTTGCCTTTGGAAGACGACTCTCGAGCCCGGACAGAAACTGCGTCGCTATCCGGGACGTCGAATCCAGTTGCGGACGCCCGCGCGATACAAACAACACAGCGAGTAACTTCCGAGCCCGCCTATCCGCCGGGATTATCGAGCGTAGAACGAGGACAGTACCGCTCAGTGTCCGATACCTCTTTGCGAGGCCGGTCTGGTCTCCCAAGTGGTCTTGACTCCGTGCGACCCTTGGCGGTGCGCTCGAAACAAACTTCCTTCAAAGATCTTGTCAACAAGTTCAACAACAACGTCGATCAAGTCCTCCCATTTCCTTCCGCTTCCCGAGACCACTCAAGGGCCTCCAGCCCTGTTGCCGCCGATCGTAGTATACAACCTGGAGCCGCGTCGCGTAGGCGAGACACCGGTGGCTCGATTGCGCAGAAACAACAGGCCTCTAGGTGGGACTTGATGGGAAACTCAGCGCAGGAGGCCCCATCGCACATTGTTCTACCCCCGTCGAACGCATCGGACTTGAATAACGGTTCTTTGGATAATCATCAACCGTCGAATCTGCTTCCGCGACGGCGTCTTTTCGGAGAGCTGCTTACAGTCGACACGGATTTCCAGGGGTATGGGATACCGTCTCACTCCCGACGTCGAGGTTCTGAAGGAAGTATCCCTAGTCCAAACCCTGCGCTTCTAGACCATTTCGATCCGTCGTTCAACCAAACACCATTGACTCCGACAGCGTGGTATCTGGGGCGAACGCCATTCTTAGAAGCAGTTAGCACCGGGGAGAGCTCGAGTCGCCATCGAAGGACAAGGAGCGACATCCCTGGGAACTCGCCCGTGGGTGCGAGCACGCACCCGTCTGATTTTCACATGGCGGTCCCTGGCCCCTTGCAGCCTGGATCACGAACGTATTCGGCCAGCCCGCATTCCAAGTCACGCATTCCCATTTCCTCCCACCGCCTCAACTCGCCTTCCGCTTCTGATGACTCGTCACCCTCTTCGAAGGCCCAGTCTCCTGACGGTGGCCGGTACAATGTTGAGATCCCTCTTCCACCCAAGGGATTGAGCCGTCTCCCCAAACCATCTCCAAAATCTCCCCGCGACTTGGTGCCGCATGGCAAATCAGCGTTTGCTACAACCACTACTCAGACCCCAACTCGTGGAAGGCGAGAAACGGGCTATGGTCGTTCCCGGACGAGATTAGCTGATAAGAGTCCCCAGCTTGAGGCCTTCATAGCTGCGCCACCTCCAAAGAAATCGCCTCCCTTGCGCAGCTCTCGACCACGCCAGCCCGTATCGCATACTGCGCCTCCGACATCCAAGTCGCGAGTGGGAGAGACGGTGTCGAACCTTCAAAAACAGATCCACCGTGAGCGGGAGCTGCGGAACTCGAGGCCGCGAGAGCGGAGGCTACCCGAGCTGGGGACAGTTGACTTTGCGACACGACGCCAAAAGATCCAGCAGGCGTTCAACCGCACGGTCAAAGAGAATGAAAGGAGAGAAGAGGAGGCAGCTGAGCTTCGCCGACGAGCCTCTGAGCATGAGAATATCTCGAAACACACGAACAACCTGCCGTCCGATTTCGAGCCAAGTGAGCAGGAAGCAGTGCCTGTTGTTCAACCGGATGATACTGCAACAGTCATAGAAGATTCTGCCGAAGTCTGTGAGGATGAGTCGCCCGAAAATGGAGATGTAGAGGCCTTCCCGCAACTTCACATTGACACCAATGTGCCGACCGATGGTCCACGTGCGATGACCATGGATTCTCCCACTTTAGGGCATATTGAATTGCCCCGGGATGAAGGCGATACCAAATCTTTCATCTTACCTGCCACCTCTTCGCCGACTTCATGCTCCGAGGATTCGCCGGTGACCACCTTTGATCCAGAACTGCAAGCCGAGATACCCCAACAGGACGTGCATACGTCACACAGAACCCTATTGAGTGAGATCATGCGCTTCCGTGAATCGAGCCCAAGTAGCTCCTCATGTGATGAGCAAGAGTTTGGGTTCTCTGACAATGACGATAAAGAATCGATCCCAATCTTACTGAGAGACAAACCGGGTTTCGACGATTTGACCCCGGACGATTTCACCACGTCTAGGATCGGACCTTTAGAGACATCGGATGCTGCTGGTGATATATCGAACAGATGGAGCATGAGCTCATGGTCTTCGTCTTTACGCCATCAACATTCCGACCACGGTCCTTGTGATGGAAGTGGAGATGATCTCTCTCAGCTGCAGCAATCAGTAGAAGATAGTGAGCTAATGGCCCAGTCGTGCTCTGCTTCATCAATGACTCCATCCGACCCCGGCCAGCTTCCTTCAACAATTCCTGTCGACCCTGTACAGATTACGAGCTCTCTTGCGCATGATTCTGATGCGGGACCTGATTTGAGACAAGAAAATACAGCCCCTCGCAAACCTTACGGACACTCCAAAACACCAAGCTTAGCAAAACTCGGCGGCTGGGACTCAAGGAAGATTACCCAGCTTTATCTCGAAGAGCTTGCCCGTGGCGGTAGAGACCACAGCCTTCCGCTTGACGTTCACGTTCGCGCTTCCCCTGAACCACGATTGCCGAACCTTTCCCATAATGACCCAAGAGCAGACGGGAGGACAGATAGTCTGACCGATGACCCTGTTCTGGTAACCACGGTTGATGGTGCTCCTGGGCCAGGCCCGGACCGACTCTCTCATACTGCGAGCCTGGTGCTACGAGATGACTGGGAACATGCATCCCCATCGATTATGGATTGGATGCAGGTCGCGGCCGATGATGCGCCCGCGCCTGACACGAGTCCCCAGAATGACGGTGTGCCGACACCAACGCTTGGGACTACCAAACCCGAAGATGACAATACAGGCCTCGGCCTGGCCATCAACATTCAGTCACCACAGGAGCCGGCGGCTCATGATACTAGCATTTCGCCAGCCCCTCGTCATGAACCTACCCCGCCCCCACTAGACACGCAAGTGGATACCACGGTCATCCGAGGGTCACTGGAGCGCCCTCGCAGTGTCCGACTTGCTCAACAGCCTGCGATCACTTCAGAGACCAGCGGTTTTATGCCCCTTGGCCCTGTTCACAGCACTGGAAGCAGTCAAGACTCTCTTGGGCGTCATGATCACGACCCTTCTCCATCTCCCCAAGCGAGAGATTCATCTGTTACTTCGCTAGTACCTTCGAGCTTGGAGCAGCCTCGCACTAGTACATCCTCTCCTTCCCCCGACCATGGCCGCCTGAAGAAACGCCGACATGTGATCAAAGAACTCGTCGACACCGAGTACACATTTGGGAGAGATATGAAAGTTGTCGATGATATCTATAAAGGAACCTCCAGTTCCTGCTTGGATCTGTCCGCGGAGGATATCAAGACCCTCTTCGCCAATTCTGACCAGATTGTACTTTTCTCGATGAATTTCCAAGATGCGCTCAAGGACGCGGCCAAAAGTGTCTACGTTATGCCGAAATCGCAACGGTGGAGTAGTAAGCGCAGTGGACGGAATCCTCACGTTTCTAAGAACAACTCAGACATGCCCGATGGAACGGGTCCCTCGGACCTGGAAAAAGACAAAGCTACATCCATTGGCCAGGCCTTTATAGTACATATGTCCCACATGGAGAAGGTCTATACCGAGTATCTGAAAAACCACGACGCTGCCAACAAAAAACTTCAAGCGCTCCAGCGGAGTGCGAATGTGACAATTTGGCTGAACGAGTGCAGGGAGTGGGCGTCAGATCTCACAAGCGCTTGGGATCTCGATTCGCTACTCGTTAAACCGGTGCAACGGATTCTCAAATATCCCCTTTTGATCTCTGAGCTCATTGACTCGACATCCTCGGACCATCCAGACCATGGGTCGCTTGTGAAGGCTCTGGAAGAGGTTACCAACATTTCCGTCCGTATCAACGAAATGAAGAGACGCGCAGATGTGGTTGGACAAGTTGTCGGGCGAAAGAGGAAAGAATCGGACGTGAGAATGGGATTTTCCAAAGCATTCGGCCGTCGAACCGAGAAACTGAGACAGCAAGTTGGCCTGTCAGACATGGTTGCCGATAAGGATTACGACGCCCTCGCTCAGAGATTTGGCGACAATTTCTTCCAGCTACAAGTGGTCATGCGCGACGCCGAAATGTACACTCGTGAGACGCAGGGGTCATTGGACCGTTTCTTCGAGTTCGTCACCGCTATTGAAGCGTTCATCGATGTGTTCCAGTCCAGCTACCCCGAGCTTGAGGGGAAGTGGCGCGTTTTCAAAATTTCCATTCAGGACATTATGGCGGCCACCTTGCCAGAGCATGTGAGTAGTTCTTGACAATGATCAACGGAGTGTTCTTGCTGACCCGATATTCAATGCAGCTCGACGTTGTTAGGAAGAGTGTAATCGACCCAATGGTCACCTTGCTCAAACTCCACGAAGGACCGCAGATGGTCATGAAGAAACGCGACAAGCGCCTGATGGACTATGCCCGCTTCAAGGGTATCAAAGCACGAGGAGATAAGCCTGACAAGAAGACGGCCGAACAAGCAGACCAGTTCGTTGCGCTCAACGAAACCCTCAAAGACGAACTCCCAAAACTCTATGCTTTGACGGCGAAATTAATGGAAGCTTGCCTGAAGAATTTTGTTCAAATCCAAACGACGTGGTACATTGTTTTGCAGAAGAAGATTGGGCCCTTGATCGATTCATTTCCCGAGGAAGTCCAGAAGATTGTCGATGACTGGACTACGCGGTTCAACTTCTCGGAAGCTCAGGTGCTTTCTCTTGGTATCTGCAATGGCTCCCTACTCGCTGATACCGTCAACCTTGTCAACTTCAACACTCCCTCCACAGCCCCGGGGGTAAGCTCTCCCCGTCGTCCCTCAACAGTTCACAGTACTAGCACTCGGGCTATGGATGAGTCGCCCAAGGCCTCTTATGATTTCAGCGCTAGCAACCATTCCTTCCAATCCCCCAATTTTGATGCTCAATCTCAGGTGTCTCTTGGGCGTCATCGTGCCGACTCGGCTTTCTCTAGTCGCCCTGCGCCTGACACTCCGGAGCTTCCCCGGACTCAAGTGCTGCAACAGGCTCACAGCGCATCGACGTCATTTGCCCCCCCTTCACACTCGCAGTCGGAACCTTTCCCTAGACTTCCCAGCATCAGCCTTGACACTCCATTCCTGGCGGATATCATTCCACCTTCTAGCAGCGACGGCCCAACAGATGAAACCCGTCCCAATTCGTCTGCGGGTCGATATTCGGGCTTCTTCTCGTCAGCAATGCCCATGTCCGATAGCCCACAGGAGATGACCGATTCCGAGGCCAATGTGGCCAAAGAGGCTAAAGAGCCCACTGTTCTTTTCCTTGCCGCTAGCATTTACGAATTCAACATAGATCGAGCCCGACGTGAGGCTGGCTATCCATATCTGACCTATGTTGCGGGTGAGATCTTCGACGTCATTGCTGAGAAAGGAGAACTCTGGCTAGCCCGAAACCAAGACGACGCAACTCACCAAGTCGGCTGGATATGGAACAAGCATTTTGCTAAGCTCTCAGCTTGAGGTTCAGCCGCTGTTTTCTGCCCTGCTTCATGATATGATATTGTACGAACCTTGTCCCTTTTCACTGGTTATTTTTCTATTTGCTTCCATTTTCGAGTTCTATCCATTTGGCGAGCGAGTTGATGGTTATTTGCTTTGCGGGAGCCGGTGTTTGCTTTAGGCCGTGAGCATGGAAGAGAATACTGAAAGATCCGCAAGGATGGCCGTGGCATGTACATCTAGATACCCCTTAACAATAAGAGTCTCATTACTTCACTACTAGCACAGTTCTCGTATTCGTATCCTTGTGGCCTTGGAATGAAGGTTGAAGGTCGCCAGTCAAGCCACAGCGCCACAGAGTGACGTTCCTTCTGCGCCACGGCTTTCCCCAGAGTGGCACCAGCCTGATCGTCGTTTGTCACAGGCAGCCAACCCTTCTGCTTCTCTTTCCTTGCTTCCAGTCACTGTCCCTGCTCGTCAATCGCTCACGACTACGATCCTCGTCGGCCCACTATAGTTCTTTTGAAACCCTGCCCAGTGTGATTCCGTGGTCGAAGTGTTGATCCAGCCGCCAATACCCCCGCTTGTACCTCCCTCCCCCACGTCACTACGAACTGCAGCGACCTGTTCCAACACCGGCTTGTGGACTTCTGGGATCACTGTCGCTCCGCGTACTCTGCCCAGAGCCTTGCAGAAGCTTCGTGCTCATCGCAAATCTCAAGTCACTATTGTGTTAAAGTTCCGCGTGCTGGTCGAGACAATAAAGTTCCGCGATTAGACTACCGGTATCGGATAAGATGCGGGACGGGGGGCTCGGAAAGCTCCAGAAACGGATGAGGCGGTTCGGCGATACGGTATGTCTTGCAATCATTCCTTTGCTGGGCTTGTCGCCCGTTGATCTCAGGACATGGATTAATGGGCGCGCAGTTGAATCCGGATGACGCATACCTTAGCTGTGAGTCCCCACGAGAATTTGCGTCGGTTAGTTACAGGATCGAGGCGTTCTGACTGGGTTGGAGCTCATAGATCACGATATCAGGTGTACGTTGGGAATTCTACCCTGCTTGAAACGGGGATTGCTAACCTCCGGCCTGGGTCTTAGTGACAAGAGGCGATTTACAATCTCTCAAGGATGACTGGCTTACAGACAATGTTCGTTTGACTATGCTTGGACTGTGTGCTAGAGACCGAAGCTGACCTGCTGGTAGATCATCTCTTTCTGGGAGGAGTAAGTCCGGGGTTTCGAGATGCACGGTGACCGGCGCCATGACTGACTGGCTGACTTGTGCCAGGTACCTGGAACGCGAGTTTCTCACAGAATACAAGACATCCAATATCGTCCTCCTACGACCGAGCATGTCCTTTATGATCTACCAAACCGAGAATCCGCATTCCCTGCGAGACGCATTACCGGATTTCACCCGCACAACGCACGTCTTCCTCCCTATAAACGACTGCCGAAACGTCACAGAAGCCGAAGGGGGCACACACTGGTCTTTGCTCCTGATCTCGATAGTCGACGGGATAGCGTTCCACTACGACTCGTTACCACCGGGGAACTACTGGGAGGCGAAAACGGTCACGATGAAGTTCGGCGCCCTCCTCAACCGCCCGATACGATTCGTCAACCTCGAGGATTCACCGATCCAAGAGAACGGCAGCGACTGCGGCGTCTTTGTATGCTTGAACATGCGCCAGCTCCTCCTGAAACGACTCCTCCGCGCAAACTCCAACGAGAAGGTTAGCATGAGTCTGGGTGGCTCCAAGGTAGACGCTCGCTCGGGCCGCAAGGAGATAGCGAAGACGATTGAGAGTTTCCGGAAAGAAGGCGAAAGGCGAAGATCGTATGTTCGCCCTCTTCTCTGTCTATTTCTCCTTCTGTTGCTGACCGTGCGTCGTGCCCCAGAGCCAGTTTAAGCCCTTCCGGGAAGAAATCGAGGAGCCCGCCGCGCATTGAATGATTGGTAGACATTGGCCACGTCTACCGTAGATACATGTATACCTCTGTCTTCATGCCCACTGGGATGGATGTGGATTGCTGAATAATTAGTTGCATTGGGCGTAATGAGGTTGGTTTGGATGAATGAGATGAGATGATGAATTAAGATCGGGGACATAAACATGAGCATGTGTTACGACGAGCCGGGCTTGCTGCTGTATTGACTGATGCGCTTTGTTCTTGGCCATCAATATACCTTTCTCTTCTGCATTCATTTCGTCTTATTATCTTTTTCCCGTTCCACGCCATGCCGGTTCTCTTATTGCTTATGTGGATAGCATTGCTTCTAGCATCTTCATATATTAATGAGCATTGCATTTTTCGGGGCATGATTGATTAACACTGGAATACTGCATGTATGCACCACAGCACTATATCTGTGTCGAGGTTTGTTCATAGGCCCTTGGACATATTAACTTCTACTGGTAATCATCCATCCAGTAGGGGATGCAAAGAAGTTCTGTAGTAAATGGCGGGTGACTTTATCATTGCATCTGTTCACCGGAGCTGCCAGAGGAACACTGCAGGTCCGGTTATGTTTATTCCAAGGTTCAATCAACCACTTACCTGGCCAACAAGACTTCTAGATAGATGCTTACAGAATTACGCACTCACCTAGTACTGATCAATCCCCGCGCCACTTCTTCTTGGACACTGGGACACGCACATGGCTGCTAGGAAGAGAAGCCATGCGGGAGGGTTGAAGATGTTTCTCCACGCGGTCTTCTCAACTTCAACAAGTGCTGTGTAGAGTCGTAGACTCTAGAGGCCCGTATTTGAAGGCCGCCATGCGCTCTGAGAGTGAGACACTTGCCATTGTGATTCCCGGTGCCGGAGGTGGTGCTGCGATGCTCGTTGCTATGGCACCATGCGGCAGCGTCTTTTCTCGAAGACTTACCTTGAGTGGAGCGCAGCGCAGTAGTGAAAGAGCCGATTCAAGCTCGTCAAACCAGGTGAGGTGTCTCAATTTGAGCCCTCGCGTGTCGCTTTTTGGGAGGCCCATTAGCCTGGTTGACTGGACCAGCGCGTAGAAGGTATTCACTGTAATCCGAACCCGTAGGGTCACTCCCAATGTGGACATCGACGAGCTTCTCCGGTGTTCTGGGCGAATCCAGGGAGCCTGGAGTGAATGGTTGCTATGGTTGTTGCTATGGTCGAGGAGTTTCTTCGGTGAATGTGCTCAAGCTCCGGTGTTGTGTTGAGTGTGGGTATAAAATCCCCCTCAATCCCCCCTCCAAATGCTTTTCCTCTTTTCTTTCTTTCCTCTTCACACCTTTTGGTTGTTTCGATTGCTAGTACCGTGCTTTGCCCACGCTGCGTTTTCATCGTTCCCATCTGGTGTATTGCTTTCTGGCTTCTGCCTTTTTGCTTCCCTGCTTCTGCTTCTCTCCTCCTTCACCCATTTCTCTCTCTCGCTCCCTTTCCCATTTCTTCTCTCTCTCTCTCTCTCCCTCCTAAGTCGCAATGTTCCGACCAAGCGCTTTGGTGAATCTTGTTGGTCGGGTGTTCTCGACTGCACCCAGAGCACCCAGACCGTCTCCTCTCAACCCTATTCCTGTCGGACCGATTCGTCTCATCCGTCAAACCCCTCGCATTCCTCCTCCTTCTCTGGTTTGGATACCTGTCGTTGCGTGTTTGATAGAATTGACTGACTCCCCTCCACAGAGTGATAGCCAACTCAACAAGTCTCCTGTCAAGATGCCAAAACCGTCGACTCCCGTTCTGGACGGCACAGACTTCTGGCCCAATGAAAGTGTGAAAGGTCCACAACGGCGGAACCCTGCACGCTCTGTTGGATTTACTCAAATCCGGTCTGCACGTTCGGGCAAGAACACGCAGCTGAAGTCAATCTTGAAGCCCGAAGGACGGATAATTGTGGCTCCCAAAATCAAGCTCAGGCCTTGGGTTAAGCGCAAGGGCGTCCGGTTTGATCAAGAGATCGAAATCATCACCATCGATAGATGGATTGACCCATTGGAACACTTGCACTCCGCTAATTGGGATTTAGAAACCTTGCATCGTCACCGAAAGGCGCAAGAGATCGCACAGAACGCTAAACTCGAGAAGGCCGAAGCCGAAAAGGCCCGACCTCTCCGCTCGGCCATGGCCAAGGGTAAAAGCACTATGAGAAAGTGTTACGATGCTTTCTTCAAAGTGAAGCCGACCAAGCGCGTTCAGTTTGACGAGTATTGCACCGTGACGGAGTTCGAGCGCCACATCGATCCCGAGAAGGACGTCCATCCCGAGAGCGAGTTCGGCAAGGGTAAATACCTGACGGCTTGGAAAGTGAAGCACAATCCCGAGTACGATTTCGAGATGATCGGCGGTCGACGAGTGATCTCGAGAAAGGATAGCCATTACACGACATGGTGGAGTACTGCTCCCTGGGGCCAGATGTATCGCCACATGGAACCCTGCCGCCAAGGGACAATGTGCTCCTGGAATGAAATCGCCGACCTGCAAAACCAAAATCCCGACTGGTATCCCGCGGATGCAGTGGCAGTATGGCTAGGCATTCGGAAAAGGCTCAGGATCAAATATGGTCCATTCTGGGCCTGACTGCCCAGTCAATTGGTGACCCCTCCCCACCCGCGTTTCGTTGTCCACTGACATATCCCTCCCTTCCTTCAAAACTTCTATATGGCCTGCAAGGCCACACTGTCTACGCTGATGATTTATAGATCGGGCTGGCGTATCAACGCCGCAGCCAACGTTTTCTTTTCTTGCGTGATTCTCAGCCACCGGGCTTGTTGGAGACATAGGAGGGCGATGGGGGTAAGTCTTCGTGCTTGGTTTAATCAAGGATAGAACAACGCTGACGTTCAGTAGTTGGTTGGTGGGAGCATCGCCTTCACTTCACTTTCCTTCTTCTAGGTTGATCGATAGCCACCGGGCGTGTTGGAGACACCGGAGGGCGATGGGGGTAAGTTGCCCTGATTTGAACCCCGTAGGCGAGCATCGCTAACCATGGCAGTTGGTTGGTGGGAACATCGCCTCGACACGTTCTGGTGACTGCCGCCGGGCTTGTTGAAAGGACCAAAATGACATGGTAAGTTCCCACCGAGGATGTTCAATTGATGATTGAAGCTGATGGTCTAGTAGCGTCTTGGTGGGAAGGTTTGGAGGATGTTGTTTCGAGGGCTGAGGTTGGAACTTGGAAGTCGGCGGTCTTGGCTTGACTTGGCGGTGGTTGTGGAGTGTGGACGGGCCGGGACGGAACTACAAATAACGCTTATATAGACTCCTGTGCCGAGATTCGTTTGTTTACTGCTGTCTGCACCAAACTCGGTCTTTTGAAGACAGACAAACTCATCTACGACCTCTGATACTGCATCAAAGGGGCACTTGCTTCCAATTGATTATCCCATGCCCGCCATATAGGTGAATTAGCGCCAAGCTGGCTGAAGACAACAGAGCAGAATCGAATCAGTCTTTGTCAAGTAATCAGGACGCCCAACGTACATGTAGGTAGAGAAAGGTATAGGAGAAGACGCCTGGCCATGGTCCATAAGCTATAGGTAATAACAATGTCACTGGAAAATGAGCAAAAGAAGAACAAGAGAAGAAAGTCAACGCCCAAAAATGCCAACCAACGTGACGTGTGAATGCCGATATGCGGTCAACAGACAAACAATAAGCGCAGTACCGGGTTCGGTACTAAGTCATTGTGTACATGGCAGGTATAAAAATAGGCATGATATAGGTAGGTACGCGAAACAGAGCCCAGGGCAAAGAAACCGGAAGTGGTGTAATGAAATGAAGCAGGTATAATGCTGTCCACAGGACAAGAGATTGAGGGAAAGCCAAGACAAACCCGGGCAGAGGAGGTCTATGGATAGAACGAGATAAGAGGGGAATCGTCGTGGCTTGAAAGACAGCAAGCAGAGAAAGGCATCAAGAGGGGTATGCGATGCCATCCAGATCAGATCAAAATCAACTGATTCATGAAAGCGGTAGTAAGTGGGGGTGAAAAGTAGAGGATGCGTAAGGAAGAGTTGGATGTCCACTCGACATCATGGCCCTATTCGGACATGTAGCGCCAGATCTGCTAGTTCGAGGCAGTTGGGGAAAGAAACTCGGCTCGGCGGGCTAAAGGGCGCAAATTAATGATATAGTAACCAAGCCGGACTATAGATAGGTCGACTAATGATGTCTTATAATGATAATGTTTCAAGGCGGCGTGCTAGTTTGGCGGACTTCAGGATGCGCGCGGGAGCGCATGTACATCTCGTCCGATCCCGATCCTCGTGTCATAAACCCTGCTTGGGGTTGCGGTTGATGTTGCTGCTGGGCTACAATTTCCCTGGCATAGAACTCCACCAGCATGGTTCCGTATGCTTCAAGTTCCTCGACCGGAATTGAGAGGCGGAAGTCGTTGAGGAGGAGAAACTGGAGTTCGAGGTGGTTTAGCTCAGCTAGAGGGAGACCTCCGACCTTATTGCGAGTTAGCCAAAGAACAAGAATGGGGTCGTGGAAAAGGCACCTTTGCGTATCGAGAGTTGGTATAGAATACATCAGAGAAGAATTTACTAGCGCAGGTTACGCCCGCAATGACTAGCCGATGAATGTTGAAGCTATCCACGACAAAAAAGTGAGAGAGATGGTCATCTCCTTGCGGATTCATGGCTGGAGAGATAGGTGATGACGACGCCGGGTCTTGAGCTGATATACCAGCGGACGGCGGCGGGGTTACCATGGGTGAAGTATGAGCCCGCTGCGCGGCGGATGATTCAGAAGATCTGGGTCTGATTGTGCCGTCAGACTGCAGGGCGTCTGTACGACTGTAGCGACCGCGTAGACGGTCTAATTGACCTTTATTGACCATCTCGGTCATGCGGTCGAAATACACTAGTAAACTGAGAAAAACTTCATAGGTCGTAGGACAGTACTTGTGGATCCTGGTCAAATAGCTCAGTATACTTATGCTCGGGACGTTTTTGCCATGGAATGCAAGCACGCTGTGCGCTTGTTGGGTCAGGTTACTTGACCCATCGACAGGGGGCATTTGTCGATGAACCTGCTCATGATGTGAATCGTTGGTGCTAGTGATCTTGGTTAGGAGGCCTGCGACCATTTCGATGATGTCCGTGACCGGCATGGAACTGATTTCGAACTGGCGCTCTTGAGCCCAAGTTCCGGGTGCCCGGCTCCTCTGTGGCTGAGCTAGAAACTCTTCGCTAGCGAAGCTCTGAATGTGAGACAGGTCACGGATCTTGATGCGGCTGGGAGAACTAGCTTCTGAGCCTCCCAGTGACCGAAGAGACTGTAAGGTCGGTCTCAGCCGCGGAGACGCTGGGGAAGAATGACTCGCCGTATGCCGGCCTGCAGAGCCAGTGCCCGGTTGCCCGCCATAACCAGTATGCACGCCAGATGGCGGGTTCATTGATCCAGACTGCTGTTGTACAGGTATAGGGGTCGGCCCGGGCGTGACTGTTGAAGATTCCGAGGATTGCGAACTGGTATGAGATGATTCCCTGATGTAGGCCGGAACATCTTGGGATGAAAATCGGGCTGAACCTGCGGCAGATGCCGATGGCGGGGCTGGCAAGGTGGGGGTGTTATTGGACGAGGTAGATATAGAGCCGGTGTCAAGATTCGATGACGGCTGAGCGGGTTGACGTGAAGAAGGTCGATAGACAGGTTCCGAAGGGACGGCAGTTCCCAGCATGGTGTAGGTGCTGTCACTATGGTTGGATTGCGAATAGTTAAGAACGACCGATTCCATGCCCAGGCTGTTGCGATGAAGACGACGGGATAGCGTTAATCAATAATAATATATTTGAGCCACAGCGCTCTAAGCCAAGGTCAGCGACAGTACTGCATCGACAGATGCAATGAGGGGGTGTTGGAGGCTTCAGGTAGGTACATGGGGTTGAGAAAGAGGCGCCGGGGGGTAAAGCAAGCAATGGCATGAGATAAGAGACGCGGGGTTGGATACAATTAATCAATTATTACCAGCGGAAACGGAAGAGCCCTCGGTGAAAGCGATCGCGATGGGCCAGAGTACTTGGGGGTGCACTGTGCCATTTAGTGCGCAGCGCACTCCGACCCGGCAGACAGAGTTGAAGTGGAAGGGATTCACGAGCGAGAGGCAGCAATGGAGCAATTCATTGCAGTGGAGAAGCTGATAGATCGGAAGGAGGAAAAATGTATAGTACAGAGCAAGAACCTCCAAGGGAAGCAAGGTAGGGGACGGGGAGAAAAGGAGAGGGAGGGAAGCTAACTCGGTGGCGGAGGAGAGGCCTCGATAGCCAGGAAGTGATGATGGCGATGAAGATGACGGCAAGGCTGGTTGACGGACGGGCCTGGGTCCACCGGCAGTCGGCGACAGTCAGCAGAATACTACCGACACAACAACAACAACAAACACTCTGATATCAAATCCTGCCCAACTGTTCGACGATCAATCGCCTAGATTTATACAGGACTCCGCCGAATCACCGTAGAATAACGGCATGGTAAGGATCGGCTGCCTATGCGTATCAAGGAGAATATACCTCAGATGCATCATCGCTGCAGTCTTGGTACGGTGAGTACGCACTTGGCATGTCTTTTATTTGCGTACTTGCTCTTTCCAGGTGCTAGTTCTGTTTCCTTTTTTCTAGCAAACGCCCCTGATACCTTGAGCCTCCATATCACTGGTGGCCGCGATTCCACCTGAATGTTAGCTTCCGAATTCAAAGGACAGGTATGAAATCCAAGATCCAGGACGGGAGACAGCAGGATTCCTGCCGGACATACAGGGACTGGAACGGGCGAATGGCGGCTCATTGGAAGGGCACCTGGTGGTGATGATCGGATGATTGGTGGTCGCGGAAGAGTAGTCGTGATGCCGAAACCCACCCTCACTGACGGCCCTCACCCCGCCCCAGCAGTCTATATACGGCCCCGGACGACTTCCGGACCCTGTCGTTTGAACCTCAACCGGATTATTTATCTCTCTACTGCTGATATTGCATGCGAGTTACCGACTGTCTTTCTGATCACGATTGCCCTCTGCCATGCAGCGAAAAAGCAATGCGGATCTCGCTAGTCTTACTGGTACAACAAGCCGCTTGCATGACCTCTCATTTAGCGATATGACGCAGATCTGTTCAATGTACGTACAGCTGAGAGATCGCTGCGGGTGCATGAGCCAGGTCCTTTGATACGTCGCGGTAAAGCGAGATTCGAGAGCTTGAATCGCAAGCGAAACACCGAAAAGTAGGAGTCATTCACTTGATAACTAGCATGCAAATATAGTCATTGCCATTTGCGGATGGCTTTAATTGGTGGTACCGGGCGCGGTGTAGCCGTTGTCCGGCAGGTACAGGTGTCGTTGCGCTCCATCCTTCGTCAAGACTACCATCCTGATAACGCCGCCTGAGCTGCCGTCCCATTTAATCGCCTCCCGCAGTGCCGATCTGACAAAGTTGACGCCCTCCTCCTCAGTCATGTTCTCCTTCCAGTTCGCATCACAGTAACCGTAGATGTAAGTCGATCCAGACCCGCCGATTGAGTATGCCTGCTTGTGCAGCGATCCACCCAGAGGTATCGAGTACACCTGGCCGCCGTGTCGAGGATCATAGCCCGCGATGATAATTCCGGCACTGCAATGGCAAGTCAATCAATGAGTTCATTTCGAGATGGTACATAGATGGCCTACCTTAGCATGTCCTTGTTTTCGTAGCATAGCTCCTGGAACAGCGCGGCTGCAACCTGGGTGCTCGGGGGCTCGTTGTTGACGATAGAGTACATGTTGAGGTGGTAGGAGACAATGTCTGCCACAGCCTGTGTATCGGCAGCGGAGCCAGATCGACAGCACCAAATGGTATCATGGACTTGCGTCAGTTTATCCGTAACTCGGTTGGCGATGTAAGCTCCGGTTGTTGTTCGGCTGTCCGCGCCCAGAATAACGCCGTCTTTGAAGTTGATCGCCATGCTGGAGGATCGTATGTTAGTTGAATGGATCTTGATACCGCATCGAAGTCGCTTACATTGATGTTCCTAGGCTGGAAGAAGTAGTGTTAGATCAGGTCATCAAGCGCGAATCTGGATCCATGAGACTTACTTGACCTCCCCTTTCTTCAAGTGATTCATATCAATGTGAATTCCATCTAAGCAGCATATTAGTGCTACCGTAGGATATATTAGAGCAGTATGGAGTAGCTTCTAACCTTCTCCGAGCATCCCCGTCATACCGTGACTGGCGACCATGGTGTTGGCGGATGATAAGACGTTTCGTGTGAAGATTGGCCGAGGATCAAAATTTGGCAGCTGCGTGAGTATATCTTCTGTGAGCAGAATTAGAGGTGATTGTAGGGGTGTGTGATGAAAGTTGAATTGAGAGGTGATGAGAGCAGCTTCAGAGCTCAGGCAGGCGAGCCTTACGTGGGCAAGCAAGCTGGAGCTGCTTCCGCCAGGCGGTGTAGGCTGTATGCCCTCCCATTGGTCAAGCTTCCCGCCGTCTTCTCCCCGCAACATGGCCCGAAGCCTCCTGAATGTACATCATTTCATGCGACCAGCAGGCTTTCAACTTTTTATTCCTCCCCCATCTGTTACAGTCGTGGTGGCTGGACTTGCTATCAGGCTGATATAAGGTGCCGATCTTCTCGCACCTCACACGTTTGGAGCACTCTAAGTCTGCAATTACTGTCACTCTTTCGTTCCCCGTGCGACACTCATCATGTCGGAATCTCCGCCGCCCCCACCGTCATGGAGTATAGCCAGTATGACCAACAACGCCGTTCAGTGGATGCGCCTTCCGATGCTGGCATCGTCTGGGCTAGCTGTCGTTGCCAGTGGTCTCTTGTACTTCAAGCAAAAGTTTGTCCCACCTAAACTGCAATTCTGGTGCAACTGGTTCATGAAATTGACAACGTGTGCAGTGAACTGATATATCCCCGAAACATCCCCACGGACGCACGCACAAATGTTCCTAAGCCTCGCCAGTTTGGTATTGAGGACTATGAGGAGCTTCAGCTTCGCACGCCTGATGGCGAGTCTTTGCATGCCTACTTCATCCGTGCTCCTCCCAAACGAGTAGACCAGAACCTTACAGTCTTGATGTTCCACGGAAATGCGGGCAATGTGGGCCATCGGATACCGATTGCGAAAATTATGCAAGAGTACCTGGGCTGTCATGTTATGATGTTGGAATATCGTGGTTACGGGCTATCCACCGGTGTGCCGGATGAGAATGGGCTAAAGATCGACGCCCAGACAGCGCTTGACCACCTGCGACAACGGGGAGAGACGGCGAACACGCGGATTGTCGTATATGGACAGAGTCTCGGGGGTGCCGTGGCCATCAACCTTGTGGCTAACAACGAAGACAAGGGTGGTATCTCCGGGTTGATTCTCGAGAACACCTTTTTAAGCATCCGAAAATTAATACCAAGGTACGTCTCATGGGGTTTAATCAGTCTCGTGTTTTTACTAACAAGATCCAGCGTCTTTCCTCCCGCGCGATATCTTGCTCGTTTCTGTCATCAGACGTGGACAAGCGAGGATGTTCTGCCGAAGATTACCAAAACTCCTATACTCTTCCTCAGCGGCCTGCAAGACGAGATTGTACCGTACGTCTTCATCAAGTCTCTATGCATAACATCAATAACTAACTTGTGGCAGGCCATCAAACATGACGCAACTTTTTGCCATCTGTAACTCGAAGCGCAAAGTATGGCGGACCCTGCCTAACGGTGCACATAACGACAGTGTCGCCGAGCCAGACTACTTCGAGCATATTGAGACCTTTGTCACGGAAGAGATACTCAAACACAACTAATGACCTTTCTGTCCATCTCACGACTCACGAAAGCGCTACATGACCGCGCCAACTGGGACCCGGAACAGCACGCGATAATGCCTGAATCCCCCTGTTTCATTCGACGGCAAGGCATCAGCGGCTTAGCGACTCATACCCCATCTTTGTTTTATCTTTCTTGTACTTTACCGTGGCCTACTTCCAGACACGATCTTTTGGACGTGAAGATCCACTGGAGGTAGTGCTGGGCGTTTTTCAGATTGCTTCACCGTCCCTATTACGCATACATTCTTTGAGAGGATTTCACCTCTTCGGCGAGCACCATACACCATAATAATAGCTGTAATGCGGATGCGAAACGGGGAGTTGATGGGCCAGGCTTCGGTTCTACGTTCTAGATTGGCGTCTGGGTTTGGATTTCGATTGAGTATATTATGGAGGCGCCTTTTCTATATCCAGTTAATACAATGTACCAGGCTTGTCACTATGCAAGCCAAGTTTTTCACCGTTCTTCTGCCCTACCTACCAAGATTGTTAGACCAAAAAAAACGTCAAATGTTATACAAGAATGCTAAAGTACACGTAACGCATGATATCTATCTAACCTACAACTTCTCCGCCTCGGCCATCAACTCTTCAATCTTAAAGTTCTGCACATCACCCTGGGTGAACATGCGCAGCAGCTCGCCCTTCCGCCCACTCGCCTGGCCACCGAAATCATAGAAACGCTGCACGCAGCTAACCAGCCACGTAGCCTCGGTTGTCGACACCCCAGAATCAGGCATAACCTGACCGTGCATAAGAACCAACCCTTTCTCATCCGCAAGGTCCAGATGGTGCGTGATGGTCGTATGCGGCTGCGCATAAGCACCATGCAGCTTGTACGCCGCCAGCGGGGTAAAGATCACGGTCGAAGTATGCGAGTTAACGGCCGAGGGAGCCGACGCAGGCGGGTGGAAAGCCCATTGTAGGAAATGGATATCCGCACCGCCCTGCTCCTCGGCCGCGGGGGCGCTAGGCTCCGCACCTTGCGACTCGGAAGCGGAGCGGGGAAGCGGGAGAATAAACTGCGGGTTCTGGCGCGCAGCGGAGACAATGCGCTGGTATGTTTCCACCGGAATCACAGCGCATATGGAAGTCGGGTTCGAGGCGTGGCGGAGACGCCAGATAGCTTCGATTTCCTTCGGGGGGAGGGCGCGGACTTTCTCGACGTCTAGGAAGGAACTGAGGGGTTTGATGCCGGTTGAGGAGGCGGATTTGGCGGCTGCGGCGACTTGTGATTGTGCGGAGGATTGGGGAGTTGGAGGCGGAGGGGGTGTGTGTGGCTTTGCGGAGGGCTTTGGGGGTTCCGGGGTGAGGATTGTTGATGCTTCGCGGCGCAGCTTGTCAATCTTTTCTTGGTGCGCTTGTTTTAGGGATTCGACGGACTCGAAGCCCTCCCTGTGATTTTGTTGTCAGAACTTGTATGAATGGGCGGTCAAAGCGCTCTGTTAACTCACTGCTGGGCCTTTTGGTTGAGCTTCGATCGGTATCTATCGAGGACCTGGTTGGGATCGCGGTGGGTTGCGAGGAAGCGAACATCGTGGACTTGAGCCCATCGGCGTTGTTGAGAGCGGATAAATGGGGTGCGGTTCCGCGAGAGGGATTGGAAGGCGAAGGACCGGACAGACGCCATCTTGCTGGTAGCCGAGCGGGTTTGGCGATGCGGATTGAGAACTTGAGGCTCGGGAGTCGGTTCGAGGCCGAAAAATGGCGGCCGCAGGGATCGGCATCGGGGCGTTATGTAATCTTCTCCCCGCATTGAGTTGGAGTTGACTTCGGAGTCCGGGCCCCAGCATTTCAAGGCAGCAGCTAAGTGGGCTAGTAAACAGGTAGGAGCAGAAGCTTTGGACGTTGCTATATAGACATATATTATAAAGGACCTATCATGCGCCCAGTGCAACTTTCAATCGATTGCGTTGTAATTTATAGATCCTGACATGAGCACATTAGAATAGTGACTAAGCATGGTTGATTCAGTTTATGCATCCACGTGGGCTACACCATTTCCAAACAAAGGCTACTCTGTACCCCGTAATTTGCTCAGGCTCAGACCACTTTGCCCATGCAAAGGCCATGAACTGTGGCTTTTTGGTCAATATCACCTCTCAGTCTCTCATTGAATACTAACCATCTCGGCACTCTCTTTAGTCTTGATGTTTTGATGCTTTCCTGCTCTCTCCGCTAGCACTCGGCGACTCGAATATCGCCGCAGGGCATGCTTCTCTCGCCCCATTTGACCAGGGAACCGTGACTCTTCTCCTAATGATGGCCAACCGCCAAATCACAAGGCGCATTCTAATCAGCGCTTCTCTCTTAATCTTCTTCCTTTTTATTTTGTTCATCCAGCCTCACGGACCTCCCAGTCCTGCAGTCCGAGCTCCCGGTCATCTCGAGAAATCGACGCCCATCAAAGATGATTTAACGAAGGGAGACATCGTGATGCCTCGCCTAGGCAATGAGACGGCAAAGTATGAAGTCCAGGCTTAGACTCAGACCGTGCGTTAATCATCCACAAGAGCCGAATTAGGTCGCGCAACATGGAAGTACTTCCACACCATGCTCGCTCGATATCCCGAAGACCCCACTGAAGAGCAACAAGAGACGCTCCGTTCATACATTTACCTTTTTGCGCGACTCTACCCATGGTATAGTTTGCCACTGTTCGCTCATTCGGCGCCCGGATGCTGACAAGCAAACTAGCGGTGAATGCGCGTCTCACTTTCAAGGACACCTGAAGCAGTACCCTCCGCAGGTATCTTCGCGTAATGCGGCGGCGGGATGGGGATGCTTCATACACAACGAGGTCAACGCTATGCTCGAGAAGCCAGCGTTCGACTGCAATAAGATCGGCGACTTTTATGACTGCGGCTGTGGAGATGAGGCAGGTGGAGACGGGAGCAGTGGTTCTGCCAGCGAGCACAAGCCAGCTCCCGGCGAAAACAGCGCTGAGGATGGCAGTATCTCGCCTGTAGAGATATCTCGGGAGCCGTGAGTGCAACCTCTTGCATCACTCTACCAACCTTGACTAAAAGTGAATCTTCATCTAGCATCACGCGCGGTGGGTAGACCAACGTGACACGAACTGAGTTGTCCGTGCGTACTTCTAGATACCCAGATATCAGTGCATATAACCAACGCTGGCGTTGGATGTACAATAATCTCTGTTCGAATCGTTGAGCTATAACGAGCAATCAGAACTCCTATATATGAGCACTCGTTTACCGAGTACGCGAAGGGTCTCGTACAAGTCCGGATACGGGAAAGACTGGAAGGTTGAAGCTTCATAATATGAGCCGTAAACATGTGGAGGCCCTCTACCAAAAGCGACACCAATAGGCATAGCTGTGCGCGTGACTGTTCGCTTGTAAACGTTGCTGCCTCTGTGACTCGCGCAGGTGACCCGAAATTGATGGTGTGTTGACTTTTTCGACTTGGCTCTTTCGCCGTTGTGATCGGCTTTGTATGCGCAAGTGCAAATATACCGCTTGACCCAGGCCTGACGCGCAGCCAGTATGGTGCTACTGTATCGTTCAGTAGAGATTCGGTTGAGCAAGGTTCTCCGCGAAAGGATAAATTCGATCGCAGGTCTATCTGAGCTCAGCGAACGACCCAATGCAGGACATGGATCGCGAGCAGCGAATGGATCGCGAAACCTTGTCTCACCTCGAATGCTTGCCCGGGTCCCGGAGTATTCCGTATACTTTTGTATATGCTTTGCTGCAAGACATTTATGCTAGCGGCACGAACTGCCCTCCATGAGCGCCGAACTAAGAGCCAAATTGAGGGGCGATCCGCAAACAAGCGCCCATTATCTATCCTTGGCTGTGCAGTGTGCGCCAGAGCGAGTCTCCTGACAGGCTCACGCTACTTCAACCACTGTTGTTGGCGAAGAGCATGCCTACCCTCCTAAAGGTGGAATCTGTCGATCGTTGCTCAGACTGCTGAGCGACCCTGGCTCTTCCTGGTTGCAAGAATGATTCGGTTCAAGTCTTGTGCTCAGGCCAATGGTTGCTGTTGTTGGTGCCATAGTCGTAATTTGGCGTCTTATCTACTCGGGGAACCGCGCCTCGAGTGAGATTGCCTTTTTGAGTTTCCAAGAGGTGAGACATAAGGCGGCAGCGTTTCAGCATCTTGCAAAAAGAGACGATAGTTGGAAGTTGGAAGTTGAGACTTCTGTCAAGCATCAAGATATGTCAACGAGATCTACGTCCGCGATGGAGACCCGGGGTTAGCGCCTGGTTTCCGAGGCAGAGACTGCGGATCCTGTTCGTCCCAGATAGGACTAGCTCGGTTTACCCACTGTTTCCACTTTGATTTCGTCTTCATTTTTTTGAACGCGCCAGAAAAGAATCCAGCAAGGAAAGCGCAAATCGAAGAACGCTCTTGAAGGACAGGCGCGCTCTTTTTTTTTGGATTGCTTGGGCTGCTGCGCCGACTTATCGAGTCGCCTCATTCGTTCTCATTTCCTCTGTTGCCTACTAGGTTGGCTTCTGTTTCTCTGTCAACAAAGACAATTCGACCGACCTTTCGACCTTCTTCGTCCTATCGTTTGCGCGGAGAGTCTCGGTCTTAATTGAGGAGTCGCACTTTCATCTGATATCTCTATCATCTGTGCCAGGAAGGTTGTTCTTGCATCTGCGCTGTTAAGCGGGTTATAACATCGCGGGGCCTTGTCAACATGGTGTCGTTTTCGTGCGAGGTGAGTCGATTGTGCATTTTGGCGTCGAAACACGAGTCGCCGGGTTAGAGACTATATTATATCAAGTGCTAACCGAGCTTTTGCTTCTAGGCGTGCGGTGACATCCTCACCAAGAAGAAGCTTGATCCCCATCGCAACCAATGCCGCGGCGCAAGCTTTACTTGCATTGATTGTATGGTCCACTTTCAAGGAACATCTTACAGAGCTCATACGGTACGGATAACACTGTTATGATTTGCTCTCATTGTTGGTGTTTGTATCAGACTGGTTGGGTGGCCTGATTCGTATTCGCAGCGCCGGTCCGCATGTGGCGCTTGACCAGGCATTGGCCTGTCGACAAGCGGCGCCAACACAGCAGTGCATGTTTGTGACTCAGGATTCAATGCTAACGGTCTTCTAGTCATGTATGAGCGAGGCCCAGAAATACCAGGGCGCACTCTATAAGGAGAAGCCAGCCAAAAACGGCCGCAAAGGCAACAACAACAACAACAACAACAACAACAACAATAATAATAACCAGAACGGCAACAAGAACAATAACAACTCGAAGACGAATAACGGTCACCGTGCTCCCTACGTCGAAGACGCCCCCGATTCTCAACTCAACCTTGCCCCCGCTGCTCCCACTCCTCCTACTCCGAACCAAAACAAGTCGGCCCCGGCTCAAGAAGGCGGCAAAGTCAATGTATTCGACTTTTTAGTTGACGAAAAGACACCGAATGCGTCCAAGGTCTCTATCGCCGAACCCAAAGAACAAATGAAGATGAAGGATCACGCGCCTTCGGTTTTCAAGGCGTCTCAGACGTCGGCGCGTGTTAAAGACAATGACGGAAACAAAGAATACGAGGAGAATGGGTTCTCTTACGGCTCCGGGCCCATTCAGCCACCAATGTATCCGAACAAGGATGCTGCTGCGTCAATGGAGTTCATGACTCCTGCCCCGAAGAAAAAGAAGGAACGTCGTGGAGAGAGGAAGCAGTCACCCCCCACTCTGGCGACGACTGCGAGCGAAAAGAAGCGAAAGCGCCGGATCGACGACCATGACATGGAGGACGCAGATACTCCTATGCTTGAGGCCCCATCTAGTGTGGTTAACCACCCAGGAACCCCGATGCTTCATTCCGGTCTAACAGGCGGACTCGACCGCATGCTTCGATCGCCTTCTCTAGATGGAGAGGATGACTTGGAAAACCCGCGCCGACGGTATCAGGATCCTTCGTCGCCTCTCAAGCGCACACGGCGCGACGAGAAAGAAGGCCACGGAGACGCAGGCTTGGGCATCTCAATTAAGAACCGCGCTGAACGACTAGTTTCTTCTATGTTTGCTGGATCCAGCGTTTCCGGAAGCAGTGTTGCTGGCAACGAAACCGAGCCTCGCAAAGCGAAAAAGACTCACAAGGTCCGCCATGACGATCAGGCCCCCTCTTCGGAGGCCCTGAAAACTAAGCGCAAGAGTAGTGCGCAGGCCGACGGAGACCGTCCGTCGCGCCGTGCTAAGAAGGTCGAGTATCCCGACTCTCCTCGAGACGACGGCCGCGAGATGATTGTCTACCGACAAGAAAACCACCCCGACGAGTCACAGCGCCAGATGGCTGCGCACTTCATGTCTCTGGTGACAAAGGGACCTGAAAGCACCCGAGGATTCTCTGTCAACAAAGTTCTTAAGCGAT
Organism: Aspergillus mulundensis; assembly: GCF_003369625.1. Lineage (NCBI taxonomy): Eukaryota > Fungi > Ascomycota > Eurotiomycetes > Eurotiales > Aspergillaceae > Aspergillus > Aspergillus mulundensis. The sequence goes on from NW_020797888.1 coordinate 4,891,817, forward strand.
TCCACAAAGACTTCTCGGACGAACTGGATGGCGATCGCGGTCGAGGCCAAGGTCGTAGTCGCGCAGACCGCGAACAAAGAGTGGATGATGAAAAGGATCTGTGGCGAACACTGCGTCTAAAACAGAATGAGCGAGGGGAAATCGTGTTGTTTTTCTAAATGTCTATATAATCCTGATGTTTAACGGGTTGCATGGGTGGATGTCTAGTCGCCTACTATTTCCTCCAGTTGAGGACCGCATAGCGATGATATTTTATGGCGTTTATCTTACAAGCAGCTTATCTCACATGTTCAACATCTCGTATGCACAGGTCCACTATGAGTAATGGTGATGATGACTCGGGCGAGGCTTGTCTAGAGCGTATGAGTCACCACCAGCGGCACTGCAAGATGGGCCACGGCCAGGAGATGACTGTGAATACCAGGAATCCATTCAGTGCTTTGTTAGATAATGAAGAAAGCAGAATGTGACAATGAAGTACTGCAGGACTTGCAAGCAAACGGAGCCACCTTTGCCACAGTCTTATTAAGGCCCAGGAACTGCCCGCTTTCGACTTTCTTTGGTCCCTGGAGTTCCATTCTCTTCCCTCGCCTCAGGCTTTGCTTCCTCGCCTCAAAGGGACCTTTCAATCTCTCTCCCTTTCAACCTTCAATTCTTTGTATTCTACGTCTATAAGTTCGAGGTCGAGTCCCGTGCGTTTCAGCGTTCCATATTCGTGCATGAACCCAAGTGCACGTTCGAGTTTGCCGGTTCAGACTCCACTATCGCCAATGTCAAGCTCAGCTACAATGTCAAGCTCAACTACAACCACCACCGGGGACGGTAGCGCTCCCCGGGCTCCTAGGAATTTCAGACGTGGAAATCGAGGCCGTCGAGGAAATGCCAATCGACGACAACAACAGGAATCAACACAATCTTCCGAGGCGCAACGACCGCCGCAACCACAATCGCAACCGCAAAATCGGCCCGTAGCTCGGGCGCCAGCGCCGACGCCCTCCGTACCCCAGTCTCAGAACACACCGCAGTCAAGTGATTCGACGCCTTCGAATACGACGGGTCAGCGATCAAGGCGCGGTCCGAGGCGGCGGCGGGGTGGCCGAGGTGGCGGGAATACTTCGGCGGATGGAGAAGGACAGCGACAGAGTCCGGTGCGGGGTGGTGATAAACAAATCGGCTCGGGAGCGTCTAGGCGGACATTTGGAGGACGATTGACGAAGTCGCAGGAGACTTCGGAGGATGATAGACAACAGGCGGCGGAAGATACAGAAGACCCAGGATTGAGGGCTAATGCGCCGGCGTTTGTGCCTGGATCTGTTCCGCCGGTCAATGGCGAGACACCGTCCTCGAGCAATGCTGCTTCAGCAAAAGGCAAAGGGAAGGCGAAGGCTCCTCGACAACGCGCGCCGAAGGTTACTACGAAATCAGAGGCCGAGGATATCACTACCCGGATCCATGAAGATATCGCGCATAACCTCTACGAGTGTCCGATTTGTACGAGCGAAGTTGGCCGGAAAACGCGCGTTTGGTCGTGCGGGCTCTGTTGGACTGTGTTCCACTTGAGCTGTGTCAAGAAATGGTCGAAGAACGAGGGCGCCGCGGCGCAGGATCCGTCCCGGAACGTCGGTGAGAACGGGGAATCTAGCGGGCCTCGTGCTTGGAGGTGTCCCGGTTGTAACCTCGCCCAGGAAGTTTTTCCATCAAGCTATACTTGCTGGTGTGAGAAAGAGGTTGATCCGCGTTCCTATCCTGGCCTCCCGCCTCATTCTTGCGGGCAGACTTGCTCCCGAAAGCGTAAGGGCTGCCCACATCCCTGTGATTCGACATGCCACGCCGGCCCATGTAAGCCATGTACGGCGATGGGACCGACCCAAGATTGTTTCTGCGGTAGGAACTCGTCTACGAAGCGCTGTCAAGACACAGACTACGAAAACGGATGGAGCTGTGGCGAGATCTGCGGTGATCTGCTACCATGCGGTGAGCACACCTGCACTCGACCATGCCATGAAGGTCTCTGCGGGGCGTGTGAAGTCAAGATTGACGCGCGCTGTTACTGTGGTAAGGTAGAGACCGAAATGCTCTGCAGCTCCAAGGACGAAGAACTGGATAGTGAGTTGCTTCAAGAAGATGGCAATGTTGAGGAGTGGACTGGATGCTTCAGTTGCGGCGATGTGTGCAGTCGTTCTTTCGATTGCGGCGTCCACTCCTGCCAGAAAGGATGCCACCCTCAAGATGCCCAGGCAGCTCATTGTCCGAAATCACCGGACGTAGTGTCACATTGCCCTTGCGGAAAGACATTATTAGCCGATATTCCAGGATATAAACCTAGGTCATCGTGTGAAGACCCAATTTCTAACTGCTTGGAAGCCTGCGGCAAGACCCTGCCATGTGGACACCCTTGCGAAAAGATCTGCCATACTGGACCTTGCGGCGCTTGCATGCGGACGGTCTCCATAGATTGCCGCTGCGGACGCAACTCATTCAAGAGCGTCTGCCACCAAGGCTCGATCGAACCTCCTCAGTGCTTCCGGGTCTGCAAGGCAGGCTTGCACTGCGGGCGACATGCATGTGCCGAACGATGCTGTCCTGGCGAACAGAAAGCGATTGAACGCCAGGCTGCGCGGCGAAAGCTAAAGTCTCATCTCCGCCCTGTCGACGAGGACGTGGAGGCTGAGCATATTTGTACCCGGATCTGTGGCCGCACGCTGAAATGCGGGCGCCATACATGCCCGGAAATCTGTCACAAGGGCCCTTGCAATACCTGCAGGGAAGCCATCTTCGAGGAAGTACACTGCAACTGTGGTCGAACAGTTTTGTATCCGCCGTTGCCCTGCGGGACACAGCCCCCGGCTTGCTCGTTCTCTTGTGAACGTCCCAAACCGTGCGGCCATCCTCAGACGGCGCATAACTGTCATACAGATGATGAATCTTGCCCCAAGTGCCCCTTCTTGACAGAGAAAACTTGTCTCTGCGGTAAGCGAACTTTGAAGAATCAGCCCTGCTGGCTGGCAGATGTCCGCTGCGGACAGATTTGCGGCGAGCTGCTCAAGTGCGGCTCCCACTACTGTCAGAAGGACTGTCACCGGCCAGGCGACTGCGAAGACGCCTTACAGCCTTGCCAACAGGCATGTGGAAAGACGAAGACGATTTGTGGGCACCCTTGCACGGAACCGTGCCATGCTCCGTACCCCTGCGCGGAGAAGACACCCTGCGAGTCCACAATCACAGTAGCATGTGGCTGTGGACGCCTGCGTCAAGACCGACGATGCAACGCGGCGAAAGCCGTGACATCAAAGGGACAGCTGCAGCAACCGCAGCGCCTCTCCGCAGTCACCCCACTCTCATGCGACGACGAGTGCGCCCGTCTGGAGCGCAACCGTTCCCTCGCGGCTGCTCTGGGCGTCGACATCAACCCATCAACCACTCTCGCACAAAACGCCATCACCTCGACGAACCTCCCTTATTCTACCGAAACTCTGGACTTGTACGTCCAGCTCTCCTCGACGTCATCCCTCTCAACTCTCCAATCCCACGAATCAACACTCCATTCCCTCGCCACGAGCACAAACCCAAGCCAACGCTCCATCCGAACTCAACCCGCCAAATCCTCAATCCGAGCCTTTATCCATTCCCTCGCTACAGACTATGGCTTCGTCAGCGAAAGCTACGACCCAGAACCTCACCGCCATGTGTTTGTCCTCAAACCCACAACCTGGACACCACCCATCTTTGGCCTCGGCAACGGCGTCTCAGTCGGCATTGGCGGCATGAGCGTCTCCGAATGTGTCAAGCTCCGCGAACGCCAGCGAGCCAAGGAGCGCGAAGCCCAGCGTCTCGTAGCAGCAGAAGCCAAAGCACAGCGCGACGCATCCAAAGCCCAGGCCAGCTCCGAGGGCGGATGGGCGCAAATCGCTGCGTCTAAGCGGGGTAATGGAGTCACGGGGAGCGCGAGGAGCACGCCGCTTTCTCGCACACCCGTGGGCTCGGGGTCCTTCTACACAGCTCTTGCATTGAACGATGACGGGAGCGGCTTCAGGAAGGAGAAACTTGTCCTGCGATCGGGCGTTGGCGCGGGTAAAGCGGCTTCACGCCGTCCGTCTCCCCCGCGGCCCGTCGAGGTCGCGGATAGCTGGGAGGAGGAAGAGGATAAAGAGGAGAAGGAGGAAGAGGAGCGCCGTGCGAAGGAATCTGAGGCTGAGGCTTCTAGTAGCGCGGGGACGAGGACCCCTGAGGTTGTTGACGTGGATGCTACTGGGGGACCTTGAGGCACTCCTCTCGACACTGCACAAGTGAGGACCAGAGATTCCAGTCGGTCCCGCATGATGCCATGATCAGCTCATGATCCTTTTCTTTATTGGAATGTTTTTCGTTTTTGTTTTGTCTTTTTGTTTTTGTTTTACATGCATTATGCACTCATTTTGTGTTGTTCTAGCATAGCGAGTCTGAGTCCTACGGGCTGTACTGCATTTGCATACATCATGGGTGGCGCAACTGGTTTAAGAAGAAAAAAAGGAATTCACATAGTATAGAATATTAACCATCAAATACCATAATGGAAATTTATATTCCTCAAAATATTTTTCTTGACACACTTCTCAGTATCTTCCCTATCTTACTTAGCTGGATCGCTTTATATATTCTAGCCCTAACTATGACTTAACTCGGATCAACCGAGTACACCTTTGATCGAGAATTCCCTCGGTCGTGGGTCTTAAGTTGGGTTAGCACTAGCAATCAAATCTGAAATCACTGCTGAAATAAGATCGTTTGTACATACATTGGATTCACAAATTCAGTTTCCGGACACACGTCTAGTTTTGTTCTTAGGCAACTCTACAGTAGACTAGTCTAGCAAATGAATGATTCGTGCCATAGCAGTATTTGAACATGTCCATGTCTTCGTTAAGTATGTAATAATCACAATTCCTCCATACTACGAACCAGCCGCTCGATAACCCCTTCATCAACCGAGCCCGACTTAACCACATCCCCAACAGCGGTAACAAGACCCGCAAGTCGTCGGCGGCGAATCTTCTCCTCCAGCTCGGCACTCTTCTGCTTAGCCATCTCCAAAAGCGACACAGGGAGATTAGCCAGCCTTGCAACATTCAACCCGTAGCTACGATGCGCGACGCCTTCCCCAATCTCGTAGAGGAAGGTGATGTCTTCGTCCGTTCCGGACCCCGACTCGCTGAACCGCATGTGTACGTTGCGCAGCTCGTTATCTGCGAATGAATGGACCATGGCCGAAAGGTGCTGGTAGTGCGTGATGAAGAGGGTGAGGCTGCGGATAGACCGCACCGTGTAGTCGAGGACAGCCTGCGCGATTGCGACTCCGTCGTGGGTGGATGTGCCTCGGCCCAACTCGTCCAGGATGACTAGCGAGCGTGGGGTTGCCTGCTTCAGGATGTCCGCTGTTTCGGAGAGCTCGACCATGAATGTAGACTCGCCTGCGAGCATATTGTCGAATGCGCCCATTCGTGTGAACACGGCGTCTAGCATACCAAGTTTTGCAGACTGCGCCGGAACATAGGAGCCTATCTGTCCCATGATTGCGATCAACGCTACCTGGCGCACGTAGCTGGACTTTCCACCCATGTTAGGCCCGGTCACTAACAAAGCGCGCGTCTTGTCGCTGTCCAGGTCGATGTCGTTGGGAACATAGCTGTCTAGTAGCAGTTGCTCCACCATCGGATGGCGTCCCTGTTCGACATGAATGCACGTCTCTTCCGTATATTCAGGCTTCACGTAGCCTGGCTGACTGGCTATTGTGGCTAAGGATAGCAAACAGTCTAGCGTCGCCAGAGACTGCACACAATCTCGAAGCGTTTGGTAACTGGCCGCTATCTCGGCTTGGAGGGCCAAAAATGCCTTGTCGCACGCTGCGGCAAGCGCTTCTCTGTGTTGATCTCTCTGCCGGATCATCTTAATCACATCTGGGGTGTGAAATCGCGACAACTTCTTTGTGCCACTGATTTTCACCCATGATGCTGGCACTCGCTTGATAGCTGGTGAGTTGTTTTCGACTTCAATCAGATATTCAATGCCTGCAACCGTGGCGTAGGTGACAGTTCTCTTCCCCAGGGCCTCTCCAGCTACAGGTCGATGCTCCTCAAGCTCATGCTCAATGGCCCCAATCCCAAGCTTGTGCTCGCTAATCTCCTCCGTCTCTTCCTCCTCACGGAAGAATTCATACTTGTCATCGTTTCGAGCCGCGTGCATATTGATCTTGTCCAAAAATGACACGACGTCTTGCAGAATTGCAGGTAGAGACACAATAGCTTGGCTGATAGCAGGAGAAGAAAATCCAGTATCCGCTGGTGACTTGATATCCGCAAATTCCTGGGCTATCATCTGCATCATTTGCAATATAATCAACAGCTCCGGTCGGGAGCACTGCAGCCGTTAGAACATGCCAGAGGAATACTGACCGTGATACTTACCTTTCCGTAATATATCCGGATCAAGCCCTTCTCTAGATCATGCTTGATCCTTCCGAGCAAGGCTTTGATCCGCTCAACAATCACGACATTTTGCGAATCCTTCAGCTCCTCCACGGCATTGACCCGATCCTCAAGCTGGCGTCTATCCAGTAATGGCCGCCCGACCCATTTCCGAAGCATCCTCTGCCCGAACCGGGTCTGAGTGCGGTCCAACGTCCAGAATAGACTGCCCTTGGAGGAATAATCGGTCTGGTTTTGGTAGACTTCAAGGCTCGTAAGGGTGTTTCCATTGAGGAGCATATGGGAGCGTGAAGAGAAATGCTGAAAGTATTTTGTTAGCTGCAGGACATGTTCCAGCCCATACTCGGTCATGTGTTTGATCATGGCAGAAAGGCAAATGGTAACTTGATCCGGCAGGCCGAGCACTTTCTGGAGTAGATTGCTAGCAACCTCATCATCTATGGCGTCTGCAGATTTCATTTTTCCGGCGTAGAAGCTCGAGACTTGATTGTGTGATTCAGCAGCGGCGGTTTTCTCCTTAGGCGCTCTCTCAACTCGGACCTCATCGCCTAAGACATTTGTCTTGCTCCCGGAAAGATGCTGCACGAGCTTTTCTGTCGCTTTGGATAGCTCACCAACTATGAGCATTTCACATGGCGCAATATGGAGCAATCTCGTTTCTATCTCGCTCCGCATGAAGCCGTCATCGAACTCGTCGTAGACAATATCCCCAGTAGTCGGCTGCACGGCGACAATTCCCACATGCACTCTCTCGTCATTTCCCCAGCCTCGTGCATTCGTCTCTGTGATGCAGAGGATATAACCCGTAGATGAAGCACCCGACGTCCCAGCCGTAGACCCTTCGAGGCCCTCAATATCGTCAATATAGGTGCTTTTCGTGTAAACATTCGTCAATTTACGAACAAACGGTGCATTGCGGTTATCTCCGGCAGCTTTCAGCGCTGCAGTCTCCAGTTGCCTCACGACGCCCACCTTGTGTCCAGCAGTGACGAGGCGCTTAACATGCACATGAAGTCGTTGTACAGGTATGCTTGCCGACGCAAAGCGGTCGAGATGGGCTTCCGAAGGATCTAGACAGAAGTCAGCAACTCGCCACGGCGTCGAACACAGGAAACCCACGCTCATCATATCGGAACTTGCCAGGGATGCATACAATGCTAAGCTCCTTTGCAGCGACCCTTGCATCTTCACCGAAGAATCGAAATTTGTATCCGACTTCGACGAGTAGTATTGTGTCCATATGCTTCCTCTTGATTTCAATGACCTGCTTCTCCATCGGCGTGAGTTTACCTCCGCCTTTCTTCCCCGCAGCTCTCCGATTTGTTTGTACTGGTTGTGGTGTCTCCTCATCCTCTTCACCCTCCGCAGCTTCCTCCACTGGCGCAGTCTCGTTGACGCTATTCCGTCCGATTCCCAACAAGCAATCTGCCCCGCCGAGTTTTCGAACAAACTTCTGGTGTAGCTTCTCCCGTTGTTTCTGCCGTGCTTTCGCTTCCTCGTCGTCTAATTCGACCGTGCTATCTGCCCCCAGCTCAACAGCAGGGGAGCTAGCGAATTGCGAGAGTTCGGTTCGTTGGCTGTTTGAGGCCTGTGGCGCCTCCGCGCGAGCCACGGGCTTCGCCTTTGGGCTTTGTGGCCGTTCTGCAAGAGATCCATTCGACTTGGCGCGCTTCGGGGCAGGAGCCACTATGTCTTCCTCGAAGTCTGCAGCTTTATTGGGGTGAGCAGCGGGCGTACTGCTGGCTTCATTTTGAGGGGATTGCTGTGATGCGAGTGGCTTCTTCGTAAAAAAACTGGATATCGTAGGTTGTTTTCTCTTGAGGGTTGGAGACGACGATGCAGATGACTGTGACGATGGTAGGGGCATGTTGTCTTTCGCTAAAAAAAGGAATGAAAGGATTCGAGATCGTTCGGCAGAAGTAACAATCGCGTTTCGGTGAAGATATGCGGTCTATGCACGCTCCAAGGGCCGGATTATAACTGTCATTGTATTCCGGAGTAAAACAGGACAAGCTAGGTAGCTCAGGGTACGGAGACAACCGAGCTCGTATGGGGAACAAATTGGCTCTCAAGATTGACAATGATAGGAGCTTGACGCGTACGGGGCCGTGACGCGTTGACCTGCATCCGCGGGTGTTTAATTAGATTACCTAATCTGGCATAGACAGCCCTGAACCCTTGGATACCCCACATTTCGACAGAGCTACGGGTTGCAAACTTGCAATCTCTTGACGTTGTGAATATAACGGATATCATTCCTTTGCCCTATACTTCTACCTCTACCGAACAGATAACAGAGTATAAACCCGCTTTGGAACTGCCAGGTTGACAACCTGGCCAGGACCCATGCAGTATAACAGCAACAGAAACATATATAATGGGCCACGGCGTACTTATATGGTAGGAACGATAACTTCGATAACGCTCAAACAAGCACGGGTCCAAGATTAACCTTTGCTCGCAATACTGTACCTTGGCTTCTATGAATGCAACAAAACAACCATCAAGAGCGAGACGCGCCGAGCGAAAGGGGGAGCGGAGATCAAGAGCTCCCATCCATATAGAGGCGGTCGAAATCATCGTCTGCAACCTCGGAGATTGTCGCGTCCGGCGAACTAACACGGGCTGCGGAGGGAGCTTTTAACGCGTTCTCAGGTTCGGCTGCATATATTGGGTTTTCATCCGTGGCCAGCTTCGTGAGAGATCCGGCTAGAGGGTTGAACGAATAACCCGATGGGCTCTCTTGGCATTCGAATGGGCTGTATCCGACATAATGTGCATCTCCCCCGAAGAGAAACTGAGGGGACAGCCCTCTATCGGTCCGCTTCATCACGGGTGAATGCCAACCGACCAGGGGATCGATCCGACCAAAGGCATTGAGCATCGGCTCCATGTTCTCCTTGTCAGCGCTTGTGCGAGAGCCTTTCTCGAGTAGGTTTGAGGAATGAGTAGCATGGCGTGGTGAGTGAGGGTCGGCATTGATTGCAATGTCTCTTCGCAGGAAGAGTGGCTGCGAGGCAGCAGTCTCCCCTTGGACAAATCTATGCTGGTCCTCCGGTCTAGGTTCTCGGGGTACGGACATATCACGGAATATCGTGAACTTGCTGTGTTGTTTGAAGTCATGGTCACGGAGGGCTAACGCAAACTCCTCCAGGTTGTCCCCGACAGACATCTGACCCCCAAGGCGACCAAATGTTTGAACCGTAGCTCGTTCAGGGGTATATAGATGGGGTTGATCAACTTCGCCACCAAAGGAGTCGCCGTCTCGCCTGATATTCTTCTTTGCTCTCTTTCCATCCACTTCGCGTTGAGCGTTTGGGTCTAGCTGAGCAAGCACGCGCTTGGGACGAGTGGCCCGCTTCTTCGGTATCGGCGTCTCCCCCTTCAGAGGACTGCTGTCTTCAACGTTGCCTGAGATCACGCGCTGCTTCCGCAAGACACCAGTCGGTGAGAATACCAGTTCAGTCGGCTCCACTCCCATCGATGTCCTCTCCATCATCTTCAAGATGCTCTCGTCCTTCTTTTGATTGCGCTTTCGTTTCATCTGTTCGGTGGCGGAGTCAAAAATGTCCATTCCGGGCCACAGAACACCCTTGAGTCTTGAAATCTCATCCGCTCTGTCTTTGTCCACCTCGCTACCATTCGAATACGCAAGGCTATCATTGTCGTCCACGAAAGGATCGTAAATGAAGGGCCCGTTCAAGGATTTCGCTTCCTGACCTTCCTCTGACCGGAGAGGGTTCGGCCAGCACGGCGTGGCTTGTGTTAATGATGGAGATGAATCGTCCTCGTTTTCACGCTTCCAGTGGTCAGGTACACTTCCCACGGTCTGCTCATGTGGTGATGGCGTGGGTGCCTGCGGGTACCCTATTTGGAGACGAAAAGGTCAGCAAATCGCATGATGCGGGCCCACTATAACAGTACTTCCTTACCTGCATTGTTTCTCGAGCTCAAGAAAGGGTCCGAGAGGCGTGGATCAATGTAGTCCGGAAGGTTGTTGTGTGGGTTATCGGTTGGTAACGGCGTGATCTGATACCCGTTGTCCCTGTCCGTAGGCCCAACCGTATCTGGCACGGCATACTTCCCCTGTGATTTTCTCCTGCGTGAGTCCTTGGACGACATCCGATCCGACAAGAGCTTCGCCAGGTTGTTGGCCTTGTACCATTGATTGTAGTCCTCGAGTAAGGCCTCGGCTTGTGGCTCCTGGTGGCTGCGTACTTGAAGCTTGAAGTAGTGGGAGAGGTGAGCCTTGGAGGCAACGTGAGTTAGCAGATGCGAGACATCGCTGAACTTGGGATGCTTCGGGCAGATGTTGCACAGCAACGCTGTGGCATCCATCGTCGGCAGGATCGCCTCGAGGGCTCCTGGTTCAATGCACGCTGGCAGGCGAGCTGGGCAGAAGCTGGGGAAGCAACAAGTTGCAGGTCGTGGCTTTCATGAGAGGGCAACAAGGCACGCGACAGGAAACCAATATAGAAAGACTGATCCTGAGGATAGAGACACCGACTTCCTTAGAAGTGGAAAGTGAGGCAACTGAGGAAGGGCTATCAACTGGCCGGGGACTTGCCTGAGAGTGCCATTGCCGCCGTGGCGGGTAGGAAGGGAGACAACGTAGAGCAGAGTAGAGCTGGGAGTCAGAAGCAGGTGCAACCCTCGGCCTCGAGGAAGGCAGGTGCCAACATCGGGCCGGGGTCGGGGAGGCTCAGCGAGCGCCATATATCGATCAGTCATTAAAACACAAATGTACTAGAAGGAGGTAGTGTTAGGCCGGGGAAGCCAGGAACCAATGACTACTGCTGCTGCTCATCGTCCCAACTGCAGTACAGCTGGGATATGTCCAGTCTTGACAGTGTCTACCTACTCTTCTGCCTCTCACTCTAGTGGATCGTTGGGCAATCTGCTAGAAAGGAAGTTGGTATAGATAAGGTGCCAAAGGATCGTGACAAAAAAGGTAATGATATAGAGTGGTCTCGCTCTTGACACTGGCAAGTTTCTGGCTCCCGGCTTCGTGGTCACTACCAGGCCCTTTTTGCACTTAGTCGTTGAGTTCCAAGCTGCCAATACAATAAAAAAAAATACATATATAAAAAATTCGATGGGATGACCCGGGGTCGAATCGGGGACCTCTAGTAGATACCTGAGGAATGTTGTCTTCAGATTGTAGCCCAGTCCTGGTAAAAGATGTAGGAATTGAGATACAGAACAGACAGAAGTAGATGTTCATTAATAAGGTATTAAGTACTTCATGATTGTGCCACTGTGTCTTAACGGCCGATGTCCAGGCCATTGTAGAGGGGTGAAGCGGAAATAAGTCACAGTGCCTGAGATCCAATCTTCTCCCGCATTGTATCCCATAAGCCACAGAAAGAAAGAAATATGGGTTATTAGATTGCAGGAGGTGGGGGTTATAAAACGAGATCGGAAAGGAATCCCCTCTCGAGAACGATGTGTAGGATAAAACATCATGCTACGCAGACAAGACTTTGCTTGTGATTGCTTTCGGCATACAACTGAACGACATGGTCAGCATGACTGCCAGACTCATGACGGCTTTGGGCTACTCACTAGACGGGATCTACTTCCTCAACACCTTCGAACCCAAGAAGGCTTAAGCCGGCCACGGCAAAGTGCGTATGGAAGACATCGACGGCATTGTCGGGACGGTCGGCAAAACCACCAGCCTCTGGATCCTATGGAGGGTTAGCTAAGCACTCGTGCTGGATTGGGGTTACAAACCTGACAGTGTAGGATGTAGGCAACAAGTTTAGGACCATCAATCCAGTCGAGCTTGTCAATCATGGCCAAGCTCGCTCCAACCCACCAGCTATAACAAGCGTCTGCTAGTTTCTCCGGCCGCCCATTGAGCCCGCCGTGTTCGAGCTGTCGCTCGCTAAGCCAGCCACCTAAGCGGTCCTTGTCGACCAGATCTAATCGCCCGGCAATAGCAAGTGCTCCTACACAGGTAAAGACCTGACCGGCGTGCGACTCCGCACCGGGAGTGACTCCGTATCCTCCATCCAGATTTTCGCATTTCTGGACATATGAGACAGCCTTGGTAACATCAACCAAGTGCAAAAGCCCCAGGAGAGATAAGGCGTTGAGCGCTCCATAGAGAAACCTGGTATCCAACTCGCCCCACTCGTCACCCATGAAAGAGCCAGACTCCCTGTCCTGTAGCCCTGCGATGACTGAAAACACTTAGCCAGGCGCTCTTTACCCAGGTGCATAAGGGTCATATCGTACAGGATCCGACTTTCTGCTTGCCGCCCAACCCGCGCTTTTCCAGCTCATCAACAGCGTCCAAGGTCACCAGAATCTGCACAGCAGACACTGTGTACAGCAGATGTGCATCGTGGCCTGGTGCAGCACCGAAACCACCATTTTCTTGCTGGCATGAGAGGACAAAGTCCACAGCGTTGTCGCGCGGCAAGCCGTCCGGGCACCCAAGGAGATGCAAAGCCGTCAAGCCCCAGTAGACTCCATTAAGTCGCAGGTGCTCTGTGAGCCAGTATTCCAGCTCATCTTTCCGCTACCAAAACCTGTCAACCGTCTCCTCGCGAAGAGAAGTGGCACGGTAGGAAAAGGACGACGCACGCTATCCAGTTTTTTGATGTAGTCAATATGCTTCTCGGCGTATAGCTTCTGATCGGCAAGCGTCCCAGCGGCCCTGCCAGGGCCTGAAGCCAAAGACATTTAGGCGTAGAAGTATGAGGTTAGTAACTGACAAAAGACCAAGGTCCAGAATGGCAATATTCGCCGTTATAGGACAACTGCAGGAATTCCGGCCCAAGACCGAGTTGAAACAAGCGCCTAGCTGATTATTTCAGGTTAGCATGACATTGCTGGCGTTAAAAAGGACGCCGGTGCGCCACAGAATAATGTGGTACCTAGTAGCCTTGGGCTCGGCACGTGTCCAAAGTTTTTGCAGGGATGCTGACAGGGATTGTGTGTCGAGAGGCCCGAGCGCACGTGACTTAGCGCATATCACATAAGCAAGTGGATCATGTTTCAGATTTCGAGAATAACAGGCACAAGTTGCATAAAGCAACCTTGTGAGCAAGCCTGAATCTGCTCCCGTGAGGAGAATTTGATACTGAGCCATGACCCGACTGGCCTCCGCTTGTCTAAGTTCTCACTGATGGTTGATCTGCGCGACATGGGCCTAATTAAGCCAGCGATCATCGAGGTAGGCATACTCCGTAGTTGGACAGACACGAGATGATCGATCCAACCTCCCACGTGTTTCCAGATGTCGTACAGGCAAAGTACAAAGAGTACTAAAAAAAAGCAGTACGGAGAAGACCGATTTACTTCTCAAGTTCTTAGTATTCCGTACAGGGCCTACAGGATTTTGCGTCTCTAGGCATATTCATTTCGCTTACTCCCACTTAAGGCTCCGGCTTTATAGGCTCGGTCTATTTATGGTTCTCAGCTCCCAAAATGCCATCAACGCTTGACGATTCCGGAATCATGGAAGCAGCTAGATAGGCCGTACTAGAACCCTAAAGTACCCCAGTAGATTAAACCATGCTTGTCTTCTTGATTGAACAATCACCATGCAAACATTGCCGCCTGTTCTTGTAGATACGGCAATCCCAATCTAATAGACGCTCGGTATCTGGCAGTCCGGCCAATTGGTTTACTATACGGAGTATCCCCTGATGACTCGAAGATCCCCTCATGCCACTGTATAATATTTGACAATAATTGCTGATTATTACTTTTAATATCTGGGTTATCAATGATATTGTCGGTGTAGCCTGGTCCAATTTTTTTCTTTTCAACCCCACTGGCAGCCTGGCGCATCAAAAGGCCCCCGAACCTTGGTTGACGACATCAGACAATCGTAGGGACTTGGTCAGGCGACTGCAAGACTATGAGGACGACCATGGTTGTGACTGCGAGGATAAAGGAGATGCTGTAAATAAGCACATCAAGATGATGATTCAGCCCTAGGGTGGGTTAACGGTGATGATGCTCTGACCTCCTCAGCCTCGTCACTCCGCCAGGTACTCGTGTCGCCGCTGGCCGGTGATTTGTTGGTGCCTTTGGATGCCCCTCGGGCGCTCTTCGGTTAGCCAATCCGTGGTCTCCATCGGAGGTCTTAGCTGGCACTAAAGATATCATCCCGCCGAGGATGCGCTGCTCGAGCCACTCGTTATCCCGCCTTGGGTCTTACTCTTGAGTCTTGCCAAACTTTCGGTGTCCAAACTGTGGTTCACAAAAGGTACGGACCAGAATGCATAATGTCTATCCTTATGAAACCGAGGTCAGAGTGACGAGATAAGAGTACGGAGTAGAACGCAGGGCACAGTCTGACAGCCCCCAGCTTACGAGGCCCCCAGTCTCCAGCCGTCAATCATCACTGTCATCAAGCGTTGCGCTCCGATCAGACTCAGTCTGTTCCTGGGACGAAAACACTCTAAGGAAGCCTGGGATCAGCCGGTGGCTTCACCAAGACATCAGCGACCCCCGACCCATGGATGCGCTGGTTCCAACATCCGGCGCCAGGGAGGAACCGTAAAAGATTGTATTGCGGCTGGGTGTCTAGAGTGTAGTGCACGTCAGGTAGAAAGCTCTTATACAAATATTGTGGCCATTCTCATTAAAATTTGATGAGATGGCATCTACTTATCTCCCGGCGTATCTTGCAGAGCTGCTCGGATAGGCTGTCATTGTCAAAGCGCTCAGCAAGCCACTTGCTCCGAAACAGTTCTCCGCCATCCCCACTGGTGGTTCCCCCCTTAAAGAAGAACGGAGTTTAGTCTGACACACAGCCGCGCTTGCATCGCGCTATCAAGGAATGTGTCGTCGCTACGGCTTTTAGTCCTGGACACCTTCAGAACCGTGCGGGATTCACTTTCTCCTGTTGTCTGTCGATTATTCCTCTCCAACCGAGCCATCATCGCCTGCCTTTTCTTAGTCCTCTCGCTTTGTTGCTTTGATCCGCGCCCTTCATTGTCACATATCTTATTTTGTCTTTCTGCGAAATCACTAGCGTTGTCAATCTCCTTGCCACACTCCCTCCTGCCCCGACCGCCCGCGAACACTCCCAAAGAAGAGAAGACGAGGAATTCATTCTGTGCAAACCACCCAGCGCCAATTTATCGACTGAAAACTATTGTCGACATTGGACAACATATAGAAAGAGAAGAAACCCTCGGAACGCCCTCCGGACTCACGAAATAGTATGAGCGGCGCGGCTTGGTATGTTGACATCCCCGTCTACAACTCCTGGCGGCACAGGTTTCAGACTTCTAGTCAGGCACTCACTGTGCTCTGAAACGATTTCTTCAGGACTGGGGGCTGGGTCCAATCGCTCTCTCTGCGACTTGGAAAAGCCCACCAAGGATCCATGCATCGGATCGTTGTCCACTTCGTTTCAGATCTCATTGTCCCGCTGTGCCTTGGATCTGTTAATCCTGGAAACACCTGCCGCTGCAGATGACCCGAGTCCTTGGGAGAAATAACTAACACTTATGATGCAATCGGCTGCAGATTCAACCGAACCAAAAGATACTCCGAATACCGCTTCTTCATCATTCGTTCGTACCTGAATATACAAGATTGGCGAGGCTGGTTCTAGTCCAATCACCCTGGCTGTGACCCTGAGCGATTGATACCCACAAACACCGAGATTTCTTTGCGTTTTGGAACGTTGGAGGTATTGGACGCAGTATCGCAGGCCGGAGTGAAGGTGCTGGGGATTGGTCGGATGTTCATGGTCAGTCCTCGTCCGCGTATTGTTGACTCATGTCCTGTTGACCGTTGACGTGTGAATAGGCTGATATTGCCCGACTGTTCCTTTGAAGCCGACCTCTTTATCTGCGTTTGGCACTTCCGTCGCTCAAATCGTCTCCTACCAACCCAAACCAATACATCAACCATCGCCAAAATGCCTTCGAGACACTCTGTGGTTCCGAACCTGGATCTGAGCCCATCCACGCTGCAGGCGGGAACGAAGAACTCCTCTCCTCTGTCACCTGGTGCTCAGAGCTCCGACGGTCTCAGCCCCCTGACGCCTCACTCGCCAAAGTCTTCCTCCAGTTCACAATTCTTCAAAGGGGCCACAATACGCCCCGTCACTCAAGACTCAAACCAGACAACCGATAGTCCAACGTTCCCTGCATCTCCTGGTGCCGCTACAGAACCACCAACTCCAGGTTTCACAGCTATACCGCAGTACCCGCCGTCGCCTAGGGAGTCGCCCAAGCACACGCGTGATCCCTCGCGGTCCTTCTTCGCCAGCCTCAAGGCACCAAAGTACTCTCACAAGGCACAAAGATCGGACGGTTCGGGAAATTCTGCAGAGAAACCGAAGAGCCGCGGTAGCTCTAGGGATCGCAGGGCGCAGGTGACGTCAAAACTTTATGAATCGTCTCCTGATCTCCCAGCGATGATCGCTCAACACGAAGCCGGTAGGTACCAGTTGAGCGTTGGCATTCCCAAGGTGTCCAAAATTAACTCTAGTCAAGATGGCAACCTCCCCGACGAAAAGCACACCCAGACTCAAACGACAGAGCTCAAAAAGGTGGGAACTGAATTGGATGGGTACAGCTCGCTCAAGAAGACGAAACCACGATTCGCCAACCTTCTATCCCGCTCCCGGTCGATCAGGGTGGACGACTCAGCAAAGAGCCGAGCACCGAATAGGCGTCCGTCTACCAGTCTTTTGAGACTCGAAGAGAATTGCAAGCCAGAAACGCAGGAGTCTGCAAAATCTCGACAAGAGCGTGGGATAAAAACAGCTGGAAGCGGCAGTACCAGGGGATTGCCTGTCGAACGACCTGCGGAATTTGGCAATAACTTGACGGCACGGAAGGGGTCACTGGTGCCTTCGGCGTCCTTGAGCCAAGTGTCGGGTGCTTCGGCCGCCATATTCAACAATCTCAAGCAATCTTCCAGCGGAGCAGCCGATCGATTAGGAAAGGCCGGCAAAGGCTTCTTCGGCAAGATCACGAGGAGTGGTAGCACTAACGAGCGCGAGTTGGTCGCAGATGATAATTATGTTTGTTCTGTCATCAACCTGCCCTTGATCGAGCAAGCACGCCGGACACGCATCGCCAAACGACTCGAGGACTGTAGGGATAAGACTGAGTTCTGGATGCCCGCTTTGCCGTATCGTTGCATAGAGTAAGTTCTCAGGTGACTTGACGAGGCTATCGATTACTGACCTGAAACCAGTTACCTCAACTTTAAAGGATGTGAGGAGGAAGGGCTCTACCGTGTGCCAGGAAGTGGCAAGGAAGTAAAGCACTGGCAAAGACGCTTCGATACAGGTAGGTGTCTTGCTCATTTGCTAATCTGACTATGTGCTCACCAAACCTGCAGAGTTGGATGTAAGCCTCTTTGATGAACCAGATCTTTATGACATCAACACTATTGGCTCCATGTTCAAAGCTTGGCTGCGCGAACTACCGGACGAACTATTCCCCAAAGAGACTCAAGCCATGATCGCTGAAAAATGCGAGGGTGCTACTACGGCACCACAATTGCTAAAAGATGAGCTCTCAAAATTGCCTCCCTATCATTACTACCTTCTCTTCGCCATCACCTGCCATCTCAACCTTCTCCACTCATACGTCGACCAAAACAAAATGGATTACCGCAACCTTTGCATTTGCTTCCAGCCTTGCATGAAAATTGATGCATTCTGTTTCCAATTCCTGGTTTGCGACTGGAAGAATTGCTGGCAGGGCTGCTGGACGGAGAAAGAGTGGCTCCAGCGCGAAAAGGAAATGGACGAGCGAGAAAAGGCACCCGAAGGAAAAGAGACTCAGGCGCCCAGTGTCGACGAGAGGGCCGTTTCATCTGGCAGCAGTCAAAGCAGCACTTATGAAGCGCCGCCCCGTCCCGAGACGCCAAAGCCTCACAAGAAAAAGCCCCGGAAGATTGAAACCTCGCATACAAGGAGCGTATCCCAGCTCCCCGAGCTTGGTCCCCCTCTGTCACCGATTCAGATCTGAGGCGCTCATTCTGAAGACACGCTCTAACAAAGCAGACTTCTGACTCTGCGATTTGAGCGCCTTGGCCAGGCAGTCTGAGTAAAAAATCAGATAGGCTGGCCTATCCTATACCATTTGTCATTTCGGCGCGAAGATCGCGCCCTACGAGATCTTCGGCGGGAACCGTGGATCAAGCACCTTGGTCGAGATCCGAGATTGTACATTATCTCGTGCGATTTTGTCTCTTTTTGCGAACGTTTTGCCCATTCATTTCCCTACGGGGACTGGGCTTGTCTATGTTTGAGTCTTATCAGTTTTCGAGAAGTCGTTTCGTTTCCCCCCCCTCATCTCGCGAAATTGCATGTCTGGCGCGTTTGGAGTCTGGTCGCTGTTTCTTCACCTCATTTTTGGCTGTAGAGATTGTTTCTCTTTCATTTACCATTTGCTATTGTGTTTATGTTCTCTCCACCTTAGAGTTGTTACTTGACTGCCTTGAGCGTTTGGCTATCGAATATTATTGCACAGGCCATTTTTTTACACTTGCATGTATGTGTTTTGGAGCCTCTGAACCCGGTCTATCGTTTTCACATTGGAGCCATGTCGCGGCATCTCATAGCACTCAATCCACTTTTTCTAATGGATTTCTCTTTGCCTTCCCCCGTAGACTCATAGGCTGAAATGAGACAAAAAATATGCGCATCGCCCCAAGGCTATTTGAGGTTTTGTAGCGAATCCAACGAATTAGAAACCGACCACTATCCGAACGACATGCACCCAATAACAGCGCTCGTCGAAGATGCAAAGCAACCATTTAGCCAGCTCCTGGAGCGCTCGGAAGAGATATGCTAACAGCTTCACGCCAATGCGCATGTACAAAGGCAATATTGCTTTTAACCCTAACAACAGGGCAACCTATAAACTCAGAACCTGATACCACTCCAGACGCCCAGATAAATCCAGCACACCAGATATCATAATCCCCAAGAGAAAGTTTTAACTTGATGTGAAAACCCCACGAGACAACAATTTATCGTCCTCCGCCGTTCTTCCTGGTATTCCGCTCATTCGCCCTCTGCTTCCTCTCGTTTCGCCGTATCCTATCCTTCCGCTCTGCCCGCGACATACCACGGATCGAGCTGCCCTGGGCCGCGGCCTCCTCTTCCTTCTTCCAGTCCTTTTCCTTCACCTCAACCAGCCACTGATCATCATCCTTGTTCTTGCCCTTGTATCCCCATCTTGGCACCCACTCGCCAGACTCCTCGTCGTAAACCAGCTTCTTGCGACGTTCCTTATCCGCCAGCGCAGCACCGGGCTTGCTGCTGTACTTGCCGATGCCCTTCTTGCGGGCGAACAGCTCCCATTTGGTGGGTGGCTTGGGTGTGGGGAGGGGCTTGTGGCGCGGGAGAAGTGTCGAGGGGGCGGGGAGGTTGAGGAGAACGCCCTGTTGCGAGGAAGTGATGGTGCAGGTGGTGAGGAGTTGGTTGAGGAGACTTTGGACGCCGTCTCGGGCGGTGGCTTTTAGGGATGCATTGAGGGGTTCGGAGCGCGGGAGCTCGAGCGGGTTGGGGTCGTTGGCGAGCAGGTGGCCGAGGTCGAATGTATATGGGGTTGGCTTCGAGACCGTGATAGGGCTGTTGCTAGGTGAGCGGATGTCCAGAGACATGATGGATATATTCGGACTTACAGTCTCTCGGGCTTGGCTTTGGAGGCAGATTTAGCCTCTGTCGTTGAGTTCGCCATCTCTGATATAGAAACTGTATGGCTACAGAGTAGTGACTTGGTGGAAACGGAAATGTCAACGTTGGAGATTATCCAAGCGGGAAAACAGAAAAAAAGTTCGGGGATAATTTTGGAGTGCCGCTTTTGCGGGCTGTGCTCCATTATACCCAGACCGCCCGCTAGAGCGGCCACTGCACTAACCGTCTACAGAAACCTGAGGAGCGGCCAAAAATGTGCTCCGACCTTCCAGTCTCTCCCGGCCGGCGACCAGGCTCCACGATCCCATTCGTCCTCTAATTATCATTGTCTGTTCAAACACTGGCCATTGCGCCGGTGTATTGCATCACAATGACTTCCGCTTTTTGCTCGGGCTGCTTGACGCAGCTTCGCCAGACACCTCGCGCCATTTTACCACCGCCGTCCACAGCAGTGCCCCGAACAGCGGCCTTCCACACATCCGCCCCTCTCCAGAAGGTGGTTCAGAAAGCCAAGGCTTCGGGATATGAGGGTCCTAGGTACCGTGTTGGGGCCAATGTCAAGATCAAGAAGAAGGGCAGACCCCAGGAGAAGTCGCGTCCTCCGCCCCCCGGAGAGCGCAAAGCCCTCCGCAAGCGGATTGTCCTCAGCAACCCGAATGCCCTCGAGGTCGAAGGGATGCAGGAGCTCAACGGAGAAACGATGGTGGATTCACGTCTTCGCGGCTCAGTCCTCGCTCTCCCCGTGCCGATGATCGATCAGTTGCGAGCTGTCCAGGCGTTCAAGACTAGCCAGGGCTGGTCGATTTTCCGCCGCCCCGGGACGGTTTCGCGACGGGAGACATTGGAGATGGGTAGACTGTTTGATCAAATCTCCAACGAAAGCGCGGGCGATAGGAGTTCACTGAAGAGAATTATTACCGGGCAGAGGAAAGCGGGAAAGAGTGTTCACTTGTTGCAGGCTATGGCGATGGGATTCACGAAGGAGTGGATTGTTGTTTCTGTTCCGGATGGTAAGTTTTATTATCGACTTGGGTCTTGAATTCCAGGCGCATTGTTTCTGACTGAGCCATTAGCACGGGATTTGGTCGTCGGGACTACCAGCTACGCGCCGCTGTCTGAGGCCCAGCCCAACTTATATGTCCAAAACGCGGCAACGGCAGAGTTGCTATCTCGTACTGCCACTGCCAACAAGAAAGTTCTTTCTAACCTCCTTGTCTCTCAGGAGCATGCCGCCCTTCCTACTGTTAAGCCTGGCATGACTCTGGAAGACCTCGCGAAGTTCGGTATTCAGGACCAAGCGAACGCATGGCCTGTTTTCCAGGCGCTGTGGGCAGAACTTACAGCAACGTCCGCGACGCCTGGCCTTGAGAAGCACTTTACTCCCCGTCCTCCTACACTCGTGACTGTTGACGCTGTCGGCTACTGGATGCAGAATACCGCTTACCACAGCATTAAGCATGAGCCTATCCACGCTCATGATTTCGTCTTTGTGCGACACTTCCTCGACTTGTTGAAGCCTGGCAAAGGAAAGTCTGCCCTGCCCAACGGCGGAGCCCTTCTTTATGCCACCTCATCCTCCAACAACCCGTCCATCTACGCCTTTGACGTCGCTCTCAAGCAAGCTGCAGCTCGCCACGCTGGCGTGAACCCCTCATCTTCCGAGTTCCCTCTCCCCGAACCATACAGCAAACCTGATACCCGCGTTCTCGAGGCTCTCAACTCGCCGAAACCTACCGTTTCCAAGGAGGGTATGCTGAACGTGCAGGAACTTGGTGGGCTGACCAAAGAGGAAGCCCGCGGCTTCCTGGAGTACTTTGCCCGCAGCGGTCTTCTTCGGGAGACGATTAGCGACGAATGGGCTAGCGAGAAGTGGACGCTGGCTGGTGGTGGCGTGGTTGGAGAGCTTGAGAAGCTGGGCAGACGGTTGCGTGTGGCTGCATAGACTTTTCCTCCTCCTTAGAGCACAATCTGGGTGTTCTTCCTTATCTTCCGTGGTTCCGGTCTATGCTCGCCTGTATTCACGGACCTCCGGATTTACCTGTATTTTACTATTTGGTTTTTGAGTCTGTGATCTGTATGCATATAATGAAATGGGTATTGTCTCGAAATTTAACTCATGGAGTCTCAGCTTTATTCAGGGCGGATTAGCATAGAAAGACCCAAGGGTATTGATGATATCTCATGTGATGCTGGCCATCCATGACAGTCAGGCGGTGCACTATAAGCAATGGTCAGCCTGTGATGGAACAACCTAAAAGCTCAATTCTTTGCATGCACTAATCGCTGCATCATTAGAGAAACAAAGAATCGATCATCAGGGGATCTTGGAGTTGAGAGACGAGCAGCTTGACGCAAGTTGGCCGCTAAGCCTCACCCCCACTCAACGCTGCGGCCACTTCTGCATCTTCTCTCTCGCTCCCCTTCGAACCAAGTTGAGCCTTATAGAGCCTCGGAGGCTGTGTTTGCGCCTGACACACTCAGCGCTCCATTTCCATCGTTGAATGATCCGGGTCCTCCTTCCCCGCACCGCATCAACAACAGCACCCTGCTAAACGCCCGTTCGCGACAGCGCTCCCCGCGCTCCGAGGACTCGTCTCGAGACGATGCCCAACTCGTATCAATATACGAACTCCAATCGACCGCCTACCTCCGCGCCCCCTGCCCCAGAATGGCGAGTCCCGGCAGCACCACCGAGGCCATCAGGGCGCCCAGTCGCAAGCCCCCCACCACCGCCGCCTCCTCCGTCCTACAACCCGGCAACGGCCAGCTACGGTCCGAGTCCTAGTTACAGTCCGATTCCAGGAAGCGCTGGCGCAAACGTGCCCCCGATCTCTGGCTTTGCCGGCGTCAGTACCGCAAGCTGGGGCGTGAACTACAACAGGCAGAACTATATGCAGACGCCGCCTCCTCCGCTGCCAGTGAGTTGTTTCGGTGCGCGGTGTAAGACTTTGATGTTCCCTTGCTAAAAGGTTGTTCTAGCCTCGACCTTCAAGTACCTCTGGCCAACAGCCCAATGCCCAGTCTCCGATAGTAAGCCCCGCGGATTTCTACCAGCCTTCGGCAGCCGCGGTTCCGAGCTATGGAGGTCAGGCACCGACGGGAGATTATCACCAGCAGTGGAATTCGAATCCTGCCTATCCGCTTCAGCAGCCTGCTACTTCTTTGACACCTCCGCCACCACCTCCGCCGCCTGTTCCGCCAGTGGTCGATACACCTTCCTATCAGAACAATCCGCCGGTAGCATCGCAGACCCAGCAGTCCTGGAATCAGCCACCAGTGCCGTCATATCACAACATTCCGCCGAATTATCATTATCCTCCCAGTACCAGTCCTAGTCATCCAAGCCCTCCTCCGGCTCAGCCGGCACCCGACTTCTACCAGAATCAGAATGTTCAGCCAGGTGGTTCATTTCAGCCAGATGGGACAGTGCCACAGTCTACAGCGTCTGCTCCGCCTGTGCCTCCGAAAGCTGGTCCTTCCGTGTTAGGATCCGGAGGCCCCTCAGATTGGGAGCACCTCTCTCCCACCGCGGGTGATATTGATGATGTAGCTGTTTTCAGACCCAGGCTAGACACCCCGGTAAATGCCGGCTACGGATTGACTTCGGATCATGGGGCTGGCACTCCGGGGACTGTAGGAAACGGTCACTCGCCAGCCCCTTCATTTTCGAACCTAGACTATACGAAGCCAGCAGTGAGCGCAGAGTCATCTCAGCATTACTTGGGGCAGTCACCTACCAGTCCAGGAACTCACTATGATTTCCAGCCGCCTGCTCATCCGGTCAGGATGGACACTGTCGGGTCAGATTATACCGCGGTGTCTGTTATTGCTAACTCCGAAAACATCGACGGCGTTATTGAAGCATGGAATAAGCCCATCTCAGCGGATCACAGATCTTCATCGATCCAGCAGAGCCCTAGAATCGAACCAGAGCCGATCAATAGACCGTCGTCAGTACAACAGAGCCCCAGAGTTGAGCCGGAGCCGGTCTCCCTTCATTCGACACCAAGTCCGGTAGAAACTCCCTTAGCAAAGCAGCGGGAACCTGCAGCGCCGGGAGAAAGGGCTCAGATTGACCGAGTCGGTAGCGTGAAGGGTGTCAACGAATCTGTCAGAACAACGGAATCTCCTCGGCCTCCATCCAGGCAAGTAGATCGCTATGACGATCTTGATTCCTGGTCGCAGTCCTCTTTAGAGCGCTATGTGGCCATGTTGCGGAAAGAGGCTGTTGCTGACTCCGATGAGGAGCGCTTCAAGATCTTCACAACTTTTATGGCCAAGGAAACAAAGCTGCGTGAAATCTTATACAGCATCGAACATGAGGCCGACGCCGCTGCAAGTGCCCCAAAGCAACCGCCTACAATCCAAACTCCGTTGAAGGAGCCAGAAGATGTTAAGCCGAAACAGCCCACTCCCGATGAATCGGGCTTGATACCCGTCGAAACTGAAGAGGGATATTTTGCGCCGGCCAGCAATTCGGACGATGTGGAAGACGGCAGTTATAGTCCAGGCGGACGCCCTATACTTCCCAGGCTCCATACCCCTCACCCTGCAGCTCTCCATAGGTCAGCATCCAACCCGGGAGGCCATAAGTATACCGCAAGTCACGCTGTCGCAGCACATGCGCTACGGTCTACATCGGTACCGCCCAACGAAGGTCCAGTATACTCACCTCTCTCAACGAATCCACCGCAGCGAATCTATACGCCCTTTAAATATACTGAAGGGCCTCAGAGAGGCTCTGACAAACTACAAATCGAACGGCCAGCGTACCAAGCTTACTCTGCTTTGCGTCAGGCACAAGCAGAAAGTGGACGTGTGATGGCGGACACGCCGGCGCCAACTGAAGGCAATCGGAAGCGGGCTACCTCCGGTGCTTCTATCCAGAACGAGATGGACGAAACCTTTGTTGGTTTGATTCGAGAAAAGAGTGTCACGTATCGAAAGAAACCCCCTCAGACTTCAACGCCTCCACCCCTGCCACTTTCTCTTCGACAAGGGAAACCGCCCGGTCCAGTTGAGGAGCTGCGCACTGTCACCTCGTCGCCTGTGAATAGGCAGTCTGAAAGCTTGTTGCACACTACGGTGAGAAGGGACCTGGAAAAGTATCCTAACGACTTTAGTTGGGTACGTGAGACCGGTCGAACCTGGGAAGCGGCTAGTAAGACTCGCAAGGAGAACCTAGACAAAGAACGAGTCAAACGTCAGGAGGAGTCTGAAAGCCATATTGATGCATTGTTCAATGGCAAGGAGATTGGCTATGCAGATATCAACATCCTCGAGGAAGAGTTTCGCCAAACGGAAGCACGTACCCAGCTGGAGGAGGAACGAAAAGAACTCGAGGACTTCATTTCCAACGTCTATGAACCGGTGGATAAGCGGTTGAAAGAGGAAATATCTACCCTACAAGTCCATTACGACTCTGCACTCACCCAGCTTGACCGGGAGAACAGCAACAATCAAGACGGCGCAGACAAGCAAAGCATATCTCACACAATGAAGATTGTGAACGAGATCTATAGTCGACTTGAGATGAGACACCACAAGCGTCTAGAAATTGCTTTGGACCGCGAGCGTCGGCGAAAGAAGGCCGAGAGACGGCCTCTTGTTTTCATGGGTGATTCTGCGGCGCTGAAAAAGCTCGACAGCGAGTTTGATCAAATGGAAAAACAGAATGTCCTAGAGGCCGCACGAGCCCGGGATGAAAGGGCAAACAGGCTCATGGACCTATTCGACGATGCCATCATGCGTGGACTCGGAGAGAATCAGAGTCTCCTCGATGAGCTCTCAGCCAAGGTGACCCGAGTCGATGAAGCCGCCATTCGCTCATCCGGCCTCCCAGACGCAGAAATCGAACAGATCCTCAAATCCGTACACAGCTTGGTAGAGTGCCTTCGCAAAGACTCCGAGTCCAGCCTCCACAGCTTCGGCGTCGCCGACTCGGCCCTCAACAACGCGGACTACAGCGTATCCGTCGCCGAGGCCCGCTACTCCAATGCAGAACCCGAAGTGTTCCGCCAGTTAGATGCCGAGAAGAGGAAGGAAGACGCCAAGATCCAGGATAACCTGCGCACCAAGCTGCAGAGTGTCCGCGTTGGACCTGCAAAGATCACCGTTGCAATCAACGACGCCCTGCGCATACTAGGGAAAACGCCTTTTCCTGAGCCGCCGGTTTCTGCGGACGTCATTCCTATCGGTCAGCTTTACGATGTCTCCCTGCCGAACCCTGCTGTGCGACCTGCTAGTACGGTGGGGATAGCGGCGAGGAAGATGGAGACAGACCCGGAGCATCGGGACCGGCTGCGCAAGGCGCTGGAGGATGCGAAGAAGCGCAATGCGGCGAGACAGCGCTCGCCATCTGCGGCTGCGAAAGAATGATTATACATACAACTTACGACTCACGAATTTCTTATGCCGTTTATACCCTTTACCTTTCGCGATGCACTTGTTTTGCCTGTGTTTTTTGCATGTCGGTATAGATGGGTTAGGGCTTACTCCGTAGTTTATAGTGATAGCGATTAATCTATGATTATTCTCGTTGTATACTACCCAGTAGATGTACAAGAGTACATTAACAGAAGTGGTTCGCAGAGAAGTAAGTACGAGGCTCGACTGACCACCGCGCCACATCTACGCCGCAGCCAGCGAGTGGTAAACAGAGCACCACCCTTCTTCCAACAGCGTCAACGGGAAACTGCCTCGCGTGCGCCCTGCTGCGGCTTCAACTTTCTCCCCACAATCATTCCCACCTCTCTTCTTTCCCACATCTACTTGAGCATGCGTCAAGCTCCGTTTGGCCCATCCCACCCAGATGTCGTCATGCGGCGCGAAGCCAAACACCGCAGACAACGAACCGTGCCTCCTCAGCTCGTGGGTAAACATCGATTGCGCTGTCCTATTCTACTCAACTCTCGATAGCGCCGCAGTGTGCCCGACATTGAACAGAACCCCAGGGAGAAGGAGACGCTGAAGTGAAGACGAAGAAGGTCCGACCCAGTCTTATCTTATTTACGAGCAGACCCGCACCATGGCCGCGTTTTCTGGTTTCGTCCTGGGTCTGGCTTCGTGGTCTGTTCTGGCTCGGGAAATATCATCCAACAGAACCCTACCCTACCGCGTACCGGTCCTTTTCCTGACTCTGGTACGCTATCCACCTGGTAGGCTGGACCTGTTGGCAGATAGTTACGTATCGTCAGCCGCGGACTCGGAGTCTCAAAGCGAAGCATCAAAGCTGGAAGCTCAATGTCCACGCCCACGGGGCAATTCTCCAGTCTTTCGATTCATGGGAGAGCTGGACGTGGGCAAGGGCGAGGGCGAGGTGTGGGACAAAGAGAGTCGTCAACAATGACGGACCTGACCGCCGTTCAGGCCTCGTCTGGCTTCGTCTACGACCTTCGCAACTCGGGCCTTGGTCCTGACACCGAGGCTAGGGCGCTACTTGGCTTGACGACGGACTTTGACGTGCTGTTTTGTGAGAGAGTGAGGGAGGGTTATGAGTTTGTTTTTGCGGAGAGGGTGCGCGTGCGGATTCCTTTGATGCGTCGGGGTCAGACCCAAGGCAGCCTCGATGGTGAAGGCGATGGAGTGGAAGGGAACGGATATGGCGATAGCTATGAGTGCACCTGCGCGGTGTTTCGGGGGAAAGATGTGGCTTGTCAACATATCTTTGTGAGTTTTTCTACCCTTGCCTCGAGCAAACCAGTCAGGGCTTGTTGCGCAATCTGTTTTGCTAACCGGTTTGAGTGAAATATATAGTGGCTTCTCGATCAAGTTCAGGGTCAATTACTTTCGGCCTCTCCTTCCCCTTCCCGAGTCCCTTCGAAGATCCTCCTCTCGAGTGACGGGCATGCGCAGGGTTTCCCACGCATCGAACAACTCCTTTCCAGCCATATAACCCTAGAATCCCTCGCAGACCAGCTGGACTGGCCATACGTCCGCTCCGCAGTGGAGGAAGGCGGGTTCAGCCGGACGCAGAGGGTCCGCGACATCCTCTCTGCATTCAGCACGGAGATCCTCCCCGAGGAGTTTCGGTGTGACCTTGCCGAGCTTGATTTCGATCCGGAAGACAGTACGGGATATAGCCACATATCAACCAAGGAGAGGAGAACACCAGAGCAGTGCGTCGTGCAGGGAGACATGGAAACGACCGTCTTTCGCCTGGCCGTGAACGATGATAACGTATTCACGAGTCTGTGCAAGGCCATGCCACCTGGTGCTTGCGCAGCGATCTACTTTGATAAAGCGCTGGAGAGGTCGAGGAAAATTCTCTTCGAATTTGACAAGTACTGTCAAACACTAGGAGGACCAACCGAGATCAAAAACCAAGACGAGACTGGATACAAGGGCGCATCAAGTGTGGCTGCATTCATCCAGGCCCTGAAAACAAACACCATCAACATCCACAAGAACATCCATGCCCGAGCCCCCCACGGCCTCCAAGGTGCCGCTGAAGCCCTCACCACCATCCTCGAAGACATATCCAGGCGCAACAACGATGTCCTTGCTGAGAACAAATACGGCCGCGTCTCCTTTTCTCCCGCCAACACGCCCGAAGACGAGGACTCTCGCAATCTATACCAACAGCTCATTGGGAATGCAGACGACGAGGATGAGGAGGGAGTGTATTTCGTCCTCGATGCGTTGGCGGACCTACCCGGTGAAGATCTACACCAGTTTCGTGAGAGATTGGGCACAGTGCTGCGTAGGGTTGAGGTTAACCGGGCGCCGAGGGGATTTATTATGAAATTGGCGGGAATTGTTCGTGTTGCGGAGGCGGGAACGGGGACTGCTATTGCGAGGAAACGGGCTGGGGAGATGGGGGGTGAGAGGGGGAGGAAGAGGATGAGGTGATGGATCGGTATAGTTTAGATCTGCTTTTCTGCGTTCTGTTGATCTTATCGTTGCTGCAAGCGAGTGTATACTGCATACCGTACTGCTAGCGTTCCATTCATTACCTAGGGTTGATTGAGCCCAACCACGAGGCTAGCCTCGGCCATGACCACATAATGAGACAAGCAGGGAAAGGTTGAAGAACTTCGTCCCGGAAGTCGTCATTAGCATTAACCATTAACAAAGCAAGCTACTCCATATACAATCGCTGCGCCGAATCTCAGATCCGCTAAGAAAGATCAAGAACAACCCGCCCCTGCAACTTACCCTCCTCCATCTCTTTAAACACTTCCGTCAGAGCCTCCATCTTCTCCTCCCGATAATGAGTCTTGATCACACCCCTAGCTGCAAATTCCATGGTCTCAATCGCCTCCGTCCGATTGCCCACCGCCGACCCCGTGATGTGTATATGCTGCTGTATAAACTTGCTAGGGAACGCAGTAGCTATAGCCTTCGGCTCGTTCTCGGGAATGCCCACGCAAACGAGTGTGCCGTTGTACCGGAGGAAGAGCAATGACTGGGCGTAAGCGACATTCGACGCTGTACAGACGACGACTGCGTGGGCACCTAAACCCTTCGTAGTGAGCGCTTTGACGTGCGACGAGATAGCGGCGAAGTTATCGTCTGTGGGGAACTTGGTGATGTCCACGAAGTGTTCGGCGCCCGAGGCTTTGACCAGTGCTTCTTTGCTCCCGTGGTCGACGCCAATCACGCGTAGACCCATGCCCTTGCTGGCGATCTGGACGGCCAAGTGGCCTAGTCCGCCGCCTGCGCCGGAGATCACGATCCATTGGCCTGGTTGGGCTTTGCTGCGTTTGAGGGAGGCGTAGACTGTAACGCCTGCGCAGAGGAGGGGCGCGGCTTCGGCTGAGGAGAGGCCGTCTGGGATTGGGGTGACGTATTGGGCTGGGCCGAGGACGTATTGCTGGAATGTTCCGGGCGTGTAGTAGCCTGATACTTTCTGGTTGAAGCAGAGACCGTCGGCGCCGTCCTGGCAGGGGGCTTCACCGTTGTTAGTGAGGATATTGGAGAGAATTGTATTGTACGTACGGCACTGCCCGCAGGCGCTGGAAATCCACTTGATACCGACTCTGTCTCCGATCTTCAGGCCTGATGCTTCGGCGCCAGCGCCGAGCTTCACGACCTTTCCGACTCCCTCGTGGCCACCAACTTGCCCGGGCTGGGTAGGGTATGGTAGCATTTTCCACTATAGCATGGGGCATTAGATTGTGATTCGCCGGCTTGAGGGTCTCTATGGCAGTGGGTGCATACCGTGTTGGTCATGATGCCAAAGTCCGAGTGGCACACGCCGGAGTGTGTGCTGTCAGGGTCACAACATTAGCAATTGTTACACGTCAATTCTCCGATTCAACTTGATCTTTCCGAGTCAGTCAAGGTTGCAGGCATGTTTCACATACAGATTAATCAGGACTTCATTATCACCGGGCTCAGGCACATCCACTTCGACGACCTTGGTAGAGACAGTGCCGGGGTTGTCGTAAATGATAGCCTTCGCCTTCTTAGGAATCTCGGGTACAGCTGCCATTCCGGTAGGTCTCGATTCCTCTTTTTCCTTCGGTAGATTGGAGGTATAATTGCTTAAATCATGTATAAAAGAAGCGGAGGAAATGAGGAAACAAGCTCTCTAGGACGGATCATAACCCTCTCTTTATACCCCTCGAGACCCTAGCGCAAGGTAACGCCAAGTCGTCAATCGTCTCTCGTCTGACCTTTGGCCTCGCAGAGTAAATACTCCGTAGATCCTCCGTCCTGATAAAGAGATGAGGGGAAACGGAATCTCCGCCCTGGGAGGGGAAGGTGGCCGACCCAAGGCAATGCAGTGGGCCTCAGGACC
The DNA here is from genome assembly GCF_003369625.1 of Aspergillus mulundensis. Classification (NCBI taxonomy): domain Eukaryota; kingdom Fungi; phylum Ascomycota; class Eurotiomycetes; order Eurotiales; family Aspergillaceae; genus Aspergillus; species Aspergillus mulundensis. Next base: position 4,922,664 of record NW_020797888.1, read on the forward strand.
AGCTCGCGGCAAGAGCTCGAGGGTAAGGTTTCAGCATGACGCAGCTAGTTCAGGGCATGGAACGTGTAGATGTGATTCATCCAATCAGTCTCGAGACAGAGTGAGGGGTGTCGGCGACCGAGGAGGGTCTGCGGTGGAACAGCCTCGGTTACGGTAGACGTGTGTCATGGTCTTGGTGGTCCAGGGGGACAGAGAGCTGCTTTGAGAGGTTCATAATGAGCAGTCTGCCAATGGGCACTCAGCGGGCTCAAAGCTGGAACGGAATGGATGCGGAAGCCGGCGATGGATCTGATGGAGTCGACGGAGTTGCTGGGAGTCTGGGAGTCTGGGAGTCTGGGATGGCGGGGAAAACGCGGGGTTGACGACATCCGCACAGGGAGAGCTCTGAGCAGTAAACATGCCCAGGGCAGGTCCCTGGCCTTATATCTCTGGATGTCTGAGTACCCTGGTCTCCAAGCATTACTTACATCTCCCATTGGAGCTGCTACGTATCGAGCTATGCCAATGATATGCAACCATGACGCTCATCATCGATTCGGTCTGAAATCACCCGACGGCTAATTTCCACCGCGGATTTACCCCCGAAAGCGCACCTTATAGCAAGGCATCCTATTCAGCTTCACGGTCTTCATCATGTCCAAACCAAAACCTATTTCAAGTTTCTGGACCCGAAACCACTCAACATGGCCTTCCCCATCGTGGACTCGCACATCCACCTCTTCCCCGAATCCCACCTCCCCACATTATCCTGGCATACACCGGGGTCCAATCCGCTCGGCTCCCAACACTCAGTCGACGAATACCGCGCGGCAACGAAAGATTCCACGTCCCTGCGCGGCTTCATCTTCCTCGAAACAGACCGCCTCTCGTCCGTCGAAGAGGCTGGACCGGACAAACATGGCTGGGGACACGCCCTGGATGAAATCTCGCTGCTCGCGCGGATCGCGAGCGGGAATCCTCTGCCCGGGGAGGGCCACAGCTCTGAAGACCGCGGTCTATGCTTGGGAATAGTCCCCTGGGCGCCTGTGCCTGGCGGACCGGATGCGCTGGAGAAGTATATAGCGTTAGCTAAGGAGAGGGCCGGGTCAGACGAGGTATGGGGCAAAGTGCGTGGGGTGCGATACCTGGTGCAGGATAAGCCGGCTGGAGTTATGCTGCAGCCTGCATTTATTGAGGGGCTCAAGTGGCTGGGGAGGAACGGCTTGACCTTCGATTTGGGTGTCGATGCCAGGCAGGGCGGGATTTGGCAGCTGGAGGAGGCGGTTGAGCTGATGCGGAGGGTTTACGACGGCGTTGAGGAGAAGGATAAGGTGACCATTGTGATCAGTATGTTCTATTCTCTCTGATACTTTTGGGCTCTGTGATTTGAATGATTGAAGATCGTGCTGACTTATATTTACAGACCACCTATGTAAGCCGAATCTCCGTCTACCGGCTACATCCACAGACGCAATCACCACCCATGCCGACTTCATTCAGTGGAAGTCCCAAGTCACAGCCATGGCGCAACATTCATCGACATATATGAAGCTCTCCGGCGCCTTCTCAGAGCTCCCGCCCCTCTCTATAGATTCCGAGCTAGACATTGAGTCTCTGGTGGACAAGATTCAGCCGTGGACAGATGTTGCCTTTGATACCTTCGGCCCTGAGAGGGTGATGTTTGGCTCCGACTGGCCTGTCTGCAATGTGGGAGGTGGTGGCAATGCAGTTACCTGGAGCCGTTGGAGTCGAGTAGTCGCAGGTGTTTTGCAACGGAGAGGATTAAATGAAGCGCAAAGGAGGGGATTCTGGGGGCAAGTCGCTGTAAAGGCTTATGGCGTGACACTATGAGCTTAGACCACTCAGCTTTAAAATCAACAAATGACCTCTTCCCCGTTAGCGAACCATGGAATGAAGTAAAGAAATTCCCGAAAGTTTGCAGACTACGTGTATACTAGTAGCTGCCGTCAAATAACCCTAATGAGCGCAGGTACAGAAGCCATTTATCCCACGATGCCTGTTCGCAGACACAGCGAGCAAAAAGTTTTCGAACGGACAAATAAAAACGAGCTCGTGAGATGTCTCAAAAACAGATCGCGATAACCCAGTCAAAATCTCGGGCCCCAGAATAGCATCTCGTAGACATTTTCAGCCCTTCGCGCCACCTGAAGGGGAATCAAAGCAGAAAAAAAACACGGTAAAGTTACATGATCTGATCCTGTGTGATTCCACCGGTAGGCTGGGCATCATCCATGGGGTCGACCGGACCCTGAGACGGGGTCAAGTACTTGACAAAGGTGATACCAAGGGGACGACCGCCATACTGGTAGCCAGTGAATTTGGCTGCAACTGTGTTAGTGATATCGGCAGAACCTGGCGGCAAGAGAAACGTACCGATTGAAGTCTCAGCCATGTCGGCGCTATCAAATTGGACTACACCGGTCCCACGAGACCGGCCGTTGGGCTCATATTGGATTTCGGCGCGCTCAACCTTTCCGATGGTCGAGAACAGGTCCACTAGATCATCGTTGCAAGTAGACCAAGGCAACTGCTATGCGTCAGAGGCTGTATCAATATTGCTGTTTGTCCACGATACTCACGTTGCGCACGTAAATTACATCGCTCTTCTCGCCGCCGGAGGTAGCATAATCGGTGAAGGGGTTGGGAGGCACTGAAGGGCCGCTCTCAAAACCAGGACCACTGGGAGGACCGCCGTAACCACCGCCGAAACCTCCACGGCCGCCGAAGCCACCGCCGAAGCCGCCACGGCCACCAAAGCCTCCACGGCCGCCGAAGCCACCACGGCCACCAAAGCCACCACCAAAGCCACCGCGGCCCATGCCGGGTCCAGAGCCTGCAAAGCGGTCCTCACGGACCTCAAGGGTACGGCCTTGCCAATCGTATCCGTTGAACTGCTGGATAGCATTGCGTGCATCCTCGGGTGATTCGAAGGCGACGATTCCAGAACCCTTGGGACGGCCAGTCGCGTCGGTGTGAACGTCGGCACGGATCACGGTACCTTGCTGAGCTGTACCAAATACGAGCGTCAATCTCGGGCCATATTTGGACTTCGGGGAAATAGGTAGACGGCAGGGAACAGCGGAAACTATTCAGAGTGAAGCCTGGCATCCTGAGCTTACCTGCTTGGCGGAAAAGATCCTTCAAATCTTGCCAGCCAACGTTGAAAGGGAGCTATAGATCGCATCATATCAATCATCATTCCCGCGCAGATGGCGTCGCGTCATGTTAAATTGGAGCGAGAAGACTTACGTTGGAGACGTATAGCTGTCTTCCTCCACCACCGGGACCGCCGCCGCCACCGTAGCCTCCAAAACCACCGCGGCCGGGGCCACCAAAGTCCCCACGGGCAGGGCCACCCGAAAAGCGAGGCTCAGGTTCGCGGTCCTACCAGTGAAAAAGAATCATAATTAGCCTCCCTGCTGCCGGATATATGGATAGGGTATGTACCTCGCGGACGTAGACTAGACGGTTCATCAGGTTCTGGTTGCTGAGCGTGTTGACAGCATTTTGCGCTTGCTCCCTGGTTGCGTATTCCACAATCCTACTGCATGGTCAGCGTTGTGTGGACAATGTATAGCAAGGTTTGAGTAACTGACCCGCATCCCTACAATAATCCCGGACAGCCAGGCCCAGCCCGTCAACCCAAAATTCCAAGCAGATCAAACCAACAGGGGTAAGAAAAGAAACCAGAAACAAATGAAATAAAGAAAAGAACCAGTCACGCTACGCATTGGCGCCCACCTTCGACATTCCATTGGGAAGAAGCAAGACGTCGGCAAAGATAACTTCTCCAGCTGTAAATCGGCGCGGAAAAAGGATCCCCCAAAGTCAGCCACATATTCCAATCCCATAAATGCTCATTGCCCTGCCGGCACGATATGACCCTGCTCACCCTGTCTCATAAAATCTTTAAGATGATGCCATTTGACATCGTAGGAAAGGTTCCCAACATAGACTCGACGGTCCTGTTGGGACGAGTCGCGCACAGATTGCATCATTTGTTCTTTTGCGACTGCTCGATCTTCGAATGACCTGGGCGGAGGCGGGTAGCTGCCACCGCGTCCACTGTATCCCGAGCCTGAATGACCTCCTGCTGGGCCTTGGGCAGTACTCATAGGAGAACGAGAACGGCGATCGCTGCGGCGGTAATCGTCACGGTCACGACTCCGAGATCGACTGCGTGGCGAATACGAACGGCGGCTTCGTCGCGGACTGCGAGATCGACGACGGGGAGATCGGGATCTCTCACGCTGCGCGCGGTCAGTATCGTATTCATAGTCGCCGTAAGCCATTGAAAAGAGATGTAAAAATGTTTAAGGGGATAAATAAAGAGACAGGATAAGAGACAAAGGATGGAGTCGGGAAAAAGGCTGATGACTAGTAACTGCGAATCTGCGACATCGATCTGCGCAACGGGCGTGAACCTTGGGTGCGCGATTTCGGAGCTGAAGTCATGTGACTGGAATGGGGCAGAGCTCCATAATTGTGAGGTACCGCAAAGAGGACCCGGGGGATAGATAGGGCATCCGAAGCGGCCCTAGCGCAAAGGTCCCAAACTGTATAAGTGCAACAAAGAGGAGCTCATGGGGACCGCAGAGGAACAATGGATAACCGAGTCACATGCCCGCTAATGTGCGCAGAATGAAAAGTCGAGGTAATGCCACGCCCAAAGGAGTCTCAATGCCTCTAGCTATCTACCATATCCATGGTAGCAGTAGGGAGGGGGCGGGGTAGATATCGCAGTGGTGGGAGAAGCACACAAAGAAGATTGCCAAGGGAGAGGGCATGAGATGAAAAGAGGATACTTACTTGGTATGGTCGATAAACGTCGGCTGGTATTCGCTTCAGGTGTAAGCCACAAGTCTAGTGCGTTCTAACAGAAGCAAAAGGACAACAGCAGGACGACAATAAGAATAGTGAAGATGGAGTGTTAATAGGGAACACACAACACCACAGGAAGAGGAGGGGAAGGGATGGGAGAAGGAGAGGAGACGAGGAAAAAGAGAAAAGATCTAGGGCCAACGAGGGAGAATAGCGGGGGAGCGAAGGGGGGTGCAGCGAAAAAGAAAGCACAGCTACAGACGAGCTGTGTAGCTGTGTCTGACAGGCAGCTCGGACAGAACGCACGCCACAAGTGTGATTGGTGTTCCCGTGGGAATCCGAGATGCAGCAGAGTAAGGTGACTGGCTGTGTTGGAGTAGACGGGCCGGGAAGAGTAGGAAGAAGAGCAGATGGATGAATGGAAATATGATGAGGTTAGAAAGAGGAGAAATTGCAGAGAACGAGACGAGATGCAGCCCAAGGTCCCCGTCACATCAGCTCCCGATGAGAAAGCAATGGAGCCAAGCCATTAGGAAGAGGGGGGACAATAATAAAATGGGGGAGTAATAATAGAGAGCAGTAATAGTAGGGGAGTGGGGAGGGATCAGGCTGGGGAATGGAGGAACCAAAGATGCAGTCAGATCAGAAAGTATGGTCTGGAGGTACAATGGATGCGAAAGTAGCCACATAACGCAAGGAAGTAGACGAAACACAGCAGGAAAGACGCAGACATACCCATGTTGAAGACGCGGTCGGGGAATCCAAGCGGAAGAAGCTGAAGGGCGAAAGAAGGGGAGGAAGAGGAGGGATGATGGAGAGGGAGAGACAAGAGAGGCGGACGACGAGGCTTGATTTGACGCCAGAGATGGTCTGGATTCTGGATCCTCCCGCAGTCACAGCATAGAAAGACCCAATTGGTGAAGAAAAGAGAAGGGAAGAGAGGCGGATGGTTGGAGTGGTTGGAGTTGGGTTGGAGGAGGAATTGGGGCGTTTAAAGCTGCCAGATAAGATTCTGGATCTGTGTTAATGAAAGGGAGCGGCAGGCAACCTGGTTTGTGTTGAAACTACAGTCAAGCGATATAGGACCGCTTTGAGTGAAGATAGCTGCGATTGAGTCCAAACACATACTCCATGGGATCAAAAGCAGTTGTCATGAAGAACTGGGGTCTCCATATAGAGCAAACTGACAGCACGTCCCACCTGTTCAGTTAGCCATCTTACCTATAACTAGATTTGAATTTGACTAACGAGACATGTGGACTTTCTCTATATGCAGGTACTACCAGCTAGGTGGCTTAGGATACAGATACAATGTCTGATAGCCCGACGGACATATGTATTGGCTTTTTGGTCAGATGGTTAAGCGGTTAATGATAGCCTCAAGAAGTCATGCACTGTTTAGGAAGTCATCTGGTCTAATATCAAGACCAAGTACCTATAATGCGACCCAAGTCTTGCGTTTTTCATTCCTTGATGCAGGATCTGGCCGGATCAAATTCAATTCTTTCGTAGGTGAAAAACATAGACATAGTATTGAATTGAGACCACCCTATTGTTCTGCGGAGACTTGGTAGATACTGTCACTATTGTTTTTGCGGCTCACGGAATTTCCACGGAGATATAAGTAAACCGCCAAAAAACATCATCCGATGCTATCCAGAACTCCGATCCCTCCACAACCGACCAAACCACACATCAGACCAAAATGGCCCGTCCAGCGCTTCGCCCACTGCGCATCTGTCGCAACTCCCTCCTCTCCTACTCCTGCACCCCCCAGAGATCCATTCTAGCAACAATCACCGCCACAATCCCCCAGAACAACCTCCGCCAACCCGCCGCTCTCCGATCCCATCTTCCTACCCAACGTCTCTACCACTCTCAGCACCATCCCGACCTCCCACCTCACGAATACACCAACTCGCAAACAACCATCCTCTCCGCAGCCCTTAAGCATGTCCCCGCCCACGGCTTTACCAAGGACGCCCTCGTCCTCGGCGCCCGTGACACCGGCTTCCTAGACGTCTCCGTGCAGCTCCTCCCGCGCGGCGAATTCGACCTCATCCTTTTCTGGCTCGCCAGTCGCCGCGGTCTTCTCCGCGCAGCGGTTGAGCAGAATGGTCTTCTGGCGACAAGCGACGGGGTCAATGCCATTCCGGCCTCTGTGGAGGAGAAGACGAAGACACTGATCATGAAGAGGTTGCGCATGAATAAGGATATCAGGCATCAGTGGCAGGATGTATGTTTCTCTTTCCATTTACTTATATTCCAGGAGGTAAACAAGTCTAACAATATGCGGATAGGCTCTAGCGCTAATGTCATACCCCTCCAACATCCCTCTCTCCCTCTCCGAACTCCACGCCCTCTCCTCGGACATCCTTCACCTAGCCGGCGATGCCTCAGTCGACGCGTCTTGGTATACGAAGCGTCTCTCCGTCAGCGCCATCTATGCCTCCGCGGAGGTCATCATGACCCGGGACTCGAGCCCTGATCTGGCGGCTACAGAAGCGTTCGTAACGCGGCGAGTTGAGGATAGCAAGGCTATTGGAGACAAACTCAGCGGTGCGAAGCAGTGTCTTGGGTTCATGGGTTCGACGGCTGTTGGGCTGGGCAGGAGCTGGGGTTTGAAGATTTAATTCGATGTCAATCGTAATAGGAAGCAAAGTGTGCACGGTGTATTTGTGGCTCTCGATGGTAAGCGGGTATCGAAGGACTGTAATTGTATATTATATCCACGATTATCATCATTTTAAATAATCTTTGCGCAGGTCAGACTGAATAAAGCAGCGCTCATAGATTGCCTCAACGCCAACACCAGATAGTTTGAACAAAAACACAACCGAGCCGACCCATTGGCTAGCTATACTATAACACGCGGACCAGCACAAGAAGGACGAGTGCCCGGAAACCTACATCCACAAGCAAATTTTTCCACTCGCCGTCCCACCAGCAACCCAGTTCTTACTTCTATGGAAAACGGCCACCGCAGGTACGGCAGTGATACCATCGCCTCCCAGTTGGGCGAGCTGATCGCCAGAGCCACTGTAGATGTCCACGAAGCGGTTCATGTTTCCGATGCAGAAGCGCTGGATGGCTGATTGTGGATTGAGTTGCCATTGGGGGCGTAGACTAGAGAAGTTAGCATGATGCGCGAGGACTCATCAATACTGGTTAGGTGTATAGAGAACGTACATAGTGACCCATCGACCAGTTTGGCAGTTATGTCGTACAACGGTGTCGGGCTTCATCTCCGAGTCATCAAGGCTGTGTCCTGGCTTCCAGGAGGAGATGCCCTTGGAGCTGAAATCATATAATTTCAACGTATCGTCGTAGGAAGACGTTGCAATCTGTCCGGCGCTGTTGAACGCAGCATGCGAGACTGAGAGGCGACTCTGGTGTTCGCCGATGGGCGTGGGATCGGTTCGGGATAGTTTACGGATATCCCAAAGGCGCATGGTGCGGTCGAGACTGGCAGTTGCAAAGTAGTGCGGGTGCGTTTGGTAAAGCGAGAAGCCACCAATTTTCTTCTCTGATAATTGCCAGGTCGCGGCGGAGCCCTGGCGCTTGGTGCGCATATCGTACCTGCCGAATGCGCCATCTAGGGTCGTCCAGTAAATTGTGTTCATGTCTCCGACAGCCATGTCAAGGCCGGAAATTGGAACGTCTTCTGACGTAGACTCCGGTGCCCACTTCTCGACCGATGAGGTCTTCTCGAGGTCCAACTCACGGATAGAACTGTCGTAGCTTGCAGTGTAAAGATGAGTTGGTTTCGAAGGGTGAACGGTCATTGAGCTGATAGTGCGGGTGTGCGGCTTGAGTGTAACAAGTACTGGGTCAGGGTCGTCGTCGTCTTCATCGTCTTCATTCTTCACGGCCGATGTTGGCTTCTCCTGAGATGCGTCGAGGATCCCGAGGTGACCCATTTTGTCTCCAGCAAAAATCAAGGGCTTCGCTTCAGACGGATGGAATGTCATAGAGTAGATTCGCTCAGGTGTGATTTTAATGCCTATGATCGTCCATAAATTAGCATTTGTCGCGTACGGCGAAGAGGCAACTATCATACGGTTAGGTTCCCAAGCTTCCCACAAGCTCAAGCCATTCATTTCTTTCCTTAACGCCTTCAAGTCCTTGTCATCCGTGGACTTGATGTCCTCATCGCCGAATGTTCGCTGGTACGGTACCGCGACGCCCTTAGTGACCACATCCACGCCGATCAAGGCGTCTCCGGACAGTTTTTGGCCTGACACAAAGAGGTCATTGAAGGAGAAAGAGTCCGATTTCCGGACCCTCTTCGCCCTTTCCTCCTCTTGCCTGCGATCATACTCCTCGTCCGCCTTGCGCTTTGCAACTTCGCTATCCGCCGCTATTCCCCTCAGTCGCGACGATGTGCGCCGGGGGAGCGGAGACTCCTCCTTCTTCACCTTAGGCGCAGGCTTCTTCTTGGGCTTTGATGGAGTCCCAGTTGTGCCTCTCGGCATCTTCGAGGGGAAGACGCCCGCCGAGTGCGCATCGAGGCTGAGCTTCTTGAGAAGCGCATCGCGTTCGGCGATATTGGCGAGACGCTGCTTCTCAAAATCGGAAAGTTCTTCCTTGACCATGGCGACCAGTATGGCGAATTCAATTGACCGTTGAAGAAAGAAATCGAGTGGCGTTCCAGTTCTTGTTCGCCATCGCGGAGTTGAAAAGCGGGAACGCGTACAGGCAGCCGCGTGGTCACGTGGGTCTACCTAGGTCTAAATTGTTCTCTAGGAAAAAGTTCCATCGGAGTCTGGATAATCCACAGTCTCACCTGCAAAGATGAGCTTACAGCGTCGCGCAGCTTCAAACTGGCTGGCCCAGGCCCATGCCATTTGCAATTCTCCTGCCCCGTTCTTATATCAAACAAATACACTCACCAGCATTCGACCCCGTTCTTCGAACTTTCGGTCTCAGCTAAGCTCGAGCTATTCGACCTCCGATCCCTCCAACTCCTCTTCCATTGATTCGCACATACAAACCGAAGGTGACAGTTTCACTGAACCCCCCAGCAATGACACCGGCGAAGGTGGCCCGCCAATTGCCTTCAATCCTACCCCTGCACCTCGGAGAAGCTTCTTGCGGACGAAAGCCGAAACTATAGCCAGGCCTGTTGTCAGGGAAGGACGATGGCAAAAGAGAGAACGGTCGGATAAACTGGGACGGAAGCCAAGATTGACGACACACGAGACGCGGACACTTGCGGGCCTCATCTCGAGACTGGATCCCGAGAAACGCCCAATCCCACAAGGGCTGGCGCAAAAATCAAGAAAGTCAGATGAGTTGGGCTCGGTGAAACCGGGAGAAGTGGACGCGGAGATCTCTGAAATCTTCGCCACGGTGTTAAAGGATGTAAGAAACCTACAAGGTCCGCCCGAAGATGGTAAGGTTTGGAGTCCGTGGCTTCGGGAAAAGGAAAGAGAACAGGAAAGACAAAAGGAAAAACTCGAAAACAAAGTTTCACAGACTTTGGATGAAATTATTGCTTTACCAGGACAACCCGGGGCTAAGGAAGAGACGAAAGCCGATGAACAATCCAAGGCTGCCGTGCAAGCTCATAAAAGCGAGCTCGGCGAACTCATCCTAACCGATGAAGGGCTAGTGGAGCTCTTAAGAACAGAGCAGATAACTCTAGCTCGGGCTATTGAAATAGTCACTGCTCGCGAAGCTGCGAAGATCGACTCAGCTCTCCACGGTGCCGTTGAGGGCACTACAGACAAGGACTTCTGGAAGGTATGCCAGGACAAAGTCTTTTCTTTGGTTCAGTACCTACGCAGCGACGAGGGAGTTGCATCTACATCTTCATCCGTGACCGATTTCTCAGTCCCTGCTGGCGTCCCTATTGAACCCATTGTGGCAGCAATCTACCCCAAAGTCCTACGCTTAGCGTTCGTCCTCCTAAACCTGCACTTCCCCGACTCCCACTTCATGAGCCAATTCCGCACAGCGATCACCTCGCTCGGTCGTGAGTCCGCAACCCTAGGCTTTACCACCGGCCTTTTTAACGACATGATCTACCTCCACTGGCGCGTGACACACGATTTTCCAGAAATCATCGCGCTATGCCGCGAGATGGAAGTCACGGGTGCGCACCCGAACAAGTCCACCATCGGTGTCCTTGAGGGCATTGTGCGCGAGCGCAATGCGGACATCGCGAAGCGTCAGGCCGGTGAGATGTCAGAGCAGCCATGGTGGGATCTCCCGGATAATCGGAGGGCCATGCGTATGATGGTTGGGGAAGACGGGGCGCTTGCGAGGCTTAGGAGACAGTTGAATGAAGGGAGGTCGAGGATGCAGATTTTCAAGCCGTACTTGTAGTACGGTGTTAATTGGGGCGCCTGGTGTGTCACCTTATTCTTTATTTTGTATTATACCTTACGGCGCATGGGCTGTGGGCAGTATATATATGATAAATAACCACACGTCTCTAAAAAGAAAATTAGTATATACCCAACACACCATAATGTTTTCAGCCGAATCGCCGACTACTAGAACCCTAGGTTATCAATAGCGATGTCTTGAAACTTCCCTACTATCGAGTCCACTTACGTACCATGCGTACTTTGAACCTGGCTTTAACATAAAACGTTTCTTCATCGTCTGCATCTTCTGGCCTGCATATAATCGAGTCCATCTGCCCAGGTATTCATGATATGCACATGGCCTATAGCTTTGAAAAGAGTCAGCATACAGGGTAAACACCAAAACATACGTGATGCATAACCAAATAAAGTAGTTATCAGCACAAGCGGATCTTAACTATACGCAGGTCATAAAGTACATATGACCTATTCCCAAAAGACGCGCAGGAAGACCAAGTAGGAGATAGAAGAGTGAATTGTCTAACCATAAATCGCATGCTCATTTCATCTATGCCAACAAAAGGGACCCATGGACTATTTACACAACAACAGAAATAGATCTAGAACCACCCACACTGTACTCAATCGCAACAAGAGCCCCAAGACGAAAGAGAGCAATGGCATCATTTCATATGTACCGTGAATAGCCATAGCTCCTTGGTGTCTGCATTTCTTGCAAAGGGGTGCTCTTGATCGCCACTCAACACATACGCAGATAGACATGGACGAAACGGCCATCACAACAGGGTATCAACACCATGAAAAAAAATGCTTTCCAAAAGAGAAAGAGAAGAAGTTATAGAAAGAGACACAGAAGGGAAGAGCGTTAATCGTGAGATAGCATATATGGTGGAGATTGGAGAGGTTATGGCGAGAAGTGAGTGAGGGCTGAGGACTGAGCCTCAGCCAAGAAGCAAAGCATAATCATATACACCAGAAGATACGGAATCAGTAAGTGCAAAGCCACCCCATGTTATACAAAACAAGTGACAGGTCCGTTCTAGGTTTACCTGTCTTTTTTGTTTATGTTTCAACCAAAACTGGTTCAACCAGCGGCGGCGGCTGGACTGCGGAGGATCCATCGTGAGTCTTGATGATCATCGTCGCCATCAAGATTCGTTCCGTAGTTCCTCGCGGGACTGCTGCTGGTTGGCATCCCGGTCTTTACCCTTGCGCCTGGACGGTGCAGGAACAAAATCGAAGAATGTGCGATATTTACTCGTTGTCTCCTTAGTTATGCTAGACCGGCGGGATTTGGCAGCATCGGGGTATTCAAGCGAATAGGTCGAGGAATTTTTGGAGCTCCCGGTACTATCTCGAGGTTCAGACCACCTGGGTATTGAGAACGGCACTCTGCTCTGGTCCCAGGTGGCGGAAGACGAACTCGGGGGAGTCTCCTCATCAGCTTCCTGGGCATGGTCGGTTGAGCGGCGGGGGAGGGACGGCCTGGAGGTAAAATAACCGATGGAGTTACGGTGACTTCCGGTCAGAGACGCCGCTGATGGCACGTTGGCTTCAGGAGCGGGCGCCGAAGAAGGAGCGGGAGCTGAAGCGGGAGCAGGCGTTGTGGGCTTGGATGAGCTTTCTCCGTAGAGCGTCACAGAACGCTCTAAAGAGTCGACTAATTCTTCCCACTTGATTTCGAGGTTGCCGTTAGGACGTTCCGCCAGCTCCGCCCTGTTTAAGCATTCCTTGGTTCTTTGCTGTAAACGGATGGCAATCTCATGGAATTTCAAGATCGCAGGATCTGATTCTTCCAGTTGTGATAGCCGGGCTGGCGCGACTTCTAGCCATATTCTGATCAAATTGGCAAAGCTTCGTGCATGATCAATGAGGAAAGGAAGGCTTGGGAACCCCTCACGCGAGGGTGGTGGTAGACGGCCGAGAATCTGGATTGGAGTGGCATAAGATGGTGTGACGATGGGTGTAGGGCGGTCGGCCGGTATCGCACAGATGGAGTCGACGAATGTTTTGAATTCATTCCGGTTGCTGTTCAGGAACTTGTTCATTGGCTCCATCCAAGGTTCCTTGCTCCCAAACGTTGTCATGTTGGCCAGGCCTTGCAGGGCTTTGGCAATCAGTGTCAGAGTGCGTTGGGCGCGAGGACGGGGGTGATCTAGACATATGTGAGCTATGAAACTCTTGCAGGCGCGATGGGGATAATTCGTCATACCTTTGAGCAGTCCAAACAGCTTCGGATTTAGAATTGCTGGACAAAAGAACCGCAAGAAGAGAAAGCCAGAGACACTGCTATACGTAACGGAGCGGAGGAAATCGCCATATCGATCATCAGCACAAGCCCGAATGTGTCGGAAGATAAGTCTCAACTCCGCCGGGCACCGTGAGGCAGAACTGGCTATAGACTTCCAGACACTCGTGGTAAGGCTGACCAGATTCTTCCAGTTGCGTTCGAGATCGTCTGCACGATGTATTCGAGAGGGGTCAACTTCGCATTCAGGGTCAGTCTCATCGATCTCATATAGCCGTTCACCAATTGTTTCTTCCAAATATTCCTTGCCGAGGCGACGCATGTGGTAATCAAGGGCTTTGGTGAGAAGCGAGTTTCCTCGGAAAAGAAGATTCGCCTCTAAGGTTGCGGTGCGCCCCAGGTCGCGAACCAGGACCTCTCTATCTTGGCCATGCTCCCTAGTGTCGTTGGAATGGAGTCGCGACGTATACCGAAGTCTGTTGGCTGTGGACTCCTTGTGGATACCGTCTATCTCGTCCTCAACGAGGGCTGATATCCATTCAACTGTTGTCCCTGACACTTGATAGATGTTCATAAGTGCTTCGGACAGTTGATTCAACTCGGATGACATGATTTGAGCCATATTCACTGTGAGCCCGTTACCGAAAGAATGCAAAATCTCAGACATTGGGGCGTATTCGTGAGACATGAGAACAACCGTCTCCTCCATCCGAGCTCGCATCAACATCTCTCCTACACATTGGTCCCTATCATCCAGGATTGGCCACCACTTTTCGGTCTCCGTACCTGGCTCGAGGTCGTCAAGTTTGATATCCACCCTCCCACACATGGCGTCATGAGAAGATACCTCAACATCATCCAATAAGCGCGTTGGGTTTGTGTCCTGGTTCAAAGCATACGCGCCATGAGCTACTAGAGACCAGTCGCGTTGCGCTGGGTTAAGGGTTTTCACCATGATAGAAACCTGAGATAGGACTGTTGGAAGATCATTGAAAGTGAACTCTTCTCGCCAGAAGGGATTAGGTGTGCGATACTTTATAGCCGTCTTCGCTCGGATCTCACCATCCAAAAGGACCTCGGTATAGTAGTCGTTGGTTGCAGATGGTGCAGCGGTCGTGAAGTGAGACCGGGACTGTTTACGACTTCGAGGTGTCTCGTCCGCGCCCTTATTACCGAACATTTTCGCTTCGGTCACCTTGACCGTTAGCATTCTCTCAATTCTGAACATATCGGCAAGAGACGTTGTGCCAGTATTGCCGGTGTCGATAGAGCCCGGTGTTTTCACGGACTCATCATCGGCTGGAATTGCCGGGCCATAAAGTTCTGGCGTGCTAAAGGCTCGCAGGAGCACAAACCACACTTCAAAGAGCACCCGACTTTCCAGCGCAAGATAAAGCGGGCGCGTCAACCCAGAAACAGCATGCACCGCATATTGCGGGTAGATTGCTATGCAAAACTCATCTTCCAAAACAGAGGATTCTAGCTTCTGTATTGCGCAGCGTGAAAGTTGAGATAGTTGAATGGTGGTGACGTGTGAAATGTCAGACTCGGTGAAGAGCCTGAACGCACCATTCTCCTGCAGCGTGCAGCTCACCTTTTGCCAGGATGAAGATAAGGCGCGCTGTTGCCGGAAGGTTGAAATGCGACGACCGGAAGATGGGCGAACGCCCGAGGCGCTAGGTCTATCCCATAGAAGCATTTTCCCTACTTTTATGATGGCGGCGTCCTTCTGGGCAGTACTCTCAGAGTTTCTCCTACTTTCTGAGTTCCTTCGGCGATCGACCACGCGACGATCAATTATCGTGACGGACTGTGGCTTCGTCATCTTGTTTTGTACGCCCTTAGGGCGGATGGGCTGCCAGCACAACAAGGCTGCGAGCCAGGAATCGAATGTCTCGCTCACGTGAGGCCGCAATTCTACTCCAAGGCCGGACGTAAAGGTAGAAACGCTGAGGTAATTCGCTCGGGTTTCCGGATCCACAAGGGAGCGAACTTGACAACCACGTAGATCTGGAATCAGTGTCTTCGCCAAGGCGGGCTCCCCTTTTGCTTGGTAAATCAGACTGCCCATGGCGACATTGATAGCACAGTAACCGGAAGACCAAGCGGTGGTGGAAGATGTTCGGAAAGACAGAATGCCGTGCATCCTTCCGCATGTAGTCTTCATAAGCTGCAAGATCTTGGAACTATCCGTATTCGGCAATGATGAGGATCCTAACCCCGAACTTCCAGGAGACCTACTCATCCGGGGACGACTGGGTGTTCGGGGAGAGAATGTGGGAGACTGTATAGATGGAAAACCGATGGACGACGCCGATTGATCATCAGCACTCTTGGGTTGAGGGGTCGTATTGATCGAGCCCAAGCGGTTCCGCGTGCGGGTGAGAAAAGAGCTTGACGATATATCGCTTCGTTGGTCGTCCAAAGTGGTGGTGCGGGACCGCGCCCGCTGATTTCTCAACTCCGAATGCATATCATCTTCATCCCCCGTGGAATAGTATAAGTTGAAGTCGCGTCGAGACTCTCGATCTGGGGCTCTTGTCCGGGCGGCACGCGGAGAAGGGGCAGCACTCGCAGGGAGATGCTCCACCTCCGATGCAGGTGAATTGTTCCCGGTTTCAACGGAGTCAGGGGTCACGGTCCGAATGGTCGCTTCCCTGAAGCTATCCGGGTAAACCATGCCGTGGCGGTCCTTCGAAGATGACTTCTTGCTGGGCCTACGTTCCACCGGACGGCTGTAAGATCCCTGGTGCATAGAATTCCGCTTGTACCCGTTCGAGCTCTCCGACTCCATCCTTATCCGCAGGCGGCAGCGGCGCTCCGAGAGAAGTCGCTATGGAACGCAAGCAGGCGGAAGCACATATATCGATTATAGTCTGGTGGGTATGTTACCATGCAGCGGCAGGCTGGGACCCGACACAAACTGCGCAACCGACCTCGAACAATTGAGAGCCTTGTCGTCCAATGGATCGCTAGATGAACGCATGGAGTCCAGATAGGAGGAAACCGGTAGAGTCGCACATTCGGTCGAGGCCGGGCGTCCTGGGGTACAGGTGAGAGCTGAAGACACGACACGGACCACCGGGACAACTGTAGGTTCAGGGGGATCGTGCCGGCGGGTGGGCGAGGGCAGCGAGTATGTCTGTTGAAGATTCAAAGGGCGAAAGAGGCACAAGCCGATAACAACGGGGGTGGATAGGTCGTGGTCGAACGGTCAATTTGGCATGGCGGTGTTGTTGCTAGAAAGCCATCGTAGAGCGGATTAGCTTCTTGGGGAGGGGAAGAGTGTGGAGGAGAGAAAAGTGGTACGGAAGCACGGCGGACGGTCTGCTGGCTGGTTCAACCGCCCGCCAGCAACGTGATATCATTGGGCTGTCCATTGGAGAGGGGACATACTGTCTGTCTGCTTCTTCTCTCTTCAGAGGTTCAGCCAGCCCTGGCTATTGCCAGACGCGTGAATGTACCGGTTTAATTGGTTGCGATTGAAGCGATCGATCGATTGATTTTGATCTCGCCCTCGCTGCGCGGCTTGGAGGGCTGCAGATCGCACGTCAAAACGAAATCCTGGGGTGGGAGTACTTTTTTCAGGATTAGTACTTTCAGGATTTCTTCTGTTTGTACAACAGGAGGTTTCGGTTTTCGGGTACAGGGTAAGCGAGAGGAGGACACAAAACGGCGCGGTTATTAGAAGGAGTGAGGTGGGGAGGAGAGGGATGATCAAAGTGAGAGGCAGCTGGGATTTGGAAGAACGAGATGGGCAGAAGATAGCGACACCTCCAATGAGTCGTGCACTGCACGGTATATCTAGAGTGCTCAGCAAACCGCTTGATCGAGTCCTCTGTATAGTTCCAGGACAAGACTTCTCTTCTTCTTCTTCTTCTTACGTACTCTAGACTAGGCTATGCTAGCTTTCCTCTTCATTGATCCTTCCAGGGCGGCAATCTTGATAAGGAACTCCGAACGAATGATGCTTATGAATTCCGAGCAGAAAGCGACGATAGCAAGACGAACACTTGAGTCGGTGTGTCGAAAGAGTTGATATACCGCTCTCATTGGAGCCCACTTCCCATAACGACCCTTTCCTCTCCTGTTCGTGGTCGAATCATGCCGTCTTCTGCAGGGAAGCTCCCACACCTCTGTTGAAGAAAGGATTCCCCTCCTCTTCCTTGTCTCCGAGCGTCCTCCGAAGAAGCTTCGGCGTCCACCACCTTGACAGGGATAGTCTCTACTAAGCTGGTCTGGACTCCTATCACTCCAGCACCGATGGCCAGTGCAGCCCGAGAGATCATCATGATGCCTGCAAGTCATCGCGGAAGTCCTGGGGTAGTCTCCCGAAGTGGACTTGCTGACGGGCGAATATCGGCCCCTCTGCCAGGACTAAGGAGCAATACTATCACCATCGCAGGTTACCAGTTCCCACTTTGTTACGAATCCGAAATCCTAATTTTTCGACTGCCAGACATGATTCAGGTTGGTTGATTCCGGCAAGATGACTGATTCAATTCTAGATTTGGAATTTGGACAGGGAAGATGTCTAGCCTTCTAGAAACGGCAATATAATAGCACTCGCCACATGGATACATCAAAGGAATATGTCTCAAATGATACGGCATACATACCTATTCCTCGGCTTACCCCTCATACTAACAGCGGTAAAGCTTATTAGAACCCTGGTCCCTGAACATATATATGAACTATCTTGATAGACCTGCAGCATGCCTCCACAGAGCTGCAGGGCCAAGATGACTCCCGGCAGTCAACTTCGCTGGAAGCTCGTAACAAAGCCACTACTCGTCCATCGGGCGTAGACTACGCTATACTCCGTATGTTACCCAAACGCTTGGAGCAAGGCAAATATTCATCCGTGATTCCTATCTTCCTGACTCGTACATAGGTATCAGGGATTTGTGATTTGCGATTTGCGATCCAACATCCCGCGGAGCAGCAGTCCGCTGTCAAAGAGGTACCTATGCTTTGTTGCTTGATTTATGGGAGAATTTAGTTGAGTGACTGGTCCTAGGTGGCTTTTCAAGCCACTTTATATATTTTGATTCTTTGAAACATCAATTCGTTCAAGAATCCTGCATGCAGTAGCACGTTGTATACCCTTGTTCGGTCACATGATTTGTGCCTCAGGCTTTAAGGCTGCCACAGACCACTTGCATCATCTACTCCGTAGGCCGGTGCGGCTCCCGAGCTTCTGTCAATGTCATGAGACGAGGCTGTTCATCACCTGCTATCTTGTAGACTTGTCATAATACCTACAGGCAGCATTTGACTACCTCGCCGAAAGGCGAGCCATAGATCTTTTCCACTCTCATCGCCTAACTATATCTATCACCTCCCTCTTCGGAGCTAATTTCCCGCTTGTCGCATCTCCGCATCTCGCTTTCTTGAGCCATCTACCTCCTTGGATGGCCGCTATCTAAAGAATGACTTTGGCTTCGAGGCCGCTTCTATACGCTGATGCTCATGTATGTTATGCTGATGATAGGATCTATTCGAAAAGCTTTTAGCCCAGCATGATGGCCTCAAACGTCCTATCTCGATTCCTTCCTCCAAACGGACAGTCGGTATACGAGACGATACGCCAACACGACAATGACTCTGATGTTTCCGATGTGGAGGAACGTGCCGGCTTGGTTTATGATGGCGACGTCAATTTGGAAGATCGGTTCAGCGATCGTGAGCTTGAGGAAGCCATGGCCGACGCTACGAGAGAGGGATCTTCGAGCCCGAGCGATACGTTTCTGAACCGAAGAGGACCTCAAGTACGCCCAACTAGCTCTGGGCCCCGGCGGCGTAAACCTAGCGACCCCAAGTGGATGCAATCAATATCTCCCCGGCCTGAACCCCTCGACGACGACGATAATGACGATGAACATGATGACGATGTCCCAGCTTCTCTTCTGATGGAGGGCCAGCATGATGATGATGATTTGAGGATGCGGCTTCCTCCTCCGCCTTCCCATCACCTCTCCGACCTGCAGCCTTCTCGCACCGCTCGCTCTCCGCGCCGTGAGCACATTCGATGGGACACAACCAGGGATCAACGACCTTCGCACGATGTTTCTAGCCGAAATCGCTTAAAAAGCCTGTGGTCAGCGGGTCACCCCAATATGGCCATGGTAGATCCGAAGGAGAAAGCGATGTGGATGTGGGCAAACGTGGAGAACTTAGATAACTTCTTGAAAGAAGTCTATACATACTTTCTGGGCAATGGGATATGGTCCATCCTGCTAAATCGGGTTTTGAGTATCCTGTGCGTCCACTTTCCACTTCCTGTGGCTTTATTACTGGACTTATGCTGACCACTTGTAGAACCTTTGCATTCATCGTGGGGTTTACAACGTTTCTTACAAGCTGCATCGACTACCATCTTGTTCGGACCAGCAAAGCCTTAGATCAAATATTAATATCAAAGTGCACCAGCAATATGTCGGCGTCTTCTACTTTCTTGCTTTGGTTGCTCTGCGTCTTCTGGATTGGCAAGGTCTTCCAGTTGCTGTTGGATATCAGAAGACTCAAAAACATGCATGATTTCTATCATCATTTGCTCGGGGTCTCCGACGCAGAGATCCAGACAATATCCTGGCAGGAAGTCGTTAGCCGTTTAATGACGCTGAGAGACGCCAACCCCGCCACTGCTGGTGCTGTATCAGCGTATAATCGCCGATTATTGGGCAGCCAATCCAAACAGCGAATGGATGCTCACGATATTGCAAACCGTCTGATGCGCAAAGAAAACTACCTGATCGCCTTGATCAATAAGGATATCCTGGATCTAACGCTTCCAGTCCCGTTTCTACGGAACAGACAACTATTCTCCCGGATCCTGGAGTGGAATATCAACCTATGCATAATGGATTATGTCTTCAATGAGCAAGGCCAGGTACGACCACTATTCTTGAAAGATACCCACCGAAAGGCATTGAGTGAAGGCTTGCGACGACGCTTCATGTTTTTTGGTATAATGAATATCTTCATAGCGCCTTTCATCGTCGTCTACTTTATGATGCATTATTTTTTCCGCTATTTCAACGAGTTCAAAACCTCCCCGTCACAACTCTCTTCTCGCCAGTATACGCCACTCGCTGAATGGAAATTCCGTGAGTTCAATGAACTATGGCATCTATTTGAGAAGCGAATCAATTTGTCGTACCCTTCTGCTAGCCGCTACGTCGACCAGTTTCCCAAAGACAAGACCGTCCAGGTTGCTGGCTTTGTGGCCTTTGTTTCCGGTGCGCTGGCCTCTGTTCTGGCTCTAGCATCAATTTTAGACCCGGAGCTGTTCCTTGGATTTGAGTTGACGCACGATCGGACGACGCTCTTCTATCTTGGTGTCTTCGGATCTGTCTGGGCATTTGCCCGGGGAATGGTTCCTGATGAGACCCTTGTATTTGACCCCGAATACGCTCTGCTTGAAGTGATCGAACTTACTCACTATTTTCCAAGCCATTGGAAAGGGAAACTGCATAGTGACGACGTTCGAAGAGACTTTGCTGTATCGTATCAGATGAAAATCGTTATTTTCATGGAAGAGATACTGAGCATGATATTTACGCCGTTTATCCTGTGGTTTAGCCTACCCAAGTGCAGCGATCGTGTGATCGATTTCTTTCGGGAATTTACTGTTCACGTCGACGGCATGGGTTATCTCTGCTCTTTTGCTGTCTTTGATTTCAAGAAGGGTACGAACGTTATTCCGCAGGGACACACCAACCAACGCGACATGCGGCAGGACCCACGCGTAGACTATTTCTCGACAAAGGATGGCAAAATGCTCGCTTCATACTACGGGTTCTTGGATAACTATGGCGGGAACCCTCGTGCTACCAACTCAAACAAGCGCGCGTTCCATCCTCCACCAACGTTTCCATCTCTAGGATCCCCATACTTGGTCGGTGTTGGCAACATTGGGAACCGGCCAGACCTGGCCCAGACTCGGTTCGGACCGGCATCTGCAGCCATCGGCCAACAATCGGTGATCGGTGGCCGATTGGGGGCTCTCGGCGGTGGTGACACTGAATCTCCTGCCCCCTCGCTCCTCCTCGACCCGCACCATCAACCATCAGCGTCTGAATTCCGGCCAGCAACCCGCGTCGCACCGCACAATCGTCACCGACCGGCCCGTCCTCCGCCAGCGCCCGTGTCTGAATCCGTTTACAAGGACGGTGGGACGTCTATTGCAGCCGCGCGTCCCCCAGCCCCTAGGCAAAGAAGCGGGCCACTGCATGCAACCTCTGGGTCAGCAGGCGATACTAACGTCGAAGACTCATGGGGCATGAAATCAGGCGACGAAGTAAACGAGGAGGATGCGGAGGAAGAGAACGTTGACGACATAGTAGGGGGCGCGGGGGTTCTTGGATTGATTCAGCAGTTCCAAAAGGCGAACAAGGATAACCGGCCTCGTACGGCTGTTGGTCTCTAAGATACCTTGTGTCATCACTATCCTATTAAATGCCAAGGGCCATAGAATTCTTCTGTCCGTCCCCCGCAATGCGTAGGAACAGTGCGGAGTATGGTGGCACTAGCAAGTAGTAACAACCGAACAAGTGCGGAGCAACGACGCATCCTATTGTCCTACACAGACCGCTCGGAGACTCTGCCCAATAATGACAGGGCCGTCCATAATTACACAGGCTGATCGGACAAATCTTGTGATGGTACGTAGGGTCCGTACTACTGCTCGGACGTATTATCAGGGTCCTTTTCAGGGTCCATCGGCTGGCTGTATCGTACCGTATTCTTACCAGGGTCGAGACCCTTTATTGCAGCATCGTCCCTGAAGCCTGAAGGAACCTCGGGGAATTCGCACACAACCCACGACGATGGCTGTCCCCGAGGCATCCTTTTGTAGGTCTTGACTGAGGCCCCAATGATTCCGTACCATTCTTCACACTTGAGACAGTGAATTGTGGATGGATTGCTGGTGCCTGATGTCATTGCAGCCAGCTCCGCTCCGTTCAGCCACAAGGGTCTGGGCAAGCTCCGCTTAGCGCTCGCTATAAATCAAAATCACCTGCACGAATGGACAGTTCAACTTTCAAGGAAATCCTTGAGTCCGAGCATATCCTATCGTTTCTCAGCCTTGCAGCTGGTTCTGCGTGTAACTGTCAATCCTTGGCTGAATTTCTTCGAGACCCCAGTTCTCTTCATCCTATCCACCATCACAACTCGTTACCCTGCACGCGACCTCGCGACCACACAGCTCAGTTCCCGAGATGCGCTGAATGACTATTCCAAACTCTTCTCTATTATAATCACTCTCTACTGCCAGCGAGTGATCTTGTCCTTTGACGTCCATTCATTTCAGCGCCGCTGCGCCTTTACCCTCGTTTACTGCGTTTAACCACGCTTCTCCCACTTTTCCTTTTCCTACCCCCTACTTTCTTAGCAGGGGATTCGCCGACCATGTTTCGAGCACGACGATATCGCATTTCTCTGGTGTTCGCCGCCATATTTGTCCTACTTGTACTCCACTTTAGCCGGTCTCACAGTCACGATCAATCAGCGATTTTACAGGCCCCTCCGCCGCCCGTCGATCATCATACTCCCCCTTTCCCGGATCCGAAGGTCAAGGACACGGACACAAGTAACAATGGCGAGGCCACCAGTGGGCCTCCTGCGCTGGAACAACCCGGACAACATCAGCCACCACCTTTCACAGGTCCAGATGACAGCTCTGCTGTGTCAATCGAACATCCGAGCATCCCGAACAATGCACCATCCCAGGTCCATGAAGTGGGCGGCGCAAAGCCCCAGACTGGTGCACAGACCCAAAGTACACATGATGAAGTTGATGATGTTACTACCTCGATACCCCACTGGAAGCCAATGCCCGAGCGGCATCCGATTAGCCCGGAGTCTCTGATCAAGCTTCCAACTGGGCCGTCAAAGGCGCTGCCCCAACTACAAGCGAAGCTCAAAGACGAGTCGTCATCCGACAAAATGCAGCGACTGCAACAGCTTGACACTATTAAGTCGGCGTTTCTACATGCGTGGAACGGTTATAAAATATCCGCGATGGGCCATGACGAGGTTAGACCCCTTCGAGGTGGATACAAGGACACCTTCAATGGCTGGGGTGCAACTCTTGTCGATGCTTTGGATACTCTGTGGATAATGGATCTCAAAGAGGAATTCTCCATGGCAGTCGACTATGTGAAGAAGATCGATTTTACCACCAGTACCAAGAAAGAGATCCCAGTTTTCGAGACCGCAATTCGCTACCTAGGCGGCATGCTCGGCGCCTACGATATTTCGGGACACAAGTACGATGTACTCCTAGACAAGTCTATTGAGCTTGCGGATGTCTTGATGGGCGCCTTTGACACGCCGAACCGGATGCCAACTCTCTATTACAAATGGAGTCCAGAGTATGCATCCGAACTTCGCCGAGGCGATTTCAAGGCCGTCCTTGCGGAGCTTGGCTCACTCTCTATGGAATTTACACGTTTGGCGCAGTTGACGAAGCAGGATAAATACTACGATGCTATTGCACGTATTACCAATGAGCTTGAAAAATATCAAGATTCAACCAAGCTTCCCGGTTTATGGCCTCTCAACCTGGACGCGTCCGGATGCAGAAGGGTTCCAGGTATCTCACGAGAGCCTGCTGCAGCTGGGCAGCCGGTCAGAGGGTCCGCTTATGAGATCAATTCTACGAGCTCTGCAGTCCCACTTCATGCGAGACAAATCCATGAAGGCGCAGAGCCAGCCCACTACGGAGCTGATCATTCGGAAACGGAACCTCTGGAATCAATTGACACTCGAACACCTCCCCCAAAGCAAGATTGTTCCGCGGGCCTCAACAATCAACTTTCGGGCATGGACAAATTTGGGCTTGGTGCCCTTGGTGACTCTACATACGAGTACTTGCCGAAAGAGTATATGCTGCTAGGCGGTAACAACGACCAGTACCTGACCATGTATCAAAAGGCCATGGACACAGTACGAGAGCAACTTGTTTACCAGCCGATGCTCAAGAATAATCGCGATGTCCGCTTTTTGGCTACGGTCACCATGACAAAGGATCTTGACGCAAATCCTCCAGGTCGTACCATTTTCTCCTACGAAGGTACTCACCTTACCTGCTTCGCCGGAGGAATGTTTGCCATCGGCGCCAAGTTATTCGGTATCGAAAAAGACCTCAAGCTGGGTAGTCAGCTGACGGACGGCTGTGTCTGGGCATATGAGGCCACCAAATCCGGGATCATGCCGGAAGCATTTCAGCTGGTCCCTTGTAAGAAGGGCGAGCCCTGCGAGTGGGACGAGGATGCATACTACATGGCTATGGATCCTTACGCCGACAAACGGCCCATTTCACACAGTAAGCGATTTGCCGATCCTGAAAAGGGAAATTGGCATGTCGTCGCAACCCCCGAATCGACTCCATCTGCCAAAGAAGATGGAACCGAAAAATCGGCCGCCACTGAAGGGCGACATGTCGGTACAGCGGCCGGGGCCGGCGCGCTCTCGCATGAGGAATTCGTTACGGGGAAGATCCTCAACGACCGACTTCCGCCTGGCATGACAGGGATCTCAGCTCGCAAGTACCTCCTTCGTCCGGAGGCGATCGAGTCTGTATTCATCATGTTCCGCCTTACAGGAGACCCTATCTGGCGCGAGAAGGGTTGGAAGATGTTCCAGGCTGTGGACAAAGCCACGAAGACGGAGTTGGCCAACTCGGCCATTTCCGACGTTACCGTTGATGAGCCGCGGCCCGTGGATAGCATGGAGTCATTCTGGCTTGCAGAGACTCTGAAATACTTCTACCTTCTATTTAGCGATTCGAGCCTAGTGAGTCTTGACGAATATGTCTTGTAAGTGAAGTCTAACCACGTTCTACTACGGCCTGCTAACTTCTTCCTTCTAGGAACACTGAGGCTCATCCATTCAAGCGTCCTGTGTACTAAGCGATATTGTTAGCCTGTATCCATATGATGCGACTTTTGCATGTAGAAGTATCGATCGCGAACCTAGCTAGCCGGCTTGCGCTCATCAGAGGGGACTTTGTGTACCTTTCCGGCCCTTTGGTTATGTCTCTCTATATACTACATCAAACACTTATATAATAGCATTGTGTACTCAGATCCTGCGTACTGTGGAATAAATATAGAATGGGCGTTGAGTGGCTCCGCACTAGAGGGACTTGGGTGGGTTCAGCCACGCTTTATTTAGTCAGAGGAGTCTCGCTCTCGTCGTCATCGCCAACCGGGCAACCTGCCACTGCTTCTCCTCCCTTTGCTTCTCTCCTTGTCCCGCTCCCTCGTTCTCTGGATCCATTCTTGAACTTTAATTTTAGAACGATTGGCAAAGGCGCCAACGCTTCCTCGCCTCTCCTTCGAACGGAGCGCACGGCCAACTTGTGTGACGGGCGCAAGTCGGGATGAGTGAAGCAGAGACCCAACAGGCCCGAGGACGACGATCGAGTTGTGGGAAATGGAGCTTGAGGTCTCCGTGGATAATGAGCAGCAATTCTGGGCCAGTATGTTCTCCGTGTCCTAAGATTTCCGTGCTTGGTGTCACCGTTTCTGAAACTGACCTGTTCCGCTCCTGCGTAGACATCCAAGCGATTGTATCCGCCCCTTGCTCCACGGAAGACTTGATTGATGATGCACTACGAGCGTACCTGAGTTTGACGGCTAAATATAAAGGTAACCCGGCGATATGTCCCACAAATACTGCCCATAACATGCTCTAACCAGTCTCCGCAAACCCCTCCAGAGCATTATCTCCAGTCCGAGTACGAGGTTACAACATGTTCGTTCCAACTGCTTTCGTCCGCGCTCTTTGTCGCTCATACGGACTATATTCGGCGACAGATGATATACGCTTTACTGCAGGTACCGCTCGCTATTAATCCCGTCTTCGCGAGAATCGCTATTCATGCCCCAGATAGGAAGATGATCCCATGATACTTCATATGATTGCCTCCTTCCTCCTCTTCGACGGCCGGCAACATGAGGTTCCACTCGTTATGATGAATGAGGAGGGTGCGTTTCCGCGTTTACTTGAGTTGCTTCAGGTGCAAGCGTTGCGCATGGATGATGACAGTGCGGCGGGATTACATCGGCTTTTGATGGACCTCTTGTATGAGCTGTCGCGGATACAGAAGATCAGAATTGAAGACCTGAGTGAGTCTAATGGGCTTCGGTAAATCGTCGCCATGATTGGATTACTGACGTGCTCGTATTCAGTTCTCGTGGACGACGACTTCGTACGCGGCCTATTCGACATCATTGAGCATTTGTCGTATGACGCCAATGACCCGTATCACTATCCCGTCATTCGCGTGCTGGTATGTCCCAGTTTGTGATATTTCCAAGGCATTTACTGATTTGCGCGCCAGTTGGTTCTGAATGAGCAGTTCATGATATCCGCCCATAACCCTGACGAAGGATCGCCATCGGCCCCGTTGACGAACAAGGTCATTAAAGTACTGTCTATGCATGGGAACTCCTATAAAACCTTCGGTGAGAATATTATTCTATTAATAAATAGAGAAGGTACTTTGCCAGTCAGGCCATTTCGCGTACTATGATCTGACCTTTCGGCAGCTGAAACTTCATTGCAACTTCTCACTCTCAAACTCCTATACCTTATTTTCACAACCCCGAGCACGTATGAGTATTTCTTTACCAATGATCTTCATGTCTTGGTTGATATTCTTATACGGAACCTTCTCGACCTCCCGGAGGAAGCCTCGGCTCTGCGACACACCTATCTCAGAGTTCTCTACCCACTAATAGCACATACGCAGCTGAGGCTCCCGCCGCATTACAAGCGGGATGAGCTCAAGCGTATGCTCAGTCTCCTTGTTCGGGGCCAGCTTACGGGTGATACTGCCGCCGACTGCGAGAAGATCATGCATTTCGATGAAGTCGACGAAACAACTCGGAGACTAGTCCTCCGATGCGCTGCCGTTGACTGGCTGCGTGATGAGCCAGAGCCGTACAAACTTGCGCGCCCTCCGCAAAGGGAGGATAGCTTGACTTTGTCCTTTCCTTCAATCGACGGCGCGCTTCTTTCCGATGCCGACATAGGAACATCACTAGAATCGTCCCAATCAATCGGCTCGAACAGCACACGGGGCAGCTCACTAGAGGATCTAACATCTCCTCCAGGCGACGGCAGAGACTCCCCCGCATCGGCGGGCGAAACTCCCCGCAAGCATAGCCACGTTGAACGGCTTGAGATGTACCTCGCTCCCGCCTCGTCGTCTTCACTCAGCGTGGACGAGATCGCATCCCAACGCGAAAAGCCGGGTGTCATCACACCAAGCCGCCACGATGGACACCTGCCCGGCGCGCAAACAAGTCCCACCAAACACAAAGTGAAGCCGCTACCCCCAAAGACAAGACGCTGGCGCGGTAGACGGGCAACGGTAGATGAAACCGCTTCACCCCTCTCCACGGCAAGCATCGCGGAAGAAAGGGGGAACGCTAGCAGTCCCAGCCCTCTTTCATCGACACCTCTCGTAACCGCCTCTGAGCAATTTTTCCCGAACTCAGAACGGCGAGACTCGTCCTCGACCATCCATAGTCACACTCACATGTCTTCCGCCCACCAAGAGCCTGTCCACCTACATCCACCACCAGCTAAGGGCCCCAGCACAACGCGCCGCTCTGCCTCCAACCCGCCACCGGCCGTCCCGCCCCCTCGCCGCTCCGCAGTCCACCACAACCTCCACCCATCTTCCTCCAGCCACTGCACCCCGGCCACTAGCCTAAACCCCAGCCCCTCACGTCCAGCAATTTCAGCACAAAGCTGTACCACTACCGTCGCTGCACAGAGCCACAAACAGGCCCAGAAACCTGAACCACCACGAACTCGCCGCTGGGGCCGCAAACACACATTTACCGATTCCTCGGACACCTCGCAGGCCAGCCAGGCGGGGAATAGCATTAGCAGCAGTGTGAGCAGTGGCAGCGGCAGCGTTGCGACGGCATTTCTGCACCCGGATTATCCGTATTCGCTTGAGAACACGTCTTCTCCTGCTCCCACTCCTGCTTCGACAACTGTTCTTGGAAATGGGCCGGCCATTGAGGCTGCGGCTGCGGCTGCGGTCGCAACTGATATTGTGCAACGTGAAGACCCAAAAACTACGGAAGCCGAGCCAGGTGTGAATGGGGACGGGCATGAGATAATTAGTGTTGAGAAGGCGGTGCAGAATGTCTCGCTGCAGTAGAACTAGCCTTGATATAAGAGCGGACTTGGTAGAAAGATGGAGTGACTAGTCGGTCGACCTTATATATGTTCTCGCTGCTGGATACATCTAGCTAGTTGCGCAATGGATGTAGGTCGTGCATCATATTACTTTCTTCATTTATCTGCTTTGTTCATTTCCAGTTCTAATCAAATGTGATAAGCCTGCTGATGATCTGGCTTTGTATTACTATTTCAAGAAGATATGTACATCAAATACACCAATTATTTCTCTTGGAGACATTTCATAAAGATCGTTGAGGGTGGGTGACAAAATGAAAAGAGGGTGACAAAATAAAAAGAAGAAACCCCTCAAGGCTCAACCTCGCTTCAGGGCGCCATAAGCTCCAACGAACTCCAAGTAAATTGAAAGAAACCACACCAGACCACATGCAGACCTTTCCAGAGGCACTCGCTATACTGCTGCACCTCACTGGTCCAAATCGATAATCTCCAAGCCCTTGGTCATGTCACCCACCGCAGCAACAGGAGAAGGCTGCTTCTTCCTAGGCGAGGCGCTCCTGGGCTTAGGCTTGATCTGCTGCAGCAGACCCTTGCATTTGCCGCATCTGTGTTTTCCAGGGTCGATGCTCTTTGAGTGGCGGCCGTAGTTCTGGCAACAGTCGACGCAGGTCCATACGTACTTGTAGTCGATCTTGTAACTGTGCTTCGTGGTCACCTCGATCCGTCCACCGTAGACAGGGTGGTCTTTTAGCCTTTCCTTGCATTTCCTTCCCCATGCCTTGAAGCTGGTGCCGTGGGGTTGGTCGCGGACGTCTGACACGATGTAGTTGGCGAGGTGGCAGTACTCGTGAGCCAGGGTATTAAGCAGTCTGTCCTCGTCGTCGATGATCTTTTCCGCCAGCTCAATGGTAGCATAGTGCTTCGTGGTCACTGATGGCGCCTCACTGCCTGATGAGGAATCGGCTGGGGACGTGGACCGACTAGAGACTATGGACCGATCTCGTTTCCAGCTTGCACGCCCGGCCGTTGTCTGGAGCGTCTTGCTCCAGACGATACGAACACCGCCGGTTGCTGCTGAGAGGCGTTGGACTTTGCCGTCAGAGACATGGTCGTCGAGCACTCTCAAAAAGTCTTCTGCGAGGGTAGCTTTCCTGTTGTCGAAAGACTTTTTGCGCGCGAGTGCGGCTTTCTTTGCTTCGGTTTCTGCTTTCTTCAAGGCCGTCTTGCTAGGGGTCTTGACTGGCTTCTTAACCTCTGATGGTTTGGGCATGGCTTCGGAGTCACAGTCAGACTCGTCAAACTCCTGCAATAGTAGGTTCACCTTGCGCGGAGAGTGCTCATCGATCCAGCTGTTGGTGACCTCGGAGCTCCAAAAGGCGTCGGTGCTTTCACGATAGGGAGTTGGTGGTATTTGGATCTTGCTCTTGGTCGGAGACCGTAGAACGCCCTTCGATGGGCTGGGCGGCGGTGTCTGGAATGCAGAATCCTTACGGGGTGTTGAAGATGGTGATTCCAGCTCAGCTGTCACTCTGTTTGTACTTAGTATGTCAAGCACTGGGCCTCTGAGGGCGGTAGGACTTACCCGAACAGGTCATTCTGAAGCTGTGAGGAGGGATCACTGTCCTCCAAATTCAAACGGTGCATCTTGTCGGACACGTCGGTGTCGTTCTGGAATAGTTTTCTGGAGACACTATCCAGCTTCGGAGACGGTATCGTGATAGTGGCTGGCACTGATGGCTCAAGACGAAGGTCAGGTCGTTTTGAGGACTCACGCAAAGTATTCTCCAGATCGAGTGTAGGATTTTGTCGTCTACCCCTTATCAACCTCCTCCTTTGTGTTGGTGGTGGCGAGACCTTGTGTTCCTCTTCTTCCTCAGATTCATCGTTTGATGTTTCATGGTAGCTCGGCTCGTCATTGTCACTGACAATAAACTCATCGAGCGAGTTGTAGCTGTTATCACTCTCATTCTCAACCTCATCCTCATCTGCCGAGTCCTGTTGAGGCTGTCGGTAACCCGTAAACTGCTGCGTGGTTCTACCCCTCGTTGGTGACCGTCTTGTCGAAGACGCATCAGACGGATTTCTAGAGAGCGATGTTGGCTCTGGATCCAACTCTTCTTCTAGCGGATCGTTCTCCTTGTCATAGTTGTATAGTTCTGATTTGCGACTTGTCCGAGCCCTGGGCTGCTGTGGAACGGGCAAAATCATGGAGTTGGTGCGTGCTAGCTTTAAGGGCGTTGATTTCTTCGCCTTGGGCGTGTCTCGCTCGGTTGTCCCATCACTATCAGCAAATATATCAAAGGTCTGCTCAGAGAGCGTCTTTGTCCTGGTCCTTGTTGTCTTGCTCCGCACCAATCGTGGTCTTTCTGTTGGCTCCTCGTCAAACAGCGTCCTCCCGGGCATCATCATTGTGCGTGCCAATTGTGGCTCCCTGCAGCGCTCCTTGGTTGTTGGTGGCGGAGGCGAAACATATCGTTCAGTCAGGCGCTGCGGTCTCGTCCTGTGGCATTCCTCCTGTTTAGTCTGGTTCCTAGTGTTGAGGCGAGCCATTTTGGCAGTTGGCGAGTCGCTCCGGCTGGGTTGGTGGTGTCAGAGTATCGACTTATCCTTTGGCCGACTATCGACTTTGCTGCAGATTCGAAGCTGCAGAAACAACCCACTCGAGAAGAATCGTGGTCCGTCGTTGGAAGTGAAGCTGTCCATGGAGATCGCGGTTGGCACGGCAACACAAAAACACCCGATCCCGCTGCAGATAGCCGCCATCCACCCATGCAGTACTCCGTAATAGGTTGTCCTTCAAGTTAATGACCAATTGAATTTGTGGATCTTGGATACAGACCGGGGCTCTTTGCTCATTTGGCGTTGCGCTGGCTGTCCTTCCCTGGCTGTGGCTGATCGCTAAGTTCTACGAGCACCTCTCCGGCGCCCCCATAGTAAGTCACGGTGAGTTGAATCGAGAACGGGAATCAAGTTGAGATCGTCTCCTTGTGTCATAAGCTGGACATAAGTTGGATCCAGATTCTGTTTGCTTATATTGTATGCTGTGTTTTCGGTGCAATGTTGATGTCAAGTGGTGACGGCAGGTATATATTTTGCAGGTATATATTTTGGTTCATGGCAGCCAACAAACTAAGATAAACCACAGCAGAGTGATGGAATAAACACTGGAGTATAAGGGCCCGCCTATTGCCAAATGGCTTTTCAAGGGTATGCGAACAATAAACATCGCGACAAAATACAATCACAAGTTCAACTCAGTACTCATCTGATAAGTTAGTATTGATAACCACTGTACTCCGTAGCCTGGCTCGCAATAAATTACAAGATAATACTAACAAGCAGTGATCGTTTCACGTGCAGAGAGAATTAGATGAAAGTGACTTGGGTCATGTATCAAAAAGCCAGGTATACATGATAACGAGCGATTGAGCAATAGAATACACTAGACATTCGTAGTCTAATCACCATACGGCGCTGGCCTGCAGTGTGGCGCGTAGACATGGTCAATCAAAATTCCCCAATCTACAATAGAATCATAGCAGCACCGGCAAACATAGCCGTGGTAATGTAGGCACCGATCTGGAAGACACCAACATGAACACTTCCGGGAGCCAAAGTAAATGCAGCACCATCAGAGGTGTCAGCAACAGCAACCCCGCCAGACCCAGCGTTAGCAGCGGTAGGTGAAGCCTTGACAGACCCCTTCCCATCAGATCCCGCTTCGCTTAGCAAAGATGAGCATGCTGCCGTCGGCTCACTGGTACTCTGGCTCGTAGCGGCACCGTCGAAGTCACAGGCATTCTGGCCATTGCCTTGATCGGCCTGGTCCTCGTAGTACTGGTTCATGGCAAAAGAGAGCTGCTGCTCGGGCGTGCAGACACTGTAGGCGCCGTACTCTCCAGAAGTGGCATTACCAGTAACTCCTTCGCAGAACTTGCCATCCTGATAGCCACAAACGGTGCTGAAAGTGGAGGAGAGCTTCTTGCCGGAGATGTCGGACTTGGCAACACATGTGAGACTTTTTTCCATGCAGCTGCAGAGGTCTGAGTTGGGGGAAGGAGGCAGAGGAGAGGCGGCGGCGAGCCAGTTCTTGCCGTTGGTCGGGCATGACTGAAGGGCGGTGTTCGTGGGGTTGTACTCGGCTTTCTTGGTGCCGGTGGGCGTGGCCGAGGCGAGCTGCTTGGAGAGGTAGCTGTAGTCTTCAAGGGTCTTGGCTTTGCCGTTGTCGATAGAGACCAGACCTAGGCGATGTCAGAGAGTAGAAGGAAACTAGGCTAAAGAGACATACCGTAGTTGTTTTCCTCCTGGAAGTACATGTAGACAATACCGCCGGACCAGACGTCGGCCATCTTGTCACCATAGAGAGCCTCCACTTCGGTAAACTTGCGGGGGGTGACAGCATTGCAACCGTACTCAGCAAAGAACACAGGAATAGAGTAATCTTTGAACTCCTCTGTACGAGACTTATAGCCAGACTTCTCGTAGTTGGAGTCACCACACCAGGAGTAAACATTGTATCCCCAAAAGTCGATTGTATCTTCCTTCTCGCCGCAGTTGAAATAGTTCGCCATGTCCACACGGATAGACGAGTCATCGTTGGTAGCATAACCAACACCCATTGTGCGGTAGTTCTTGGCCTTGATATAGCGCTTCATATCACGCACAGCGGCCTTGACGAAGGCGCTGGCATCGGTGGTCTTGGGGTTGTTCGACACTTCGTTACCTGCGAAGAATCCAATAACGTTGCTGTACTGGGAAAGCTCGTCGACAACAGATGCGTAGCGCTTGTACAGATCGTAGTCCCACTTAGGGTCGTTACGGACAATGGACTCTGAAGGAGACGACAAGTCCGCAATAACATAAATCCCAGCATCACTAAGGAGGCTCATACACTCCTTGTGATCAGCCGTGGGGTCAATGGCGTAGACACGGATGGCGTTTGCATTGAGCTTCTGAAGGTAAGGAACATCGCGCTTGCATGCATCGGCGTCGGCGAGTGGGTCTTTGTAGTTGTTGGTGCCAGACTTGGGACCGGAATATTCCTCTGCATTCGTTAGCCATAACAGATATCAGTGATGGACCGCGGTCAGGGTGGCTCACGTTGATAGGCGACACCACGAATGTAGCTGGGACTCAGGTCAGTGCGACTCTGCGTTGTTGTTCATAGAGAGGAATGCCATACAATTGGGTGTCGTTGCTCTTGTAGAAGAATTTGGAACCCTGGGTAAGTCAGCTACCTCATCTCCAGACTATGGAAGAGTACAAATGTAGTCGTACCTTGATGACGATAGGGTCCAGGTCAGCGGCAAGAACGCTACTGGCGAAGAGGGCCGCGCCCGCAAGAATGCTAGAAAACTTCATGTCGAAACAC
This sequence comes from Aspergillus mulundensis, assembly GCF_003369625.1. Lineage (NCBI taxonomy): Eukaryota > Fungi > Ascomycota > Eurotiomycetes > Eurotiales > Aspergillaceae > Aspergillus > Aspergillus mulundensis. Next base: position 4,956,613 of record NW_020797888.1, read on the forward strand.
TATTGGTCATACGAGGATCAAGTAAAGATGCGATCGCAGAGCCAGGACTCGTCGTTCGGGTATGGTTGTAACTGATGGAAAGAGTGGCGCGCAAGACCAGCGTTACTAAAAAAGGAATGGAAGGTGCGATGGACTGTAGACGGAAGTGAGCGTATAGGTAAAGTAGCATTAAAATCAAGTAGAACAAGTGGGCGAGTAAAGGAATGTCGATTCTCGAGAGAATGGCGAGAAAACAGAAGTCAGAGAAGGGTCTCAGGGCAGAGAAGCATTTCATACTTCGCCAACGGGGACCCCAGGCTGCAGGGTAAGCCTCAGGGACCGCCCACTCCTACGGCGAATTCGCTGATTTACTGAGACCATGTCCACTCTTGCGTGCTTGCAGCGGAATAACGAGAGGTTGATCGCAGGCGATTTTCGGTGATGTGCATCTCTGAGGGCTATCATTTGGCAAACCACGGTGAGACTTCCCCACGACGGGATAGCCCTGAAGTCGAAAGGCATAACAACGCGCAAGCTGGGTCCACGGGCTTCGAGATTCAGGGGGAGAAGGGTCCAAGCAAAGCTTATTCTCTCGTCACTCGAGTACTCAAGTATATAAATAGGTTATTGGGATAGTCATGTCGCGACTAGGATTGCCGCCTGTCTCATTCTCTCAGAGACGACTCGATTCCTCGAAAGCCGAGGGACATCACTGGGTAACGCGGTCTACTCCCCAGGAGCAAGGCAACTGTTCGATGATGACAAGCATGTGAAGATACGGTTGGGTTCGTTGTTATCAAAATAAAGACCCTCGTCCCGATTTTGCTTGATGGCTTGGTCTCAATGACATAGATACCCGGTTAATAAATGATGCACTTTCCGGCTCTGGGCTGCAGAGTAAGTTCCAGAATTGGATGAAGTATCTGAGGCGTCTCGATTCTCTTGCTGAGCCTTAGGTGTAGACTATAGATATCTTGTGGCCATAATGTACTCCGTAGCGGCAGGTCCCTGACTCCAGACCCAGGGTAAGGGATCGACCTGAAACAGCTCCACTATGCAGATGGCTCTCCACCGATCTTCGAATAATGTTCCTGGCGAAGCTGCATCATGCCTGTGCCCTCAAGGCTCAGGTGCTGTGGCAAGATGGCTGTGCTGTGAGATCATGGTTCAGATGCTCCTCCGGTAGACTCTGGATGGCTCAACCAGTAAAGGAAGTGGTGATCCTGTTAGGGAGTCAATCCATGCTCGACTGGGTGGTCACGTCGCCTTCAGACATTCAGCCGACGCCAAAGATTTGAGAAACAATCAACTTGAGAAATTGGCAGCGAGGTAACCCGAAAACCAGGGTATCTCCGAGAACTGATAAGCATGATGAAAGCGATAGGTTGTCTAAAGATGGACCGTGCCAAGAAATCATGAAGGTTCCGACAGCAAATTTATCCACTGCATAAGCCGATGTTATGCACGGTAATGGCACGTGACACCATAGCTGGGAAAATGGGCCTCGGTCTGTTAATTTTCAACGGCCACCCGTCTCCATGGATATTATTGTATCTTCCATTCAAGCTTTAAAGCCGGGCTGGAAATACGTCTAGAATTGGCCAGCAGGAGTGTATATCCGCAGCCCCTTTTCAACCGGCCCATGGAATCCTCGAGACCTCAACCACCGGCAGCTATGCACTGAGCACTCGCCACCATCCCGCCACCCCTGTTTTGGGATTGGCCCCGGGTCTACATCCTGAAACAGTGAATTGCCCTGATCCTCCAATAAGCACCTGGACTCGATGGATCATCGTCGTCCCAGCATTTGAATCTTACGGCCTTTGCATACGGGCCGGATCACGCCGGAATTGGATTTGCGAGTCATTGTGCATAGATACATACATCTTGGTCTTTTAATACAGAGTGTGAGCCCATCCAGCATTGAGTGGTATTATCCCAGAGACATCAAAATCACCAGCAAAAGATAGATAAGTAGGTTCCTGGCCATGTACTCTAGCTCGCGGCTCGCCTGATGGAAGTCGGCATCCCTTTAGCTCGGGCGAATACCCGCCACCGAAAATCTGGCCGAAGAACAATACTTATTATACAGCATGGAGTTGAGAAATACACGAGATACTAGCGGTCATGGTCTGGCCAGGATTGACGTGGGAGCCTACGCCATCAACGGATCCGCCGCAGAACAAGCGGATTTAAGAACAAGGAACGGGCTTATGTATGGAGATCAAGATCTGGAAGCTGGAAATTTGACTGTCAGTTTGTCAGTGACCGAGATATTCAGCCTAGAGAACCTTGCCGGCTCCTTATATATAGAGCATCTACACTGCACATCCGTAGACTGGCAGCGTCTATGCAGAAATTCCTTTGAGTTCTGACGGAGTCTTATCAAAGTGAAGCACAGTCAGCTTCTGAACTCCGTGCAGTGAGTTTCAAACTGCGGGGCCTATACACCTTAGATAACGACTCCTTCAGGGGACAAGAAAAAGCAATCAAAAGCCACCATCGCGCTTGACAAATGGCCTCCCATCTTTGAGTAGTGCTGTCAGCCTGTCCCGGCTGCCAACGTCTTCGTGGCTTGTCCTCGTTTGCGAGAAACTTGGAAGCTTCCTGCGCTTCTATATTGCGGGCGATCAAACGCAAACCTGAAGCCACAGTGCCACTTCATCCTTCAGAGACTACGGAGTGTAAGCAGTGGCGGCCACAGTGGGGCTGCTTAATTTCAGGCAACGCATTTTATTTGTGCTGATGAGATCATGGAATCGGATTGTGGAGGCTGTCTGGGCTACATCTATTGGTTTCTGTTAAAATACGCCTACTTTATTCAAATTTCGGCCGTATAGTACAGAGTTCATCCACGGCTCTATGCAGTACCTATGGCAGCACGGATAGTCGAGGTCCTCGAGGATTCATGCGACCCAGGAGCATGATGATCAACCAGGGTGCTGGTGCTTAAATCTCTATCTATGAATAGAAGGTAGACAGATGTATGTACTGCCGACGGCTGAGGGGAGCTCTTTCCATGGAGCTAATATCAAGGTCTTGCTTTGGCTGGGAGAGTAAGCGACACTACAGACTCACGGCCGGCATAGGTACTCAACATCTTGGCTTATTTTGTCAGTTAATACCCCACGTTCTCGCTGCCAGTCACAATCATTAGCCTTGGGTCGGATTGTCTGTTGAATGTTGTTGTATGGCAATCTGATTGTTGAGAATGATAGCGAGCCCCTGCATACCAGCTCCGAATACTGGTGGTAACAAAGCTCGTAACACTGACCCAACGGCGTATGGTGTGACTTCTGATCATTGGCCGGACTGGCAGACAGCGGGTCTACTCAGGGGCGCCCGGCGACTTCCATGGAATCTGTCTCGCACTCTTCGAGTTATTTGTTGGTAAACCCACCAAAAGCGATACATAACTTGAAAATTGACACACATGCTCTCAAGCGAGAAGCCTCCACGGTTCACAGACCTCAGTATGGCCTCGCGGGGTGGCGGTGGGCAGGCATGACAGCCATCATGTAGGTACATGTACGATGACACCAAGTTGCCACAACCAGCGAAATCCAAGTTGTGAGCAGCAACCTTGATCTTGTCCAAGTTTGAGTCGATACTCTGTAGCAGCACATAAAACAAGTAAACACTAGAGAGTGGCACCTGCGAGTCGTGTTTAACACTGGGATTACGCGGAATCCCCAGCCGTATTTTCAGTACACAGAATGACAGACAAATACGCATAGGCCACAGAAATCGGCCCGTTCAGCGTATCAGGACGGTAAATTCGCAGATCCAGCGCCCAAAATAGCCACAGCCCCCTCTCAAGCAGGCCAGCCAGTCCGATTTTCCCTGTTGGACAATCGATTCCCTTTTCACTCTCGCTGACCGTCCAACTAACTACTCCCTCCCTTCGTCCTTCGCTTGGTTCCCTTTCCTTCTTTACGAGGCTTCACTTTTTCCTTCAGTTGCTTTTTGAGTCACAGTCCGCTCTTTTCATTGTTTGTACTCTAAAAAGCTTATCGACCAGGACCGTACTCCCCTTCCTTCCTTCTGCCTTCGTTCGGGGAAAGAAGAGGAGGCGCGAGACCGCGGTTCCCCTGCCTGTCGGTTCAAACAGGTTTCAAGTCCTCTCGTTATCTTTCGTCTTCCATTCGTTTGGCAAAACTCGACAATAGTTCGAGATCTCTTCGAATAGAAGAGATAAAATTACGACATTTCGCTTTTCGATTGAGATAATTTCTACAAAGGTCCACGGATAGGCCAGGTGCCTTCGAGCGAACGCCAATTGCAACATCGACGATATTCACGACGCGCCTGGTGCATTATCTTTAGATCTGCTCGTCTACTACGCCTGAATCGCACTGTCCATGCTATAATTACTTCAACTTGATCGGAATAATTTTTAATGGGCCTTTGTTGCTGTAAGTCCGGCCTCCTTGCTACGGTTTCCTCGCTTCCTGCCTGGGCTAACATCTACAAGAGGACCTCAGTGATTATCGCTTGTCAAAATGTCGGGCTACCCACAAGGTTCGGGCTACCAGCAAGGCCATTACGACGATGGCTATGACCATCAGGCTCATGGCGACGCCTACTACCAGGATGACCATCATGGTCAGGACCACCATGCGCAAGGTGGCTATTATGACAACCAAGACTACGGGGACGGCTACTACGATAGAGGGTAACTCCGCCTGTACACTACGCCGCTAGGTCGTTTTGCTGATTTATCTAGTGGCTACGGGGACAACAATGCCTACCAGCACGATGGCGGGTACTACGATGCGGGTCATCACGACGAGTACTATGGTGACCAGTACTACGCCCAGGGAGGTCAAGGCAGAGGACGACCTGGCCGTGACTCCGAAGAAGAATCGGAGACGTTCAGTGACTTCACCATGAGATCCGAAACAGCCCGTGCTGCCGACATGGATTATTACGGACGCGGAGACGAACGGTACAACAGTTACACCGATAGCCAGTACGGACAAGGCTACGGTGGTTACCGCCCTCCTTCCTCGCAAGTGTCTTACGGAGGTAACCGGTCTTCTGGAGCGTCAACGCCAGTGTATGGCATGGATTACGGCAATGGCCTGCCTGCAACTCAGCGATCCCGAGAGCCATTTCCAGCCTGGGCTTCCGATGGTCAAGTCCCCGTTTCCAAGGAAGAAATCGAAGACATCTTCATTGATCTGGTCAACAAATTCGGTTTCCAAAGGGACAGCATGCGTAACATGTACGACCATTTGATGACGCAGTTGGATTCCCGTGCCTCCCGTATGACTCCTAATCAGGCGCTTCTGTCGCTTCACGCCGATTACATTGGTGGTGACAACGCCAACTACCGCCGTTGGTACTTCGCTGCCCATCTGGATCTCGACGATGCTGTCGGATTCTCGAACATGAAGCTGGGTAAAGCAGACCGCAAGACCAGGAAAGCTCGCAAGGCTGCGCAGAAGAAGGCGAAGGAAAATCCCGAGGATGTCGAGGGTACTCTTGAGGCCTTGGAAGGTGACAACAGCCTGGAAGCTGCTGAATATAGGTGGAAGACACGAATGAACCGCATGTCTCAGCATGAAAGGGTGCGCCAACTCGCGTTGTTCCTGCTCTGCTGGGGCGAGGCAAACCAGGTCCGGTTCTTGCCCGAGTGTCTTTGCTTCATCTTCAAGTGTGCCGACGACTTCTACAACTCGCCTGAGTGCCAGAACCGAGTCGAACCTGTTGAGGAGTTCACATATCTCAATGAAATCATCACTCCTCTATACCAGTATTGCCGCGATCAGGGTTATGAGATCTTGGATGGCAAGTACGTTCGTCGTGAGCGTGACCACAACCAGATCATTGGATATGATGATATGAACCAGCTTTTCTGGTACCCAGAGGGAATCGAGCGCATTGTGCTGGAGGACAAGACCCGACTCGTTGACATTCCCACCGCGGAGCGATGGGCGAAGCTCAAGGAAGTTAACTGGAAGAAGGTATTCTTCAAAACATACAAGGAAACGCGTTCCTGGTTTCATCTGGTCACAAACTTCAACCGTATCTGGGTTATTCACTTGGGTGCTTTCTGGTTTTTCACTGCATACAACTCTCCTACCATCTACACCAAGAACTACAGGCAACAGCTCAACAACAAACCACCCGGGTCTCATTATTGGTCTGCTGTTGGTTTTGGCGGAGCCCTGGTTTCGTTCATCCAGATCATGGCGACAATCTTCGAATGGATGTATGTTCCTCGACGTTGGGCTGGTGCTCAGCATCTTACCAAACGCCTGCTCTTCCTCCTCGTGGTTTTCGTCATTAATCTTGCTCCCGGTGTCTTTGTCTTTGGGTTTTCATCGAAAGTCGATAACAAGATTGCTCTTGCTGTCGGTATTGTCCACTTCTTCATCGCGCTTGCCACGTTTTTCTTCTTCTCCATCATGCCCCTTGGCGGCTTGTTCGGTAGTTATCTGAAGAAACACGGCCGCCAGTACGTTGCGAGTCAGACATTCACCGCTAGCTTCCCGAGATTAAAAGGAAATGACATGTGGATGTCATATGGTCTCTGGGTCTGTGTCTTCGGTGCGAAATTGGCCGAGTCTTACTTTTTCTTGACTCTGTCCATCAAAGATCCCATTCGCTACCTATCGCCATACCATGTTCACAACTGCGCTGGTGTTTCCTATCTTACGGACAAGATTTGCTACTACCAGCCTCAGATTCTTCTTGGACTCATGTTCTTCATGGACCTGACGCTGTTTTTCCTCGACAGTTATCTCTGGTACATCATCTGCAACACCATTTTCTCGGTTGCTAGGTCGTTCTACCTCGGTGTCTCTATCTGGTCTCCGTGGAGAAACATTTTCTCCCGCCTCCCGAAGCGTATCTACTCGAAGGTCCTTGCTACCACGGACATGGAAATCAAGTACAAGCCAAAAGTCTTGATCTCTCAGGTCTGGAATGCTATCATTATCTCAATGTACAGGGAGCATCTTCTTGCCATCGACCATGTCCAGAAACTACTCTACCACCAAGTTCCCTCCGAGCAAGAAGGCAAGCGAACTCTTCGAGCACCTACTTTCTTCGTTTCCCAGGAAGATCAGTCTTTCAAGACGGAGTTCTTCCCCCGCGGTAGCGAAGCGGAGCGCCGAATCTCGTTCTTTGCACAGTCGCTGTCGACCCCGATGCCTGAACCTCTCCCGGTTGACAACATGCCCACCTTCACCGTCTTGATCCCCCACTACAGTGAAAAGATCCTTCTCTCTCTCCGTGAAATCATTCGTGAAGATGAGCCTTATTCCCGTGTCACACTCTTGGAATACTTGAAGCAGCTTCACCCCCACGAATGGGATTGCTTCGTCAAGGACACAAAGATCCTTGCCGACGAGACCTCTCAATTCAACGGAGACTATGAAAAGAACGAAAAGGATGCCGCCAAGAGCAAGATCGATGACTTGCCATTCTATTGTATTGGGTTCAAGTCAGCTGCCCCGGAGTACACGCTTCGCACCCGTATCTGGTCCTCGCTGCGCTCTCAGACTCTGTACAGAACTGTGTCTGGAATGATGAACTACAGCCGTGCTATCAAGCTGCTCTACCGCGTCGAAAACCCTGAAGTTGTTCAGATGTTTGGTGGAAACTCTGAGAAGCTAGAGCATGAACTGGAAAGAATGGCGCGTCGCAAGTTCAAGATCTGCGTCTCTATGCAGCGTTACGCAAAATTCACCAAGGAAGAACGTGAGAACACAGAGTTCCTGCTCCGAGCCTACCCCGATCTTCAGATTGCCTACCTTGACGAAGAGCCCCCAGCCAACGAGGGTGAAGAGCCGCGTCTCTACTCCGCCCTGATTGATGGACACTGTGAGCTGCTCGAGAACGGTATGCGCAAGCCCAAGTTCAGGATCCAGCTGTCCGGCAACCCTATCCTTGGTGATGGAAAATCCGACAACCAAAACCACTCGATCATCTTTTACCGTGGAGAGTACATTCAGGTCATTGACGCCAATCAAGACAACTATCTTGAAGAGTGCTTGAAGATCCGAAGCGTTCTTGCCGAGTTCGAGGAACTGAGCACTGATAATGTTTCGCCATACACCCCTGGTATTGCTACTTCCTCGGAAACCCCTGTCGCTATTCTTGGTGCCCGTGAGTACATTTTCTCCGAGAACATCGGTGTCCTTGGTGATGTTGCGGCCGGTAAAGAACAAACATTCGGTACCCTGTTTGCTCGTACACTTGCTCAGATTGGTGGAAAGCTGCACTATGGTCACCCTGATTTCTTGAACGGTATCTTCATGACAACTAGAGGTGGTATCTCCAAAGCCCAGAAAGGTCTACACCTTAACGAGGATATCTACGCTGGTATGAACGCCATGATTCGTGGTGGCCGCATTAAGCACTGCGAGTACTTCCAGTGTGGTAAGGGTCGTGATCTGGGTTTTGGCTCTATTCTCAACTTCACTACCAAGATCGGTACTGGTATGGGTGAACAAATGCTGTCAAGAGAGTACTATTACATGGGTACTCAATTGCCCCTTGACCGGTTCCTGTCTTTCTACTATGCTCACCCTGGATTCCACGTCAACAACATGTTTATCATGTTGTCTGTGCAAATGTTCATGATTGTCCTGATCAACCTGGGAGCCTTGAAGCACGAAACCATCAACTGCGACTACGACTCGGACAAGCCCGTCACCGATCCTCTCATGCCGACATTCTGTGCCCCTCTCACGCCTATCATCAACTGGGTCAACCGATGCGTTATCTCGATTTTCATCGTTTTCTTCATCTCGTTCGTTCCATTGGCTGTTCAAGAGTTGACCGAGAGGGGACTGTGGCGTATGGCAACGCGTCTGGCCAAGCACTTTGGATCTTTTTCCTTCATGTTCGAGGTGTTTGTCTGTCAAATCTATTCTAACGCCGTCCACCAAAACTTGTCTTTTGGCGGTGCTCGCTATATCGCTACCGGTCGTGGTTTCGCCACTGCTCGTATCCCATTCGGAATTCTGTACTCTCGGTTTGCGGGGCCTTCAATTTACACAGGTTTCCGTTTGCTGATCATGCTGCTTTTCTCGACTTCCACCACCTGGACTGCTTCTCTCATTTGGTTCTGGGTTTCTCTTCTCGCCCTCTGCATCTCCCCGTTCCTTTTCAACCCTCACCAGTTTGCCTGGAACGACTTCTTCATTGATTACCGCGACTACATTCGATGGCTATCACGTGGTAACTCCCGCTCTCACGCATCGTCGTGGATTGGCTTCTGCCGTCTGTCCCGTACACGCATTACTGGTTACAAGCGCAAGCTGCTCGGTGTCCCTTCGGAGAAGGGTTCAGGCGATGTCCCTAGGGCCCGCATCACCAACATTTTCTTCAGCGAGATCGTGGCTCCTCTGGTCCTTGTTGGTGTCACCATCGTTCCATACTTCTACATCAACTCTCGGACTGGTGTCACGTCTGATAACGGGGAGGTTAAACCTTACAATGCAGTGTTGCGTATTGCGATCGTAGCATTTGGACCGATCGGTATCAATGCTGGTGTCGCTGGTGTTTTCTTCGGCATGGCATGCTGCATGGGCCCTCTTCTGAGCATGTGCTGCAAGAAATTCGGTTCCGTGCTGGCGGCTATCGCTCACGCGATTGCCGTTATTATCTTGCTTGTCATTTTCGAGGTTATGTTCTTCCTTGAGAACTGGTCCTGGCCCCGGTGCGTCCTGGGAATGATCGCCATGGCTGCTATCCAACGCTTCATCTACAAGCTTATCATTGCGCTTGCCCTGACTCGAGAATTCAAGCATGATCAGTCAAACATTGCATGGTGGACTGGAAAATGGTATAACATGGGTTGGCACTCACTGTCTCAACCTGGTCGAGAGTTCCTCTGCAAGATCACGGAGTTGGGCTACTTCTCCGCAGACTTCGTCATTGGTCACCTCATCTTGTTCATCATGTTGCCAGCGCTTTGTGTTCCTTACATTGACAAGTTCCACTCTGTCATTCTCTTCTGGCTGCGCCCGAGGTAAGATATTCCATTCTTGCTATCATTGTTATATGTTTTCTAACTCCACACTCCAGTCGTCAAATCCGCCCTCCTATTTACTCGCTCAAGCAGTCGAAGCTTCGCAAGAGACGCGTTGTCCGATTCGCCATACTGTACTTTGCCATGCTGATTCTGTTCCTCGTTCTCGTGATCGCTCCTCTTATTGTCAGGAACATGGACATGAATATCGATCTTGGAACAGGTATTCTTTCAGAACTCTTGCAGCCCATCGACAAAGACAACAACGACACCATCACCAGCTATACCGGCTCTGGTCTCCCGCAAGGCTTCAAACCGGTTGCGTCTCCGTCGGCATACCTCAAGAATTACGAGGGTAACTAGAGACTGCCTTGTTCCTTCAAACTACATTCTGCTACATTATTTCGATATGGAACATGGAAACGAGATGTATAAAGTATCCAGTGCGTTGGTGTCGCTGTTTTGAGCCCATCAGTTATGTTTCTTCCATATTATTCTCCTTCTCGCCGGGATCTCTACTACGTGGTGGTTCCTGTGAGGTTTAATGGATCCAATATCTATCGGCTTGTTTTGTATCCGCGAGGTGTATTCTTGTTTTGTTCATTATGTGAAATCATTAGACTAGCAAATTCCCATTTACTACGTTCGTTATTATTATCTTATTAATAAATTTTCTACGTCTGAGTACTGAGTCGTATATCTCGTAGCATGCTTGAGGAACCTCCGCGTCACGTGTCGGCTTTACTCGGAAATCGAGACCGCGGAAGAAACACCGTAAGACGCCAGCCGCTACACGATTTCCAGTCCAACCCTTCCATTTCTCTCCTCGTTTGTCACTCCTAGGGTCCATGGTACCATTCTTATCTTGAGCTTCTCCCTACCTTCTTTGGGTTTTCCATTCGCCTGCGCAGCGTGCGCGCTTTCCTTGAATCCTTGATTTCCACTCATCATGGATATCCAGGAGACCCAACGTCTTCTTTCTGAATATCTTCAGGAGCTTGCCAACCTTTTCCATCGCGTTCCTGGCTCAGCCATTTTTCTGCGCTATGTAAGATCTAGCTATCAGAACGATCCCATTCGCTCCGCTGTCGAATTGTTCCTGTTCCTGTTCGCCGTCCGCTACCTGCTCGCCCCGAAGTATTCCACCAAGCCCGGTGTCGTCCAGCTCTCGGAAGATGAAATCGACGACTTGGTTGACGAATGGACGCCAGAACCGCTTGTGGGGAAACCCACGCCTTTGGAGGAGATGGAGGTGGAAAAGAGACCAGTCATTGCAGGGTATTGAAGCCTAAAGCTCTCCTTTACCCCTGTATATTTACCATGCTGACGCTCAAGACGCTCACAGTCCAGTTGGCCCTAAGTCGAAGCTATCGAACGGTCGGACGGTGATGAACCTTGGTTCTTACAATTTCTACAACTTCAACACGAACGAGTCCATTAAGGAGAAGGCGATCCAGACACTCCGAAACTACGGTGTCGGACCTTGTGGTCCTCGCGGTTTCTATGGTACTCAGGATGTCCACATGAAGACGGAGGCAGATGTTGCGTCCTACCTTGGCACAGCGTCTTGCATCATGTACTCTCAGGCATTCTCGACCATCTCAAGTGTGATTCCGGCCTTCTCGAAGCGAGGTGATATTATCGTTGCCGACAGGGGTGTGAACTTCGCCATCCGAAAGGGTATTCAGATATCTCGGAGTATCGTCCGGTGGTACGATCATAATGATATGGAAGATCTAGAGAGGGTTCTGGCCAAGATCACGAAGGAGCAAGCACGGAAACCTCTTACTCGACGATTCATCATCACCGAGGGTCTGTTCGAGTCGTACGGCGACATGAGCGACTTGCCCAAGATTGTGAGTGCACTTTCTATCCCTCCTTCCACATTACACAGTTGACAAGTGCGAAGATCGAGCTCAAGTTGAAGTACAAGTTCCGTCTAATCCTCGACGAGTCATGGTCGTTTGGTGTCCTTGGAAGAACAGGACGTGGTATCACTGAGCACCAGAACGTGGATGCGGCCGAGGTTGACATGATTGTGGGTTCGCTGGCCGGCCCATTGGTTGCTGGAGGAGGTTTCTGTGCAGGTTCGGAGGAGATTGTCCACCACCAGCGCATCTCGGCCGCTGCCTACACGTTCTCTGCTGCATTGCCTGCTCTTCTGTCTACGACGGCTAGCGCGACTATCAACATTTTGCAGAACAGCCCCGAGACCATTTCCCATCTGAGAGACCTCACAAAGGCTATGTGGGCGCAGCTCGACCCTCGCAGTGATTGGGTTCGCTGCACAAGTGCACTGGAGAATCCCATTCTAATCCTTGTGCTCAAGCCGGAAGTGGTTGCCGCAAAGAGACTTTCTCCAGAGGACCAGCAGTTTGTTTTGCAGGATGTAGTGGACGAAGTGAGATCCCTTTGAATTCGCTTCATCAAGAGCATTACTAATATGGCTTGTCTCAATAGTGTCTCGCGAACGGAGTCCTAATCACCCGTCTCAAATGTCTTGACGACAACTTTGAACCCAAGCAAAAGGTCCCCGCCGCACTGAAAGTGTGCGTCACGATCGGCTTGACGAAGAAGGAGATTGAGAAATCAGGAACCATTATTCGTCATGCCATCACCAAGGTTCTGAGCAGAAGGAAGTAAGCTGCGATGAACTCCATTTGCGCTGCTTCCTGACTGCTCCGTTGGTCATGACACTCTTAATGCGACCATGATTCTAGCTGTCTCAACCCAATTTCTCGCTTGCTCGCTCGCTGACGCCTCCGACATTCCTGATCTTGCGTCTTCTATTCGTCTTCCTTCCACAATTCTTGTATAGACTAATTGACTTTGTCGTCGGCGGATGCTTACTTCTTACTTTTGCTCAAGCACAAACGCATAGGACGAGCCCCGGCATTGAACCTACCTATATACTGACTGGCCTCCTACCTCATGGATGTACACAATACGCCCTTTTCTCCTTCCGTTCCTAGCCAGCGGGATTGGGGCCCGGCCCGCCCACATACCTAATAATTACCTTCTGACTTTGGTCTTACTCGTTCATCTTTGGTCGGGCTGTGGGCCTTGCATTGTTGCATTGTTTTATTAGAGCTTATATTTTTAATGGAAACGGGGTTTTCTTTTCCTTGCTCTTGTCGAGAGTGGTGTGTTCGTCAGCTCGGTCCCTTGGTTGTTATGAACGACATACTACTACTTGAGTCCTACGAACAAAGCCGGTTGGGCAGTCAAAGGAGAAGTTAATTTCCTATTGAAGAAAGACACAAACTGTCTAGCCGCAAAACCAGAGTAGTCTAGAAGCAGTAAGGTGTGGTGTAGATCTAGTCTAGCTAGGTAATCCCATCAAGATGCAAGCTGACCAAAAAGATCGGGTAATGGGACAAGGAAAGCAACGCAAGAAGGTGATGGAACAGTTAGGGTATGACACGATTGCAAGACAAGGGACATGACACGAGCATAAGCAAGGTCACAAGCATGATCAAGACATCCAAGTACCAAACATCCAAGAAGAAATCTAACGCGTCTCTATTCCCCAAAACTTCTCCGCACCAAACGTCCATTGGTTATCGATTTTCCACAGGTCATCAAACGCACTGAATAGGACGAGATCGCCATGACGGTTCCCAAACGCCTTGCGCAGGCTGTCGATGGCCACCTTATGGTTTTCCCACGACGGCACAGCGCGTCCGTTGTTTTGTCCTCCATGAGGCCAGCCAGACTCGGTGATTACCGTGCGCTTCCCGCCAGAAATTTCAGACAGACGGCGCGAGATAGCAGCGACATAGGCGCCCGCGTTATCGTGGGTCTGTGTTGCGTCGAAGAAGGCGTGGCAGTTGGCGGCGCAGTAGTCGGAGGCCTGGCAGAGTTCGGGGTGCTCGAATATCTTAGAGTAGGTGTCGACTGTCACGACAGGGCCATTGTACCCGAGGCTGCGGAGGTAGGCGCGGGCGTCGTTCACGGCGGCTGTGACCTCTCCGGCGGAGTTCTGGCCGCGGTTGAGGAGTTCATTGCCGATTGAGATTGTGTGCAGGGTTGAGAGGTCAGGTCTAGCGGCATCAATGATGGCGTTGAGGTCCGCGTGTAGGTTTTGGAGGCTCCAGACGCCTGCGAAGACTTGCATGTTGTGGCGGCGCGCGGCGTTGATGACCTTTCTGGTCTGGTCGCAGTCGATGCCGTAGATGCGGACGTAGGCGTAGTGGGTGAGCTTGTCGAGGTCGCTGTTTACCTGGTCCTGGGATTTGCAGGTGCTGTCGGCGTTGTAGGGGGAGTAGGAAATGCCAAAGAGCTGGCCTTCATGCTTATCCTTGGAATGAAACGAATCCTTGTCCCCTCCTTTAGGGTCGAGGTGTGTGTTTGCCTTGATGTTGGTGTCGCTTGCGAGGGCTGGTTCGAGGTCATTAGGTGCATTTTGGTCCGGGATTGCTAGGATGGGATGGAGGGCAGTGGGTTCCTGTTTCTCGGTCAGTGTCTTCTCTACCTATTACCATGTAAATGTACTAACATTGTTGACGGTAGCAGTTGCAGTGGGATGAACGGTCTCAACAGAAACAGTCTGTCCATGCTGGTCAACCCAGACGGTGATCACCTCTTCAGGCACAGCAACAGTTTCAGTTGCAATGGGGATAGCAACAGCCAGGCAGCTGAACAGGAACAATGCGAGCAAAGTAATGAACTTCATCTTTGCAAAACGAGCGAATGGTTGCTGTATGCTTGATGGGGGACTGGATGATGACTTGACGTCGAATACAGAAGCAAGGCAAAGGAGTGTCTAGCAGTAGAGAAAGCAAAGAGCGTGAGAAGAGGAACAAAAATATGACAGGACTGGCCCCTATTTATATTGAATAACACAATCATTCACACCATTGTGCATAGTGGAGTAGTTGAAAAGTTGCTGCAGATATTCACTCAGCCATTCACCCACCCAGTCACTCAATCGATGGTCGGACGGAAAATCAAGACTCTGGATCTCCACTGCTCCAGGGGGGCGATAACTGGGGAAGAGATCCATTAAATTGATTTTCGGGCGTAGGAATGTTGCTCTCATACCTACTTTGTTGAGACGTCTTAGTGAGGAATGAGACGGTATTGTATCCCTTCATTTTTGGCTCGATTACCCCAGAGCCCCAGATCCACAGAAGCCTGGGTCATATTCAAGGGCGCCAGTGTAAGGAGAGTGTTGGTATCAAGCCACGAAGCTATCACTGGCTTCAAAATCAATTTGCTGGGATTAATCAAGTATCTCTGTAAGATGGCGAATCCGAAGAAAAACCCGGGAATCTCGTTCGTGAAACTGATACATAATGTTAGCACAAATCCCATGCCATCACTGGACGTATACCATACCCAGTAACCCAGTAATTCTTGTAAGCCGCCTCCAAGCAATTCAGTTGGCGGAGATTGCAGCCAAGGGCTTTCCTTCTGTTCAACACCAGACCTCAACCATTGAAACCAATTCAAAGATTTTTCAGTCCAAAATCTTAGATCACAGGAAAAGGGAAACAAGAAGAAAGAAACATCAACCTCCAAACAGCCCCCAGTCCACAATCTCCAATCTTTCCACCAGCCCATCGATAATCGCAGCTGCTAATTCCTCCTCTCGTGACAGGCCCCTTGGATCCCCCTTCTCATCAAACTCCTTATGTGGGACATTAAAGAAAACCAACATATCGGTCTCCTGCTCCTCGAGCCTAACAAGCAGATAGTGAACACTCACGCTGGACACCGAGCTCCCGTCAGCGCTCGAGCCCGGTGCCGCACCTCCAATGGAGGGTGCAACTCCGGAGCGCGGTGCCGTGGAGGAATTCATCTGCGCAATACCCTTGTATACATTTGCTCGGGGAATTTTCCGGGCGGTGACCTGCTGGGGAGGAGTGACGATGCGCAAAATATCCGCATCGCCGTCGCGGATATCGTTTAGATGGTACAGCGCCGCCGCTTTATCGACGGGTTGAGGGCCACTGTTAGTAGTGGAGCCCAGGAATTCGAGGACGTCTGGGTTAGGGTTTGCTTGGAGAGCGGAGAGAGCTACTTGTTCTGAGACGCGCTCATTGATTTCGAAGATGAGGTTTGAGAGCGTAGTCGGGGAGAGAAATAGTTCTTGATGGTCGGGAATTTGGCGGAGCTCGCTGGTCGACATTTGGTTAGTAGAGCATAGCATAAGGTAATGGGCTCTCGGACCTTGCATCGAGCCAGCGCTCTGGTATTATAGCTTTGATGGCGCCGCCATAGATGTCTTGAGGTATAAAAGTGGCCATGACGAACTGATTGATGCTTGAAGCAGTAGGTGGGGGGTAGTTTTTACGCGCAGGTCGTAGCTGGGAGCCTGGGATTGATAAGATCTGCCCCGCGGGCCCCGCCTACGTAACAGGAACTGGGCTACTCCAGAGCAAGACGGTTCAATAACCTGTCTCTACGTGGTCTAACGACTATGGTCTATTGAATGATGTTCGGAGATTCTTCGATTCAGCACTCATGATACTCAGTAACGAGCTAAATAGGCTGGTACAAGAAAGGAAGACAACGCTGAGTGCCAGTAGTACAAGCTGGTGAAACCCTAAATCTTCAGCAGTTCTTCAATGTAGTCATCCAGGAGAACAATCCGGAATTGATTCCCCCACCGAGAACGGAATTCCTTCTTCTTATAAGCCCAACTTGTCACCTGAGAGAAGCTAACCAACTCGACTTTCCAGCCACGTTGGAGGGCTCGTTCAACCATCTTCATGAAGCCGCCGGAGTACTCTGCTTCTGCAGCATCTCCCGTTGCCAGCACCATTGTTGACGGCTCATCTGCGTCTAACAGGCTTTCTAATATCTTCAAGTGTAGAATTTCGTCCACACCCTGCTCGACCCAACGCTCTTCCGGGGCATCGTTCGTTTCTGAACCATGGCCGCCGTCCCGAGATGTTACCCTAGGATTTCTCCTGAATTTCACCTGACGAGGGGTGAGCTGTTTGATTTTTTGAACCCGGTTGAGAATGTTGGCTTCGTATCCGAGTTCCTCGCTTTCGTTTATAGCAGCGATCCGATCCGAGCCAACGAGAATTTTTTTAGCTGCTGACCGACCGCGTTCTAATATCAACGAGAAGTTTTGATATGAAAGTGGCAAGCGGCGGATCCTGGTTTGGACAGGTATATTCCGCGAGATTTTCATCGTGTCGTGAAAACCTACCATGATCTAGACCACAGATTAGTAAAGCAGAATGCAACAAGCTATGAAGTGAAACATACATTCGAAATATCGACAAACACGTGTATTGGACGAGAAGACGAATCAATTTTCTTTGATTGTTTCGGCCGCCCAGAATCGGCGATAAGCTCAGCATAGTCGGGAAATTCCTTCAGAAGCTTCGTCAACATCCCCAGTCGTTGATCAGGTGCGGATTTGTACGCAAGTGGTTGCAATCCAGGTGCGCCAGTGCTGGCGCTGGCAGGATATTTGATGATGTTCTTCGGAGTCAAAAATTCATCTAATTCGTCAAAAGAAGATGGTGGCGTCTCAAGATATCCTGCTCTAGCTCCTGAAACACCGACCTGCGGTGGAATCATTGGTGGAATGCTCCGAGGTTGCGAGAGCGGGTGGTCAAAAACACTACTATCCGACTCCCCTTCTAGGTTACTCTCTGATGAGCCAGCATCTTTATTGACTTTGGTCCGATGGCGGCGTCGCTGGACGGCTGTTTCCTTAAGAGGAGCGTCGGGAACCTTGGACTGTTTGAGTATAGTAATGGGTTTGCTCTGTGCATGAGACTGTTTCGGGCATGGTTCTTTCGGCCATGGCCGAGTGTCACCGAGCTTCTCGCTCTTTGGAGTAGTCGAAAAAGGAGCGTCGGGAGCGTCTGAGTGTTTGAGTATGGTAATGGATTTATTCAGTAACCGAGCCGGTTTCGGCCATGAATGAATCTCATCAAGCTTCTCGCTCTTTAAAGTTGCCAAAGAAGAAGCATCGAAAGCTTTGGGCCGTTTGAGAATGGTAATGGGTTGTGTTGATAACTCGGACTTCAAAGATGGTCGAGTGGCGGTGTCATTTTCCTTGCTCTCCGGATCAGAAACGCCGGTGTTACCCAGCAGCTCCCACAAAGAGCCGAAATCCCCCAGCTTCGGCGTCAGGAATCGTTCCCTGATGTCCGACGACGTCCCAGCGTCATCTTTCCTTATCTCGTGTGACGCAACCGAAGATAGGGGATAATCCGAGAAACTATTACATGCCGACGATCCCTCGTTCTGACATGTGGGTGATCGCAATAGGTTAATCACCGGGGTGAAATCCCAGTTTGAGGATGCAGAAGATGGTATCATTGACGAATGTCACGGCCCCGTAGCAGTAGTGATTCTATCAAGCTTTGATCCCTTGTTGATTCAAGGTAGGCTTGAGATGTGTTCAAGCTTGCTCAGCAAGATTTTCGGGCCAAGGTCGAGAGTATCGAATGTACGTTACTATGTTGGACGTTTAATGACGGCTGTGGCGGACGATAAATCAAGGCTCGAAACTAAGGCGCAGGTAAAATTAGAAGTCAAAAAGAAATTCTCATAGAAGCAAAGCAAATCAACATCGCGAAAGGCAATGAAACCAGAAAAGAATGCAGTAAACGACTATTTCGTTGGTAGGGCGTAGATTTGGGCATTGAGAATGACTCTCCGTTGATATGGGGGGCGGATCTTTGGTGGCGGTGCCCAATTCTGCCTCGAGGAACCGCCTTGTCTCCACGGTCAAAATCGGATTTCGGGAGAGCATAATTCCGCGTTTCACGTGCAACAAGTGATAAGCGATAAGCCCAATATTACCTAAGGGATGTCATGTCTACGTCATTTCAGGATTAATAGCAACAGGGTTACGCCTGACGCAGCCGCCGATAACCATTATTATTCAATGGTGCCATGGTGAGATCGACCCCGGACTGTCACCTGTGCGATCTTCGATTTGACGTTGACCCAGTGCGCTCTACTGGACCCTGCGGTATCAACGCCTATTCGCCACGGTCCCCCGGTTGAATGACGTACTTTCACAAGCCGAAGATGATACTGGGATCTACTTCGTACACCACCAAAAAGGTCGGAGGTGGGAAGGCACAACATCATGGATGGGAGTCGATTGCCTTCTGGATTCTTGAGACTCAACGTCATGTCTGACGTTCATTAGAGTGCCAGAAAGCTATATATACTCCTTCCTCGACCGTCCTTTGAGCTCCTTCATCATCAGCTTCTACCATCACAAACAACGACCAATCAACTAAGACTACTTTGAACTTTCCAACCCCAAACAAATAAACCATCTATCATCATGTCTGACTCTGGTCGCAAGGATTTCTCTACCAGTAAGTCAACTCTTCCGTTATGGTACAGAGACACGTGAACTCACAAGCTTTGCAGAGGCCAAGGAGGAGATCACTCCTGACTCCAGCAAGTCCACCCAGGAACGAATGAAGGAGACCGTCACCGACACTACCGACCGCCTCTCTCGCGGCGCTCAGCCCGATGACAACAAGAGCTCCACCCAGCAGGCCTTTGACAAGACCCAGCGTGCGGACGACCGCCATGCTCACGGCAGCACCCCTCGGTCTATGTAAGTGGCCTTGATGATTTCTTTCAATAAGCATTGTGCTGATAGCATGTCTAGTGGCGACAAGGTCAAGAATGCTGTCGGTCTCGGTGACCACTAGATGTGATCGTTTCCCGATGATGGCTTCTCACTGATTACCTGTCAATGATTGCCCCGAGCATCAGCTTTCGCTTCATGAATGTGTTATGAATTTCACGATACCAACATACCTTAGGTAGCCTCTGTACCTGACTTGTCATTAAGCTTAATGTGAAACAATGAATCCCCAGAATATTTGATTGTAATTGGGCATCGTCGGCCGTTCGTATATAAGAGTAAACCAAGCCCCTATCTGTCCACCAAGCCTTCGAACATAGAGTCCCGTGTCCGGATGAGTCGGTTGAGCTCCTCTTCTAATTCTTTATACTTGGCTCGAGCACCATTTATGTCTTTGGGAAGGTTGTGGAATGTCTGGATCATAGCCTCGAGGGACTTGACCGATTCTACCATTCGGCCGACCTCTTCCTCTGCCCACATGACTTTCTCAAGAGTGGCGCCTTTGTTGCTATTCCGCTCCAATGCCGTCGACCTATCCTGATACTCACTAACCTTAGCATTAAGCAACTTTGTACCTCTTGTCCATTCAGATGTAAGCGCAGGAAGGTTGGCAGGCATCTCAAACGCAGGGTTCGACTTGAGCTCTTCGAGTTGTTCGCGTAGAGTGACCATTTCTCGCGTAAGATAGCTCTGCAAGCTCTCAACCCTCTTCATCTGGTCCTGAGTTTCGAACTCTTCCCTGGTGAGGTCGATTATCGACTGACCCACATCCATGGTGCTGGTTCCCAGCGCGCCCAAGACAACAACTGTTTCTGCTAGATCATCGAGATCCCGCTCACCGGCTTCGTCAAGAGAGTACTCTACCGCCTCCAGAAGTTCCACCTTCTGCTTAACCTCCGTCTTCTCTCGAGCCTTGAAACCTTCAATCGTTTGTCGGCGGGCATGGTGGAGCATCGCTGCCTCCTCGTCTGCTGCCTCGTTCGCCGCAGCCAGGGCTAATAGAGTGCGTAGGGTATCTTCGTTTTTCTCGAACTTGGGGATCGGGTTCGGTGCGTACTGGCGGCTTAACCAGGAGTTCACGTATGCCCAGTCTTTGGCCTGAATGGCGGCTTGACGCGCCTTGGCTGGGGAAGCAAGTGGGCTGTCCATGACGAAAAACCTGAGGAATTCGCGCCTAGACGTAAATATTTGTGCCTTTGTGCAGCAATTGGAAGGACACGAGTGTAAGTTGACTGGTCTGCTAGTCGGTCGACCGAATGGGGTCTGAGTTCGTCGTCAGGCCAAGATTGTTGATCCCGCGATCTTTCTCTCTCCGCCTCCGCTGACCCCACGATCCAGACCGTTCTTGCAGGACCGTCCCTGAACCATTGCCAACTCCCCATGGCTACTGGCAGTTATTTTCCTCCTCCTGGAGCTTCCTCCAGCGTATCGCCTCGAACTTCATCTCCAGCATCGTCGCCACTTTCACCCCCGCTCCAACAGCGCTCCAATGCCTTATCAAACCGATTGACAAGTGTACTCTCCGTGTCGTACGCGGACTCGGATATACGCGATGCGCTCGAAACTCTTAACCTCAGGGGTATTCACAACACGGCGGAGGTGCGGAGGCAATTGCGTCTCGATGTGCAGAAGGAGGTAGTGGATTGCAATGCGGAGATCGTGAGGGACTTTGGCAACGTCGCGGAGGTAAGCGGATCAGGCCAGGGACGGGCAAGGCGATTGGGGCCTTAAGGCTATAGGCTGACAGGCTTGCAGCAATTGAAACGCATCGGTAGCGTCATATCGAGTTTGAAAGAAACATGCGACGAAATGCGCAAGCACATCGTGCTGGCCAAGCAGGACACGAACCCGGTTTTGGAAGAGGCATCTGCGTTGATGAACCAGAAGCAAGAGGCCGAAACGAAACAACGTCTGTTGGATGCATTCACGAAGCATTTCATAGTCTCGGATGAAGAGCTCCTGGTGCTGGCTTCGGTTGAGGAGCCAATAAACGACGAATTTTTCGATGTCCTTGCGCGGGTAAAACAGGTCCACCGTGACTGCGAAGCTCTGCTGGGTGCAGAAAACGAGCGGCTTGGTCTTGAGCTCATGGATAAAAGCTCTAGGAGTCTGAACTCGGCCTATCAAAAGCTATACAGGTGGATTCAAAAAGAGTTCAAGTCATTGAATCTCGAGGATCCCCGAATCAGTAGCACTATCCGCCGCGCTCTGCGTGTGCTGGCTGAGCGTCCAAGCTTGTTTCATAGCTGTCTGGACTTCTTCGCAGAAGCGAGAGACTACGTCCTGTCAGATGCGTTCCATTATGCCCTAACTGATGCCGTCTCTGGAGGCGATAATGCCGTGAAGCCCATCGAATTCTCCGCCCATGACCCCCTGAGGTATATTGGAGATATGCTCGCGTGGGTTCACTCCACAACGGTCTCAGAGCGTGAAGCTCTGGAAGCCTTGTTTGTTGATGAGGGTGATGAGCTTGCCAAGGGAATTCGAGCCGGTCTAAGCAGCGAGCCGTGGTCACGCATCGACGAGGATGCAGAAGTTACTTTTGACGGACAAAAGGCCCTCAGCGATCTAGTCAGTCGTGATCTCATTGGGGTTGCTCGTTCATTGCGGCAGCGTGTTGAACTGGTGATCCAAGGCCACGATGATCCAGTCACTTGCTACAAGGTCGTCAATCTACTTTCCTTTTATCAGACCACTTTTTCTAACCTGATGGGCCCTAACTCCAACCTCGCCGACCTGCTCCAAGCCCTCGAAAAGTTCACATTGAACCACTTCCAGACAATAATGCGCGACGATGTCAGCAACCTCTCAACAGATCATTCCGCTCTTGCGCCTCCACACGATCTATCGGCGCCCCAGTTCCTGCTAGACTCGTTAGAGATTCTAACATCCGTGATGAGAGCCCACGAAGCATCTCTAGGAACAGACGAACTCAGCACCACGCCCGGAATCGAAGAAAACAAATTCACACCAGTCCTCCACGCAGCTCTCGATCCGTTCTTCAGCCTCGCAAAATCTTCTGCAGATGAACTTACCAATCCCACTGCGCGTGCAATCTACCTTACAAACATTCATATCACCGTACGCTCCTCCATATCACCCTTCCCCTTCGCAACAGCAACGCATCTTCCTCCTCTCTCATCAACACTCTCCACTCTCCGTGTCGAGCTCCTGGAGATTCAACACCGCTATCTCCTCAACACCTCAGGCCTCCAGGTCCTCATAACTGCCCTGCAAACTTTCTCGCAATCTCCAGGGTCAGGCACAGATCAAGATCTCGCCGCCATTGCAAAACTCGCGGCCTTCCAGCCCGAGGCCCTCGTTGCTATCAGTCAGCAACTAGACGACTTCCTCCCCTCCGCACTCATGGACGCCACGGATAATCTGAAGCGCGTGCAGAATGCGACCTTTGTGAAGAGCGTTACAGAAGAAGCAGTTGAGGCGTTTTGCCGTGATTTCGAATTTGTGGAGGGTATGATTATTGGAGCTGACGAGGCCAGATGCATTGGGCAAGCTGACGGTGCGGTTGCGGAGGACGAAGGAGATGATAAAGATGAAAAAGGAAGCGAACAGGAACAAAGCCTAAGGAGGTTGTTCCCGCGCACAACGGGAGAAATCCGGGTCTTGTTGAGTTGATTTGCTTTCTGCCAGTCCTACATTGGTGATTAAAGCACTGCCTATTCTACATAATAGTATATAGCCATAGCTGAGAAACAGTACAATATGCACAAACATCACATCTACTATTACATTAGTTACTGTACTCTGCACTACGTAATAGATAGGGCAACGTCACTCCATATACTTCGGAAAATCCCACGCCGAGGCCGACCCTAAACGCTTTTCCCGATTCGGAAGCGCAAATCCAAGTTTCAAGGAGACCGCGGAGGAGCGAAGCAACAGCAAGCAAGCCTTCCTACCTCTTTCCTCTCGTATCTTATCTTAGATCATTTTTCGCAAGCGGGAAAATGGTCCAACCCCTGAGGCGAGGCGTGAGGACGCTCACATGGACACGAGTCCTCCCTCGCCAAACGCGACAACCTGCGTCATCGCATCGCGGATCTCAAGCAAGATACGTCCAGATTCGTGCCTCGCCTACGGAGCAACCGGCCACAGTCAATGGGGGCAACGTGCCCATTGTTGATACACCCAGCTCTGCGGAGTCTGCCGGTATGTGGTCTTCGTATCCGTCGGAAAATATCCGTCGCTAATTCACGGACATTGCAGATGCGCGATTCGATGTCATCGGAGCACCATACTCGTTACTATCGGTTTCGCTTTCGGCCTCACAGAACCTCTACACACGGCGCGGAACGCTAGTTGGGTTGAGTGGCAAGGCGGACAATGTAAGCGATTACAGGCTGGGTTCGAACGTTCGCTTTGGCTGATGGTGCCGGTATAGGTGATTTCGACGTTGAGTGTTCTGGAGCCCTTTCGGAGGGCTCCTGTTGGTGTGCCATTCCTATACCAGAAAGTACTTCTTCCTTTTTTTCGGCCTTGGAACGTCAGGTATTGATCTGTGCTATATAGGTCTCCTCCGCTAGTCCCGTCACTGCCTTGATTTCCACTCGATCTCCCGTTACATCGTTCGCCGTTGTTCATCTCAATGGCTCTGTCGATTGGATGGTGGCCCAGAGAAGGGCGTTGCTGGCATGGACTGGTCGCTCGCTGACTATCCGTCCAACGATCAACACAAGCCTGGTTGGTACTTCCGGTCTCGTTCACTAGAAGGGCTAGACTGATTTATGCAGAGCATGGCTCATTGGGGTAGCTCCGAGGTCACCGGAAGGGGTTTGCTTGCTCTTGTTGGAAGCGGCCAACTATACTCTGTTGAGCTGAAGGCGGGCGAGCAATACATTGTCCACCCTAGGTATGTCTGAGTGACTGCTCTTTACTACCGCAGCCGCTAACCATTGAAAGCAATGTGGTCGCCTACACCGTGAGCCCCAATCCTCCTCGCCCCTACCGCTTCAAGTCAACGACCTTGAAATTCCAAGTCCCAGGCCTGAAAAGTCTCCCCAACTTCCTCCAAAACACACAGTTCATCAAAGCCATGTCGGAAACAGACTCATGGAAAACCGCCATGCGGATATTCCACAGTGTCCGTACGTGGTCGCGGATGACAATTTGGGGAGATAGGCTGTTCCTTCAGTTTGACGGCCCCTCCACTATCCTCTTACAATCCCGCGGATCCCGGGTCAGCGATGTTCTAAGCACCCAAGAGGTCAATGAACTCGCAAGCACACCTCGAGGCCTCACGATCCTCCCTCCCAAGTCAGAGGCAAAGGACACTGACTCCGAGCAAGCCGACGTCCGCAAAGTTCCTGGCTCAAGGACGGTGGATGAAATTGAACAAGAGATCAAGGGTGTCTCTCAGAGTATCGCTGTCCTGACAAAGGATGGGAAGGTCACATTCGAGAAGCCGGGACAATCATAGAAGACGATAACTGTACAACACATACTCCGTATACACCCATCATATTTTCCTGAAGAATGATATCTGCCAATATCATTTTATGCTTATCTTAAGGGAACCAATTATGTCAGTTTCTGCTATCGAGGCCACGGAAAGGACTGCGACCACGGACTTTGCTTTCCTGGTCATGTAACGACGCTAGAGAAGGCACAGGGGCCGGTGTGGTTTTTCCTTCTCTCCATGCCCTTCGGAGTTCCAATTAGTAGGCTTCAGATGAGTTTCTCTTATGTAAATATGCAGGCAGGTCCATGCATGGTCATTCGTCAGCGCTGTACAACTCCGACACTGCAGAAGCTGTACCACGTACCGCACAGGATAAACGATATTGTGGACCAGCTCAGCCAGCCCTAAATTCGAGATCAGAAGGTTAGATTCGTCCTCATCAATCTAAGTGGAGGAGCACGGTTCGAGGCTGGCTGGATGAGACTGCAAGGTTGCAGCAGGCAACGCTGAAGAATCCACTCCTTGCGCCCGCGCCAGGGTTCACCCCGAGTCACCTCGTCACCAAGAATGTCGTGTAGCAACAACCGGCACAGACCAAGCAGACAACCGGTTGCTGTTTGCGAATGCGCAAGAATGAGTCGGCCCCTCCTTATCTTGTTGCGCGAGCATGCGTTATGGCCTGTCCTCCCATGTTGAGAGCACTACCGTCCTACTCCTCCCACGAACACACAGTCTAGCTACCGTTCGGTGGTCAAAGCAGAACATGTCTAGCAGTGAGACTGTAACTGTGGACGAAAGTGCTCCCTTTCATATCTCGACCGTCGAGTACGAGACGCCTAACCAACGACGGAGCTCCTTCATTGAGACCGTAGCGAATGGAGCTGTGGTTATCGATCAAGAGAAGTTCGGAGTACGGACTCGGTCTCGAGAGGCATCAGCTCCGAGCTCACTTCCGGCTGATGCACCTCCAGATGGAGGACTCCGAGCATGGAGTACGGTCGTCGGTGCCTGGTGCGGCATGTTCGTGAGCTTCGGCTGGATCAGCTGTGAGTATCTCAGCACATTCAGACCTCAAGATCCAGTTGACCAACATAGATCGATATAGGCATCGGTGTCTTCATTGACTACTACAAAGCCCACCAGCTTCGAGATGTGAGCACGAGCGCAATAACATGGATCACCTCACTGGAGTATTTCATGATGTTCTTCGGGGTTCGGCTACACCTACAATACCCTACTCAGCAGCATCTACGTCCACATCCATACTAACTTTCCAACGCAGGGCCCCTTCGTCGGTATAATCTTCGACAACTTCGGCCCGCGCTGGGTCCTCCTCTCCGGCTCATTCCTACATCTCTTCGGCCTAATGATGATCTCCATCTCCTCAAAATACTACCAATTCCTCCTCGCGCAAGGCATCTGCAGCCCAATTGGCACAAGCGCTCTCTTCCACATCAGCATCAACTGCGTAAACACCTGGTTCCGTCGCCGCCGCGCCCTCGCCCTCGGAATCACAGTCAGCGGCTCAGGCTTTGGGGGCATCATTTTCCCTATCATGCTGGCGCGGATCACACAGCTGGTGGACTTTGGCTGGGCGATCCGCACCTGCGCGTTCACAAGCTTGTTCCTGCTGATCATCACAAATGGGACCATCCGCTCGAGACTGAAGCATAAGCGACGAAGCCCGTTGTGTCACCCGCTGGATTTCCTGAGGCCTCTTCGGGAGATCCCGTTCGTCTTAACGAGCGCAGGTACGTTCTTCTTATATATGGGGCTGTTTCTCCCGTTTGCATTCATCCCGACCCAGGCGCAGAGGTACGGTATGTCGTCGTATCTAGCGTCGTACCTGCTCGCTATTCTCAATGCTGGAAGGTTAGTCAGGCCTCCAAGACCTCAGTAGAAAACCCCTAACAACGCACAGCATCCCCGGCCGCATCCTCCCCCCTTATATCGCCGACCACCTCGGCCGCTTCAACCTCATGATCCTGACAACGCTCGCCTGTATAATCCTCGTGTTAGCCCTCTGGCTCCCGAGCCGAAGCAACGGGCCAGCAATCGCATTCGCCGTGCTGTACGGGTTCACCGGCGGCTCAGCCGTCTCTCTCGCGCCGGCTCTCGTCGCGCAGATCTCCGATATCCGGCAGATTGGTGTGCGTAGCGGGACGTATTTTGCCATTGCGGCGTTTGCGGCTCTCACGGGGACGCCCATTGCTGGGGCGCTCTTGCCGGAGCCGCTGAGTGGGAGCTATTTGGGTATGGAGTTGTTTTGTGCGGGGAGTATGGCTGTTGCGGTTGTGTTTTATGGGGTTGCGAGAGGGATTGTTCCGGGGGGTGGGTGGGGGTTGAGGGTTAGGGTTTAGGACTGTGTCTTGTCTTTGTGAGCAGATCATGATCACGGTTGGAATGTTGTTGCCCTTGGGTATGATTGGGAAACGCCCCAACTAGGGCTAAATCATGCATATTTTGACTATGTAACTAACCCTATAGTATGCAGTAGTAGGTAAATAAGCGCCAAACGCCCTCGCTTCAATATAGATGCAAATGCATAATGCATAGACAACGCACCTTATACCATGCTCTTGCGAAATGAAATCAAGCATGCAGGTCAACTAAACAAAAAATCATCAGAGGGACAACATATGGGGAATGCCGAATAGGGTAAACGTGAAGCCAAAACCAAAACCGAAATGCAAATGAGAAATGCGACGCGATTCCAATGCTTCAGATGAAGATGCAGCGCAATGCATAAACGCAGAGTTTTCTATACCAAAACACCAGCCCGCATACTCTGAACCGTCTTTACACCACAGCCCTTCAACTTGCTTAATTCCGCCAGACTGTTGATACGGACCTGACTTTCCTCCGAAAGCCCCTGGTCCATCTCACAGAGGCAGTCCACGATAGCCTCGGCCTTCTTCACGCCGACGCCTTTGAGGAGCTTGATCTGGCTGACGTCACGGGAGTTGATTATGGAAAGAAGGTGGATTGTTCGAGGTGACGGGATAGATTCGTCGCCATCTAGGGAGACCAGATCCAGTTCAGGGCTTGTTTGCTTGGTTGTCTTTGCACGCTTCTTGCGCTTGAGGTGAGACGTCTCTGTCAAGTCGAAATCGGCGTCTGAGTCAAGGACGTGGGAGTCTTGGTCTTCGTAGTCTGCGTCGGCCTCTTCAGCGACAGGTCGTTTGGTGCCTTGTTTCCTAGATGACGGCAGAGAAAGCAAACTGCCCATTCCCTTCTTAGCCTCTACCGCGGGGGTGCAGGTTACTTCAATTTCCTGGCGGGATTTGTCCTGGATGCGCTGTTTGAGGTTGCTGATCTTTTTGGCGAGCTTTTCGTTTTGCGGGAAGAACGGAAGAGCTAGCTGATACATCTTAAGCGCTGAGATGTCTTCGCCACGGCCCTGGTGTTGTTTTGCCATGAGCAGATATGATAGCCCCTCGGCCCTACTATCCTCAGAGCCCTCGATGCGCTGCTCCAGAAGTTCCAAACGCCGTTGGACCTGTTCGTTCAGCTCGCGAACCTGTGTCTGTCTTGACTTCTCGCTGACTGCGCGCACAGCCAATATCTCTTCCACCTTCTTCTCCACGAGTTCCTCGATTCTAGCAGAGATATCCTCCTGTTGGTGTTTCGGAGGGACTCTCGGGGGTTGCGCGATTCGACTAGCTTTCGCTGAGCGTAGTCCAGGTAACTCTGAGCTTATTGAAGGTCGGCTAGGGATCTCTGGCTTCTTGAACACAGCAGACGTCCTCGGATTTGGTTTGTCCGCATAAACGTTGAATGCTTTTGCCGGTTTGGGATCGCCGGGCTTCGAAGCCTCCTTATCTTTATTGGCAGCGAGGTTGACGTTAACAGATGCTGCCAATGGCCGAAGAGGTTGCCGTTGGGCTGTGAATGAGGGTCGAGCTGCAGGTCTCGGAGGTCCTTTGAAGATTGGCTCGTTTTCCACTTCGCGCAGTTCGATCTTCTTGGTGCGGTTGGCGAAGTTGAGTGAGCTGATTGTGTCCAAGTGATAAGACCTGACGGGGGCCAAGTTTAGAATCATCACAGTAAGCCCGTTATTCTGACCCAGTGACAGGATCCTAGTCATCTTGGACTCTCGGTATGGTATACGTTGATGCTTCTTGGTGATCGCCTCCACACATTGGGCCAGGACAAAAAGACTCTTGTTGATGCTAGCAGATTCTACCATCCGTTCCTTGTCATTATCCGTTCGGCGGTTATCTTCCGAGCCAGCAAGATCAATAGCAGATGCAGTGCTGATACGAGTTTGGTCGCCGGTAGTGATCGCAACCTTTACGCAGAGGATAGCATGTGACCGTGACGAGTGGGCATTTAGCTGTAGGCCATCAGCTGCGCTGTATCATTGTGGTCGTGAATCAATAAACAAACCTTGGTAGCGGAGGTAGATCTGTTGATATTCGCCTGGTCATACAGGATCTCAAACTCCTTCAAGCTGTGGCACGGCCTCTCCGTCAAGCCCACAACCACTGTCTTCCCACCATTGTCCCTAAGCGGTAGGCCGGCCATCGTTCTCTTCTCCGGCGGCTCAAATAGATCGAATACCTTGTCGTTGTAGATTTCATAGTAGCTCAAGGAAACGCTGACCGAAGTTTGCCCCTCGCTATCCTTTTCCATCTTGCGGCTCCGTCGGTATATGCTGCTCAGGAGACGCGGAATAACACCCCGTTCAGCGAGACTTTTACCACCTCGCATTGTGTGCGTCTTTCCCGTTCCAGTAACTCCATAGGCAAAGAGGGTGACATCAAAACCGTTGAATAGATGCTTGACGGTCGGGGTAACTATCATATCTGTTAGTATACCGCTGCTTCAAGTCCAGGCTACAAGTCACAAACCCTCTGCCTCGAATAGCTCTTGTTGAGACGCCTCCGCATCGTAGACTGCATTGAATTGGAAAGAGTACTCCTCATTTTCGTTCTTCGGGTTCGGAATTCGTACGAGTGTATCCCTATCCCTCAGCGCGGCCAGCTTCGACATCTCTTTAGAGACCTTCTTGTCGTCCTTGGGAGGTAGTGTATGCTTAGATCCGGTATGTAGGATAATGTCGACATCCCTTTCCGACTTCAACAGCGGCCGAACCCGCGCGACAACACGTACGCTCATTGTGTAGACAACTGCTCAACGTCTTGGTGTAAAACAATAGAGGACCGCCGTATCGCAGTCCCTTCTGTCCGTCTAATCTGGCCTCGCGGTCTATCGTAGCATGGTATAACTGGCCGTGAGCGAGGTATATCGGAGATTCAAGTAGTTCATCTAAAATCACAGGAGAAATGCAAATCAATGAACCCAGAAAAGCTTGAATCAGAATGAAAGAAATGCAAAGACGCCGGGAGTAATGGGTGAAAGCTGCAATTCGAGCATAAGACGATGATTATTGCAGGATAAAGCGGAGTGAAGCAGATTGTGGTGCGAGCAAGCGACTAACGCGTTGGCAGGGCAACCGTGAACTATATCCTGGTGACGGAACCATGGCATTTAACCTGAAAAGTATCTACTTTATATCTACTTTATATGGTCTATTTCACAGTTATTTTATTGATCTTGTTGTTTCCACATCGGTGTAGCTTATTGATTATAAGCATAGCTCTCTATATATAGCTGTGACTGCCCAACTCACATATACTGCCCAGACAGTCCTCCAGTCCTCCGGTCTAATATCACGAATTCACGATCACCTCTATCAAAAAACAACAGTGGCAGAGTAAAATAGGATACTTTGGCATACTGGTCTAGTGGCTCTCTCACCTCGTCCCTACTGACGCCACAGCAATCAGCTGCCCAACAAGCAATGGCAATAGCACTGACTGACTGACTGCCACCCAACATGCACTCATTTTCTGTCTCTTATATAGGTACAGCCTGGCCACAGAGCCACTTGAGCATAGGTTCAGTAATATTACTCGTCGCACACCTTGATCTGTCAGTCTTGAGATCTGTGCAACCCGCCAGCTTACCAAATAGATATGCATCCTAGTTAGTAGTCCCAGAGGCTATAAGTATTAAAGCAGCTAGCTGCGCCAGCTATCTTTTGTTGGCCGCTTTGCTCGGCTTTAACTACCGCGCTCCTTTGCTTTGTAGCATCCTATTCCAAAGAATCACAGTATAGAGGGCATCCCTGATGCTAGTTCCACAGTAACCTCCATGCCACGTATTACGCCTTATATAGTGAGCGAGATTTTGGCATCAATTATAATGGCCTAGCTGTCGTAGACTGTCCATAATAATGTCTGATACCAATGAAATTGTGTCTTATTTGCCCAAGTTGTTTATATATACTTATGATATTATTGACGCAAGCCACTTTATATCTATGGCATTATCCTTTAGACTCTTGTGAAAACCAAAATAATATGTATCTCAGTCAATTATTTATTCGGTCTTATTTAGGATAAAACCAATAAACCCAGCATTTGAGCTCTGAGCCCCAAACTTGACACCATATACACCGCATTTCTAGAGAACGACGTCGGATGATGTGGGAAGAAAGTTAGATATTTAGGTTAAATAGGAGAAGACTGTCTTGAGAGCAAATGCTGGACAGCGTCCATTCCTATTTGGACACGATCATCAAATTTCTGGTTGAGAGATGACATAGCTATAGATACCAGGCTACCCCGTATCTCGATTCGAGTCGGCTAAGCTGCGGGGCATTCTGATTGGCGCAGGCCCAAAGGCCACCGTAACCCGACCTCGACTTGTAAGTTGACCTCAACTCCAGGGCTCCCTCCCACAACCCCCCTTCTCGACCCCTACTCCACATCCCTCATAGATAATTTCTTTTCTCCGGCTGTTAGTTGCAGATATTCTCCCTCTGTCCGTGACCCAAGCATTGACCTGTCCGACAGAGCGAACCTGAAGCGAGCTACGCGACCGGACTCCATCCCTCTCCGAGAACGCCGCCGGACGACATTCGAATAAGCGGAATATTCCCTACCGGAAAGTTATAGGAAATCTCGATGGCATCTCCACAAGGGGGCTACCCTCCCCAGGAAGGGTACGGACAACAACCCGCGGGCTATGGAGCCCCTGTTCAGCAGCCCGGGGAAGCTCCTCCCGCTCCACAAGCCCACGCCGGAGGGAAAAAGAAGAGAGCATATGCTGGAGAGGCCTTCGAGTTCGGCTCCGGTGCGAATGCTGCCCTCGGTGGTCAGCCGCCTGCCGGTGGTAGCTACGGGGCATACCCTCAACAGCCTGCCTACGGAGCCGATCCGTCGCAGATGGCTCAAGGATATGCTCCTCCAGTTGCCCCGGGAGTCGCACAGATGACCCAGCAGTTTGGTGCTATGGGTGTCACGGATCCTCACCTTATGCCACCTCAACCGGCTCCCCAAGCTCCCCAGGCCCCGCGAGCAGTTCCCCTCAATCAACTCTACCCGACCGACCTGCTCACCCAGCCGTTCAATGTTGCCGAGCTCGACTATCCTCCCCCTCCTATCGTCCTGGCGCCTGGGGTATGTGCTCGACAAGAAGGCTCGATGTGATGGGATGATGGCTGACATGTTGTTTAGACCAGCGTTTACCCCTCTCCCTATGCGAACTGCCCTTCGAAATATGTGCGCTCCACACTCAATGCCGTCCCGACAACGCACTCGCTTCTGAAGAAGTCAAAACTCCCCTTCGCTCTTGTCATTCAACCATACGCTGCCCTCCACGATGCCGAAGACCAAGTTCCAGTAATCCCAGACCAAGTCATCTCGCGTTGCCGACGCTGCCGATCTTATATCAACCCCTTTGTGACATTCCTGGACCATGGACATCGCTGGCGTTGCAACATGTGCAATCTGACCAACGATGTACCGCAGGCGTTCGATTGGGACACAACTCTCCAGAAGCCAGCAGACAGGGCACTGAGAGCTGATCTCAACCACGCAGTGGTGGAATTTGTGGCCCCTCAGGAATACATGGTTCGACCTCCGCAGCCGCTGGTTTATCTCTTCCTGATCGACGTGAGCTATTCGTCGGTAACCAACGGTCTTCTGGCTACGAGTGCCCGGTGCATCAAGGAAAGCTTGGACCGAATTCCCAATGCAGACCGACGGACAAGACTCGGTTTCCTCGCCGTCGATTCCAGCCTTCACTATTTCAGCATCCCTCGGGATGGCTCAGAGACATCCGACCCGCGTATGCTGGTCATCAGTGATCTAGACGAGCCTTTTCTTCCCATTCCCGGAGATCTACTGGTAACTCTGAGTGAGTGCCGTGAGAACATCGAGGTCTTCCTCGACAAGCTGCAGGAGATGTTCCAGAACACCCAGAACAACAGTTGCGCCATGGGCTCGGCCCTGCGTGCTGGATACAAGCTTATTTCTCCCGTCGGAGGTAAAATGACTGTTCTCACCTCTTCTTTGCCCAACGTCGGCCACGGTGCTTTGACCATGCGAGAAGATAAGAAAGTTCTCGGAACAAGCAAGGAGAGCGGTCTGCTTCAGACCGCGAACAGCTTCTACAAGAGTTTCGCTGTTGAGTGTTCCAAGGCGCAGGTGTCTGTGGATATGTTCTTGTTCTCATCTCAGTACCAAGATGTGGCGTCACTCAGCAATCTCCCCAGATACACAGGTGGTCAGACATATTTCTACCCCGGCTGGAATGCTGCCCGTAGTGAGGATGCGATCAAGTTTGCGCGCGAGTTTTCTGACTACTTGTCCTCCGAAATCGGTCTCGAGGCCGTGCTTCGTGTCCGCGCCACCACTGGTTTGCGCATGAGCACATTCTACGGTAACTTCTTCAACCGCAGCTCCGATCTCTGCGCCTTTCCTGCCTTCCCTCGTGACCAAGCATACGTTGTCGAGGTCGCGATTGATGAGACCGTCACAAAGCCTGTCGTCTGCATGCAAACAGCGGTGCTTCACACGACCTGCAATGGCGAGCGCAGGATCCGAGTCTTGACCCTGGCGCTGCCTACTACACAGAATCTGGCCGACGTTTATGCTTCGGCTGACCAGCAAGCTATTGCTACCTTCTTCAGCCACAAAGCCGTTGAACGGACACTTGGAAGCGGTCTGGAGCAAGCTCGCGAAGCCCTACAAGCGAAGGCTGTGGAACTGCTATCCACCTACCGAAAAGAACTTGCTGGTGGAAGCGTTGGTGGCGGCGGCCTCCAATTCCCCGCCAACCTTCGAGGCCTGCCTGTCCTTTTCCTCGCGTTGATCAAGAATGTACGTTTAAACCACCTCTGGCGTTTTGCCCGCATTTACTGACATCAAGCGTACAGCTCGGTCTACGCAAGTCGGCGCAGATACCGACGGATATGAGATCTGCGGCTCTTTGCCTGTTATCAACCCTCCCTCTCCCACTCCTCATCCAATACATCTACCCGAAAATGTACTCTCTTCACGATATGCCCGATAACGCCGGCTTGCCAGATGAGCAGACCGGCGAAATCGTCCTACCGCCCACTGTTAATCTGTCCTCCGAGCGAATAGTTCCTTATGGTCTCTACCTCATCGATGACGGCCAGACTCAGTTCCTGTGGGTTGGACGTGATGCGGTGCCGCAGCTCCTACTTGACGTCTTTGGCCTAGCTGATAGGTCCCAACTCCGGGTTGGCAAGCAAAACCTCCCTGAGCTGGACAATGACTTCAACGGACGGGTCCGGGCGGTTGTGGAGAAGAGCCGGGACCATCGGTCGAAGGGTGTGGGCAGCATTGTGGTGCCACACCTGTATGTGGTCAAGGAGGATGGAGAGCCCGGCCTTCGTCTGTGGGCGCAGACGATGCTGGTGGAAGACAGAGCGGACCAGGGGGTCAGTCTGGCGCAATGGATGGGCTCACTGAGGGAGAAGGTTTGAGACCCTTTTTGTTAGTCATTTGTCTATATTTTCTTGACTCTCTCGTTACCGAAGCCTGCAAATTCGTATTTGATAGATTAGACTGACGCGCTCAAACCGCAACAGGTCATCCAGTAATGATAGCATCTACGATTTTTGGCCGATTATGAGTTACCCTATACAACAATAAACCCGAGGTTGCTGACCTCATTCGCAATTCCGCTCCGGATTCTCATCCGTTCATTGTACCATCATCCAGCGCAGCTCTCAGGAATATAGGTGTTGTAAGGTGTAGAGGGGTATTTTGCTTTTTCGTCTATTTTCTCGTCCGGCCGCCGGTCCACGGTCGTGGCAGCAGAATGAATGATAATCGAGAGTTCTTCAAATAAGCTGCGCATTTGACCTGGCCTGTGTTGATCATGCACTGTAAACTTTCGATTACGGCTTAGCCTGCCAGGGAAGGCCGACGTGCCCAGAATAGACAGGACAAATCAACGGCGGAGGGAGCGAAGAGGATCGAGAGGCTGGGATAGAGGACGACGTGATTTGACAGGAGCCGGTGATATGTGATGGACTAGACGCTGTGATCAGTTGGAGCGGCAGCAGTAGCGCCGGTTTCGAGTACTGCCCCTCTCTGGCTGTTCAAGAGTGAATCAAAGTCTTCAAAGACCAAAGTTTGAGGTGTTGTCTGATTAAATTGCTGTGGGTGCTGAAACACTGGTCGAGACAGCACGAGAGGTTCCTGACCCAGAGTCCGTCCTCACTGCTGCCCCTCCATCCTGCCCTTAACCAAGGTTCCGGCACTTCTCCAGGTCGACTCTCCATCTTCAGTTGACTACATTGCTACTATCTGTCCTGAACTGTCTCTCAAGTTATCTATCGTCCTAAGGTAAAGTTCGACCTCTCTATACTCTGCCCTCTTCTGTCCAGTCGCCAGTGCTAGCTTCCCCTCGTTTCAGCTCACCCCCACTCTGGCCGATCTACGCCTGGGTTATTAACCTCTAGTTCAGTTCTCAACTGGGTCTCCGACTCCCCATCGTGCTGCTGCTTTTTCTTGGTTCTCGCCCTCCGCATTGGAACTTGGACCTCCAAGCTTCTTACCTGTCAACTTGCCAGCTTGGACTTTGTCGTTCCTGAGCTGTCCGGCCCCGTCGCCCAGAGCCAACACGGACAAAAGGACGGTAAAAATAGATCGGAGCTGTGAAACATCGACCTAGACCTAGACGGCGAATCCAGCTGGTGAGCTTCTCCTTTTCTTGCGATGTCTACAAATATTTTGTTTTCTTCTCCCAACTTCGCATGCATTGCCCTATTCTCCTACCTCGATCCTGGTTCTTCGCTATATTGACACCGTCGCCTACCGAACAGAACGCCTGATTTGGATCGAGGCCCTTTGAATCCCGGTCATCCAAAGCAACTGACTTCCATCGCCGGATTATACGTGAATCGGTTGGCCATTCCAAATTCCACCACGTTCTTGAACCTTTCCTTTATCTTCCCGATTCTCGTCGGCCTTCGCGGTTCGAGCGATAGCAGCCGGCACGGGCCATACCCCGCATTCGAATCTCGTCCGACCACCTTTCCAGTTCAGCGGATAAGTCGACAACGGATTGTTGGCGACTCCTGATATCGTTTGGAATACCGACAGAACCAGCAATTGTAAGCGTCTTCCATGGCCTCCATACCCGATTGCTACGTGAGATGGACGCACGGTCATCCTGCAGTGTGTACCTGCATGACACGCACTAAGTGTATTGCTTGAGTGTCTTTATCTCTGCGCGCATCATACTTCACCTAATGACCTGCTTTTGAGACGATTTCTCGCCATTAATTCAGATCCCACTTTATCACGGTACTAACTCTCGTCCAGTTCAAATCAACCAACATGGTGCAGCAACCGCCTCAGGGGGGCTCCAGGAAGATCTCCTTTAATGTCTCCGACCAATATGAGATTCAGGATGTCATCGGTGAAGGTGCCTACGGTGTTGTCTGGTGAGCATTATGGCGCAAATCAGGCTGGTTGATAACTGATTCCCGCAGTTCTGCTATCCACAAGCCTTCTGGGCAGAAGGTAGCAATCAAGAAGATTACACCTTTCGACCATTCAATGTTTTGTCTGCGAACATTGCGAGAAATGAAGCTGCTCCGATACTTCAACCACGAGAACATCATTTCCATTCTGGACATCCAAAGACCGCGAAACTATGAGAGTTTCAACGAAGTTTACCTCATTCAAGTACGTCTGCCTTTATGGATTTAAAGAAACGGCTGACCGATGGCCATGTAGGAATTGATGGAGACAGATATGCACCGTGTTATCCGTACGCAAGATCTATCGGACGACCACTGCCAATACTTCATTTACCAAACGCTGCGTGCCCTGAAGGCCATGCACTCCGCGAACGTCCTCCACCGTGATCTTAAGCCATCGAACCTTCTCCTCAATGCGAACTGTGACCTGAAGGTCTGCGACTTCGGTCTCGCTCGATCTGCGGCCTCGACCGACGATAACTCTGGTTTCATGACTGAATATGTGGCGACGCGCTGGTACCGTGCTCCCGAAATCATGTTGACATTCAAAGAATACACGAAGGCAATTGATGTATGGAGTGTGGGATGCATCCTTGCAGAGATGCTGAGCGGGAAGCCCCTGTTTCCTGGAAAGGACTGTAGGTGCTCCCATCACTGGCAAGTGGAAGATTGCGCACTGACACATGGCAGACCACCACCAACTGACCCTAATTCTGGATGTTCTTGGAACACCCACCATGGAGGACTACTACGGCATCAAGTCCCGACGAGCTCGGGAGTATATTCGTTCCCTTCCATTCAAGAAGAAGATCCCCTTCAAGGCACTGTTCCCGAAGAGCAACGACCTGGCCTTGGATCTGCTAGAAAAGCTTTTAGCCTTCAACCCGACGAAGCGTATTACTGTTGAAGAGGCATTGCGTCACCCGTACCTGGAGCCATACCATGATCCAGATGATGAGCCAACAGCGCCTCCCATCCCCGAAGGGTTCTTTGATTTCGATAAGAATAAGGATGCTCTTAGCAAGGAGCAGTTGAAGAGTTAGTTTTCGAGCCTATTTCTTTCATGGCATCTTGACTAACAACTCTCTCACAGTTCTGATTTACGAGGAGATCATGCGGTAGGAAATCAATTGTCAGACGTTGGGATTGAGGCGCATGGAAGCAGCAGCACGCTTGCACATATCATATTTGCATAGAATTTAGGAAGTTTGCCTATTCGCAGATTAATGTACTGCATTTTTGTCAACCCTTTCTTTACTCAGGGACATGGAAACAAGAATCGATCTATTAACTGTTACACAGTACGCAACCTAAATGCATCATGGGTATATAACAGTGCCGTCTACCTCGACCCCAAATTCCTCATAAACTCCTCTATCCCCGCACCAACGCCCTCAGGCGAAGGCTTCGCTGCACATACATCCGGCTTGAACCCACACTCCTTCACTAGATGATCCCTCGTCGTTGGCCCAATCGTCGCAACAAACACTTTCCGCCCGGCCCCTTCCTCAATCTTATCATCCTCCCTCCTCAGAACCCTGACCATAGCATCGCACCCCGTAGGCGAGAAGACAACCACCCATATCACGGCCGCCTCGGAGTCACCGTTCAACGAATCCCGCAATACATTCTCGAAATCCCCTTCAAACCCCTCCACCACCCCCGTCTCATAAACAACAACTTCCTCAACCCCAATCCTCTTCTCCGCCTCAGTGCCACTCCCCATAAGCGTTCGCGGTATGATATCGCGTCTCGTCTCGCCGACAAGGAAGAGTAACGGCGGCTTGCGCTCTTGGAGCCGTCCTTCGAACAAAGCATTATAGTGCTCTAGTATAAACTTCGCCAGGTTCTCTCCGTTCCCGGTTTCCGCGCCGTGGATCGTCGCGCTCGGGAGATATTTGTCTCGCAGTGTTGTTAGTGACCGTGCGGTTGCGGGGCCGACGGTGTAGAGGGGGAGGTTCTGTGACGCGGATACTAAATGCGCTTCTATACCCATTCATTCCCATTAGCACATACTCCCCAAATAACATGCAGCAGTTAGTAATGTTCTATAGCGACGTACCCTCAACACCACCCACCATCTCCGCAAACGCCTCGACCGCGCGCTGGGACGTAAAGATCAGCCCTCCATATCGGCGGTCCGGACCGGGGCGCAGACTGCCATTCTCGAGGAGCTCCTTGATGCCGGAGAGGTTCTGGGTGTGGAAGTTATGGCTTAGGACGGGGATAAAGGTTGGTTTGGTATGTTGGGAGGAGAAGAATTCGTCGTAGCCGTCGTGCGGGGAGGACTTGGTTTTGAGGAGGAGGATGCGGCGGGGTGAAGGAGGGGTCATTGTGGATACGTTGGGTTCGTCGCGCGGGATTTTATGTTCGGGAATTTGATTTGTTTCTTCCAGGCGACCAAGTCTCGAGTTCTTGGAGTTGCGGATTGGAAGTATGAGAGGTTTATTTTGTGGTGGATGCGTTACTCCCGCCGCGGAGTGGAGCGGGGAAGACTCCGGATGGCTACGGTCTATGATGTAGTTGATGGATCTGAAGTGAGGAAGAGCAGAATTGCTACGAGTACAATCTGAACAAACGAAATCAATGCGTCTAGTATTGTTATGTACACTAAGAAAACAGCACTACTGGTCGTCGAGAACGTGCACGTACTTCTTCTCCTCCGCCCGCTCGCGCTCCGTAGCAGGGGGCAGATCGTAGTACGAGGCACTTCGGTAGCCCTTCAAGTAGTGAAAGGTGAGCTCGGCCAGCTCAGCAGGCTCGATCCCGAGATCCTTGAACGTCTTGGCGGTATGGTCGATCTCTTGGTCGATGAACTCGCGCTCAACCTCATCGGCGCTCATGGTGGGCCACCACAGGTACTTGTTGAGAAGGTGAGCCGCAGGCTTCAGGATACGCTTGGGAACATTGATGTGACGGCGGCGCTTGATGATTTCACGGTCGACAAGGGGAGCAATCTCGGCAAGCGAGTAGTTGGTGGGGCCGTACAGCTCAAAGGTCTGGCCAGCGGTGCTGTCATCGTGGAGCATGCGCTCAAGAGCAGTACCAACGTCAATAGCCTAAGAACATCAGTCTCTGCTTAACTAGAACGTGCGATTCATCTTACGTGGACGGGCCAAGAGCGCTGCAGGAGGTGGTTGGCGGTGAAAAGGTTGGTCGCGCTGGCAAGCTTGTGAAGAAGACGGTCCTCGAATCCGAACAATGGAGCTGGTCGGACAATGGTGGTCTCTGGATATATCGAGCGTGCAACTTCCTCACCCCATCCCTGGTATGATCAGTCATTGTTTAAAGAAATGACTGGAACGGACATACCTTGGTGGAGAAGTATTCGGAGGGAGAGTTCTTGTTGGCATTGTAGGAGGAAACATGGATGAAGCGGTCGACGTCGTACTTGGCCACTGCCTCTGCAATGCGCTCTGTACCGTCGACGTGCACGTCGGTGTATGAGAAGTTCCTGGCGGTAATCAGCACAGCACCGAACTTCGGAATGTTTCGCAACGAACTTGGTAGGGTATTCACGGCCGACAAGGTTGTAAACGACGTCGGAGTGGCGGACGCTCTCCTCGATGGACTGGGTGTTGCGCAGGTCGTATTCCTAACATCCGCGTCAGTGCATGCCTCGCCATCCCGCAATGCCGGTACCGTACGATGAAAACGACCCGCCCGAGGTCACCGGTAACCTTGAGATGGCGCTTGGCCATCTCCTCACGGTATGGAACAACGACAGTACATCCCTGTGTAGCTGAAAAATATGTCAATCTATATGCCTTCCGCGCACCTGCATCCGGACATACCGAGCTTGTTGACGATGTAACGACCGAGGAAACCAGTAGCACCGAAGACAGTCGCAGTGTGTCCTAATCACGATTGGTTAATTTAGAATGTTCGTTCGAGCTGGGTGAGACGGGGAACGGCTTGCGAAGTACCTCCGAGAGAGTGACTATAGAGAAGATTGTCAGCGCCGCAGCCCACACCGGAAGCGAATTGAACACTCACCGTCCACCCTGGATCTTCAGAAGCGGCTTTCCAGTGCGAGTGATCGTAACATCTTGGAGGAATCGGCGTTGAGCCTGGAATTGGACACGAGGGGTGGGGACGAACGCCCTAGACCCCAGCACGGGATTGATGGCCCTGGACTTCTGCATGGCCTATATTTCAGTCGTCAGTAAGTCATATGACCGAATTGAGTGTATATAGGTCACGTACGACAGCAAGTAAGAGCTGGGAGAGAGACGGCGCGAAGCTCGGCAAGCGGTCCTTGATGAGGTCGAAGTCATTCATCTCCGAAGCAATCTGTCGGCACGGGACCACGGCGCTAGTCCTGATTCGGCCAAAATGACCTGGACTTGCGGAATGTGACGGTCAGGCTGCCATACGTATACCGCTACTACACGGCTAAAAATGTGCTTCATGGTTTTACTTCTAAGTTTGAAACGCTCTACTGTAACGCAGCTTGCGACTTGGTAAAGCTTTGATGGTGTATGACTATTCGTACCCTCTGATTGGTTGTTCATAGTTAGTGCCTGAGGCCAGAACTATATACTTCACCGTTAACATGCAGCCCCTCAAGCTCGGTACCCCAGTTGCATGCGACTTGACAGTATAACACCCTGTTTTATGACAGGTTACTAGAGAGTAAACAGATAAGCAGATGGAGCGCCTGATTCTCAGTGAGACAGTCATGTTTTCATGTGCCCGAGTAGGATTTATCCCTCGAGGCGTGTATCAGCGTGCTAGATTTAGCCCAGTACGCGGCCCAGCCATGGCTTCTACGGTCTAGGGTATCTCAATTCCCTTTACACACTCAGAGCATTGTATGCCATGCGAGCTATCAAAGCTCGTTATGTCTTCAGGTAGGGTTATACTGTTGTCACGTGATAACGTGTGACGAGTACTTTTGGACAGCAGGCTTATTTGATTTGATTGTCTTGGAGTTTGAGCCTGTACCAAGTTACTAGAGCGCCTAGAACTCAAGTCGACGTACGATGTTGAACGTCCTTCTAGGCTGATCGACATCATGGACAAGCGCTAGATGGGCAAGTCTCCGAGAACTCTCCGGATGAAGGACCCAGGCAGTCGATATGCCTTGAGGATATTGAGGGATTTGCATTTACTAAATAGACTGGTATGGCTCGTGTAGTGTGTTGTCTCAGTAACTCGGCGCCAGATGACTGGTGATTTGCACGGAAGTCGCCGAATAACTCTCCGGAGCACGCACCAAACGCCTTAGGTATCTTGGCGCATTTGAACTCTGTATGGCAGCTGAGATATGAGCTGTGAGAATGAATTGTTCTCACAATTTCGTGTTGTGGCTGATGTTGGAAGTCTCCGAATATCTCTCCGGCTAGAGGCGTCGAGACCTTAAATGCCCAGAGCTCGCTCCCTCACCTCGTTCTTCATTGCATACTTCTTTAACTTACTTGAACTCTATTATAACAACCATCTCGAAGCACCACATTTCTTGGATCTCTTGGGCAAAATGACAACCGACTTCACAGAGAAGAACCGTCAGGCATTCGAGTAAGTCCTCGACTCCTCTCAAGCCTGCTTGACTTCGAAAATGGGCTCATAAGGTTACAGCAAGAAAGCAGCCACCTACAAGTCTGGCTTTGAAAAGGTGGTGGAAACGCTGGTCAACGTCGTTCAGGAACAGCGTAGCTGGGTTAGCGACACATGGGTCGACACCGAGGCAGGGAAGGGAAAAGAAATCAAGGCACTAGAGTATGCTTGCGGTCCGGGTTATATATCTTTGGTGAGTCACGCGGTCATTGAGATGTCAA
Organism: Aspergillus mulundensis; assembly: GCF_003369625.1. NCBI lineage: Eukaryota > Fungi > Ascomycota > Eurotiomycetes > Eurotiales > Aspergillaceae > Aspergillus > Aspergillus mulundensis. The sequence goes on from NW_020797888.1 coordinate 4,999,183, forward strand.
GCCAGAGTCTAATCCATCTCAGGCATTGGCGCCGTTTGTAAACCGCGTCGTTGGCATGGACATCTCAGATAATATGCTTGAAGAGTTCAAGAAGCATGTCCGAGAAGCAGGCCGCTCGGAAACTATGATTGGGGTCAAGGCTGATCTCGTTTCTGAGTCGTCACCAGCTGAAGTCTCAGGACCCGAGTACTTCAATTTCGATCTGGTGTTTGTCAGTATGGCCCTTCATCACTTCGAATTTCCCGAGAAAGCCATGATCAATCTTGGCAAGAGACTGAAGAAGGGTGGAGTGATGATGATTATCGATATGATTCCCGAAGATCATCATGGTCATGAGCATGAACACGCCCGACACCAAATGGGCGATATGGTCGACACAATCTCGAAGCATGGGTTCAGCCTGGAGGAGATGCGGACGATGTACGAAAACGCTGGAGTGGGAATTGGCTTCGAATATAAAGTTCTAGAGAGTCCCCTGGTGTTCACCAAAGACGGGAAGACGTTTGAGAAGACCATTTTCATCGCTCGAGGGCAGAAGTGAGTCCATTGGAGGAGTTCGGTTGCCTCGGCCCGCGCACTTTGCTATGATTCCATTTTGGGCGATGCAGATATTCATAAGTCATGATGTTGAGATAATTCATGAACCGAAGGTTGAGGTTTTCCCTGCACGATTCTAAACTTGAGAGAGTAGACTAGAGGAGGAAGTCGAGATGGACAGTCGATGACAATAATCTGTAGATGTGGCTGTGTGGCTAGTGCATGTGGCTAGTGCGGAGCACCAAGGTGAGGCTTGAGCTCATCAGCCGGAGACAACGATCCATCACCAAACAGCTACCTCCAATCCGCTACACCTCATTCTCCCTTCCCCTTAACTCTCCTCATATCCCATCTCCTACATATCGCGGCTGCCAGTCCTGTGCTTTCACCATGGAGAACCAAAAGATCTCCGACTTCCTCGCCGACCAGCTTCAACAAGCTCCGGAGCAGTGCCAGGCGTCATTCTTGAGCTTCGAAGAGTACTGGGAGCGAAAGCTGTGGCACCAGCTGACCAATGCCTTGATCGACTTCTTCCGTCTACCAGAGAGCGCTCCCCAGCGGTTACCGTTATTCAAGACATTCGTCCTGAGCTTCGCAGACAAGATCAACCAGCTGAACTTTGTTTCGTTGGGGTTGATGGCGTCGACAGAATGCGCGGGTATGACATCTTTCGCTGAAAAGACATCAGGAACTTCACTGACATTACTGCCCTGCTAGATGACCAAGAACGACTTTCCTTCCTCACATCACTCGCCGACAAGGTGAACAAGCCAGAGTCACAAGACGCTTACATCTACGCCCTCGCGGAGGTCGCCAATGTCAAACAACGGCTTCAGAATTTGGACGGCGCGCAGAAGGACCTAGAGACATGTCAGAAGGTGTTGGACTCGTTTGACGCGGTGGAGAACGTTGTACATGCTTCATTCTACAAAGTCAACGCCGACTACTACCACGTATGCTCACCCTATACCCCTCGCCCAGGAGCATTCGGAACTAAGAACCCAACAGGCCAAGCAAGAATTTGCCTCCTTCTACAAAAACGCCCTTCTCTACCTCGCCTGCATCGACCTCGAGGAGCTGTCCGAATCCGAGCGTGTATCGCGCGCTTACAACCTCAGCGTCGCCGCCCTGGTCTCAGACTCCATCTACAACTTCGGTGAACTCCTCCTGCACCCGATTCTCGATTCTTTGACCGAGACATCACACGCCTGGCTCCGCGACCTTCTTTTCGCCTTCAACCGTGGCGATCTCACCGCCTACGACGTCCTCGCAGGCAACGTCTCTAAGAACCAGCTCCTCCAGTCGCACCGGTTCTTCCTATACCAAAAGATCTCCCTCTCCGCACTGACCGAGATGGTCTTCCGCCGCCCGCCACACGACCGCAACTTGACATTTGCGTCGATCTCCGCTGAGACGAAAGTCAAGCCCGAAGAAATCGAGCACCTAGTTATGAAGGCGCTGTCGCTGGGTCTGCTGAAGGGTGCTATTGACCAGGTCGGCCAGGTCGCTCAGATTAACTGGGTGCAGCCCAAGGTGTTGGATATGAAGCAGATTGAAGGCATGCGGAATAGACTGAAGGACTGGGATGCCGGTGTTAACCAGTTGGGTCACTGGATCGAGGGTGTGGGCAAGGATGTGTGGGCCGCATAGAGAATTAGCATATCTTTTGATCTTAATCACAAAAGAGAACCTGCGTACCTTTTTCATGTACTAGATTACCACGATCGAATCGAAACGCATGGAAGATGACAATATGAGACTGGAGTCTAGTATATACGAGATGCCGTCTACCTAAACCAATGCTAACATGATGATATAATTACAACCAAATAGAAACCTATCTTAAAAGTCCTCCAATACTTAGATCATCAAACCCAACTACCTCAACTGAACAACCCACCCCCAAGCACCACACCCCCAACAACCCAAGCCGGCCACCAAACACACCAAACAACAACCTGCGTCCACATGCCCCAAACATCCCATCCAAACGCCGCCTCCGTGAGAACAGTCGTCACCTCAACACCGAAGTACTTGCATCCAGCGAGCAGTACCACGGGCGGGGAGAGGATGTTCAGGAGTACCAGTCCAAGGACAGCAGATGCGTAGCGCACGGCTGGCTTTGTGGCGGTGCTAGGACAGGATATGAAGGATAAAGGGGAGCAGAGGAGGCCTGTCATGAATGACAATGAGAAGTTTAGGGTTGCGAGGGTGGAGAGGAAGAGGCCTAGGGGGAGGAGAGAGAGGGATTTGATGAGGTGGAGTTGGGCCTGTTGTGAGACGTTGGTGCGTGAGAGGAGGAGGGAGAGTGTTGGTGGGAGGAGGGCGTTTATGGCGATGGAGGTATGTGTGGCGAGAGTGTATTTCTGTACGAAATTAGTATACATTCCAAAATTCAAAAAGAGGGTTGTGTTGAACGGGGACTGACCTCGTGGGAGATATTGTTGAAGATATACAGCGGGATGAGACCGAGTAGGTGTAGACTGATGACGAGGGTAAGCGGGAGGGCGAGTTGGCGTTCCGCAACTGTAGATCCATTGATGGAATCTCCCGCCTTAGAGATAGCTTGAGCCTGATCTTTGGATAGAAGCTGTTCCTTCTCGCTTTCACTCGCTTTTCCGTCTCGAGTCACAGTCGAGTCGTCAGCACCAGGACCCTTGTAGTATCCTGTTCGCAGCCACAACGCAATGGCCATGATCGTAAAGTTCCCAGCAATGAGCATCGCACTAGGTAGATAAGTGCCAATACTAACAAAGCGGTGTGTCTGCATGAGCAGATAAAAGAAGAAACTTTGGTGCAGATGTTCGAGCAGGTTGTTCAGACTGCGGCAAAGACCCTCAACGGTCCGGCCAAGCGCCATCTCATCCTGCCAGCCATTTCCCTGAGTCTGAAGCGTGATGGCGTCGATATGGTACGGCATGAAGCTGCTATGCGCGCCTGCAGCATATCCCAGGCCCTGCTTCACCATGCCCCTTAGCATAGTCTGCAGCCGCTTCTCGTAGCTGTTGTCGTGATCCCACATCTCTTGCAATCGGGTCCCGATGCCCATTTGTCCGCCGGCAATGGAGACGGCCGTGTTGAAGAGATCTAGGTTCGGGAGCTGGCCGTTCACGCCATCGTAGATGATGTGTACGTTCTCGAAGCGGTGCTCGAAGGGGTACTCGATTACCAGGCCTCCCTGTAAGGCGCCGCTCTTCAAGGGCAGAGGCTGGACGGTGGGCGGTTGCATGTCGTGGTATGCGTCGACCCAGGCTTGAGTTCCTGCCTTGCTATCTGGGGGGAAGACGAAGATGATATCCTTTGACCAGAGAGACCACCCTGCAGCACATTTGTCAGTGGAACGGGATTCATGAGCCATCCTGCGTTTGTGTAAACTCACGCTTGAAGTACCGCGCAAGAGTCAGCGCAAGGCTAACACCATTGAGATTCAGCTCCCCATCAATGGTCTCCCACGCCGCAACAAGCACAATCGCCTCCGTTGCATCTCCCCGCGGCGCCTGGATAATGGCATAGATGTTCTCCCCCTGGTGCGTGATTCCCGAAGAGGTGTACTCGTAGCCCTGCGTCGCGACCTTCAATCCGCTAGCTTTCAGAATCGACTGTATCTTCTCGGAGATCCTTCATGACACACCCGATTAGCAGCCAACTCTTAGCAATTCAATATGATTTAGCCGGGTCCAACATACACCGGCGTTCGCTCCACACTCTCCTCCCCCTCATTCTCATTCCCATTGATCAATCCCTCTAACTCCCTCTTATACCCTCGGAATATATGCTGTTCACTGCCCGCAAAATACGCATGGACTTGACCCGGCAGAAGCGCGTTCTCGGAAATGTATGTCTTGCGCGAGTAGTCGTCGAGGGGTAGGAGGAAGAGCCAGATCACGCCGGAGATGATGCAGAGGAAGGACAGGATGTACGGTAATCGGACGAAGAGAAAGTGAGGGTTATTCCGCAGATTGCGGAGTGAAGCTACCATTGTCGTGAGTTAGCGGTGTTGACTCGACTCGGGGATCTCAGGAGTTGGAGCTGGAGCTGTCCTTGCGACAATCTGGGGTTACGGAGATAAAGGAGCTTGCGGGACAGTGGGTGAATGTCGCGGCGAAGGCCCGGTCAAGAAAATTGTCAAGAACGTACTTACATTTCAAAGCCATGATGACGAAGCGGCACGAACTCTACTAGAGTCCATGCATTGAGTGGGTGATTTGGATCAATGTCGAGTTGATCGCTCTCCACATGGAAATTTACGTCGGCCGCTAAAGACCAGCTGCACATCAACATATTCATAGCCATCACCGTCACATCAGTCATTATTCTATAAGAATTAAATACTATGCTGCATATACAGCCTATTACAAAAGGCGCTATTATAGCTAGATATGCACAAGAAGTGGAATGTCCGGTCAAATCGAGCGCAGTCTCAAGAGCCCAGACGCTGCGATGACCCTGACATGAAGCTCATCGGCGTTCCTCGTTCGCCCGCAGGGGCGCCGCTAGTAGGAAGAACACCGAACCGGCCGTAGGTCTTCTGATCGACTGAGACGTAGTGTGGCAGTCTTCCGAGGAGATTCAGTTTTCCCTCGATGAATCTTAGAACCTTCTCCGGGGGAACAAGAACTTTCAGGTAACCGAGGCCAACTAAGCATATTAGACGCATGTGCAAAGAATTCAGGAAGGAGAGCTTACGGAGATAACCAATCAAGATAGAGCAAAGGTGCCCGAGGAAGCTGTTGTTGGGAATCAGGATCCAGACGAGTGCGCATATCAGCAGCGGCGAAGTCCACGTAGGGATTTTGGTAGTTCCCAGACTGAAGTAAGGGTTGGACTTGAACGTCCTGATAGCCTCAGAGCCCAAAAGAAGGAACACCCACACACTAATTGTTGTCAAACCATATTCAGTATGATCCCTGGGCTCAAAAAGAGAGCAAGACTTACCTCGATCCAACTACCCAGGTATTACCATGCAGAATAAACTTCTCAATCAAGACATAAAGTCCCGCGGGGAACGTAGAAAGAGGACCCATGAACAACGCAATGGCCGTCAGAGTTCCGTGCTCAGCCTCGAAGCGCTCAAGTAGCGGTGTCAGCGCAAGCAGGTTAAGAAAAGCGTGGAAAAAGCCGTTGTGGATGAAGGGGTAGGTGTTGGTCCGGTACACTGCGCGCCCTGTCAGTACTCTTCGCTTCGTGACGGTCCCTTGAAGCAAGTAAGCACATACTAGTCTTCAATCCCAGCTCGTCTGGTATCAGAGCGCCCCATTGCACAACGCTCCAGACTGTCTGGAGCTCGAGCAGCCAGAACACAAGTATTGCCAGGATTACGAGGCGCGTAAAGAGCGGCAGTCGAAGGACGTATGATCGGACCCTGGACGGGTTGAATGGTAACGGAGGCAGTGCAGCAGGAGATGCCATATTTAATGGTGAAATTCGGAAGACGTAATCGTTATGTTATGCGTATGGCAGATTGAAGTCCGAGGCCGAGTAGGAGTCGCGACGTGGCTTATCCGGCGATGGAACGTGTGCCGTGGCAGAGCGGGCGGGTCGCGAAGATGCAAATTCAGTCTAGAAACGTTCTAAAGAAAATGCGACGAAGCACGTTCACTTGTATATATGTTCTAAGAGATGCGAAAGAGCGAGCAATTGATTGTTGCAAGACGTGGCTAGCTCTCGGGAGACGCGGAGAAATTCTGCTGGGCTCAAGGCGCAGTGAGATTGACAAATGGTGGCTTCAAAGAAGATGCAGAAACAGCGACTCCGTAGACCTACGTAGGACGGATGGCGAGGAGCAAAACAAAGATTTCAAGAGAGGCAAAAGCACAGGGTGAACTCGTCCAGGGACCTGCCGTCGTTCCTGGCCGTGGTGGAGCCTTTTTTCCAGCCCGCCGATCCCCCAGGTCACGTGCACAGTTTTCTCGATCGAGTGGTGCCTGACTCTCGAGGCCTTACACTATGCCTGTCTAAGACTAGCGTAAATAGTATACATCGGTTATCACAGCAAATTATACCAAAGACTTCACCTCGGTGTCTGTCTTCCTCATACACCTTCATACTTTCCAGCGCAAAACCTCTTCCCTCAAACAATATATTCATAACCATTAACAAGATCTTACTTACCTCCGGCACAAAGAGAAACACATAGAGGCCCTCCTTACCAATGACTGACCTTTCATCTAATATATACGGCGCTCTACGATAACGCTGCCTGAACCCCGGCTTCGCCCCAGACGACTTCAATAATCGACAATGCCGCGCCATGAGGCGTCCACATTTTGATATTCGAGAACCGGGAGTCAGCCTTCTTGAATAGCTCAATCCGGTCAGCCTCCTGACGTTCCCTACTATTGCACAACGTGAGCATGATAAGGTCCATGTCCCTGCGCCGCGTCAGCAAGTCCAATGAGTAACATAGAAGGCCACTACGTCTGTTTCGCTCACCTCACAGCCATCTCCTTCATCCGAGACATTGTGCCCGGTTGGGGAAGGATGTAATCATGTAGGACAATTCTCGAGCCTGGGCGCAGTGCAGGGATCAACGCCCGCAGAATCCGGATCGAGTACGTATCTGACCAGTTATGCAAGATATTGCGCAGGAGGTAGACATCTGCATGGACTTTCTGCTCCGTGAAGAAGTCATGAGCCTGGAACTTGACCCGGCCTTGGAGGTCTTCTGGGAGGGCCTCGGCCGCACCGGCTATCACTTCCGGCATATCCTGAACAACGAACTGGAGGTTTGGGAATTGATGGGCGAGAAGAGCGCTGACGTGGCCTTTGGCCCCGCCGAGGTCGACGACTGTGCCATTGCCGTTGTTAATGGCTTCCCAGGGGTAGTTCTTCGCGAGGAAAGAGGGTGCGTTGCCGTGGGCATCCGTAAATGCCGCCATTGCCTTCCCGAAACGCTGCGCCATGTCAGGGTGCGAGGCGTAGTGTTTATAAAAAGGCTTGTCGGATTTATGGTAGTCATTCCAGCCCTGTCATTGTCAGTTTTCCGCTGTTCTCGTGATGAAGTACGGATTGTAAACCCTACTGTTTCGTTGGGTTCATCGCTCTGAAACTTTTCCAGAGCAGGCAGAGTCTATTCTCCCTCTCTTCACGTTAGTCTTCACCAGTACTCGCGCTTTGTCGTGGACAGGTAAGGGGAGGCACGTAGGTCAGAAACATACATGAGCAAAACTCGGCCAGACCTCGTCGAACATATACCCCAACCCGGCCCTTGTATTGGGATTCTCGCGCACTCGGCGGCTTGCAGCTGTATGGGCAACAAACCCTTCCCGCGGCTCTCTAAAAACATGATGGAAGACCATCGCATAGCGGAGGATACGCCGGACGTTATGTTCGCTCAGCCCGATCTTGTTGGCCAGCTCAGCGAACGAGATCTCTCCGTGAACTGGCACCGCCGCGGCAATGTCGTACTTGTAGATGGCCTGCAAACTAACCCCGTTGAGCTGTTCTTGTAGTTAGTTCTGAAGCGAAATATCAGGCTGCGAGTTCGTACAACAGGGCGAAGGCACATCGCGGGACCAAGAATCAGATTGTGAAGCTCAAGAGTGGCGCCTAGAACATCATCGCGGGCTTTCACCATCTCCTCGCCTGTTAGATTCTGCTCGGTTGGTCCGTCCTCGTCGAAGGTGGGTTGTGGGAGGTTGTTTTCTTGCAGGTGGGCGTTGATATCCGCGGTGCGCTGCTGGATAAGCGCTGCCAATTCAACAATGCGACTCATTTTGCTTGCTTCCTGGTGAAGTGCTGCAAGGCTGAAAGCTAACAAATCTGTTCAGGAAGCATAGCCTGTTTAAAAAGCTTCTGAGTTCTCCGTTTGGGGTAGAACTACGCGTACACCCAAGTTGCTTAGTTACCCGAGTCCAAACAGCCCCCACGGACATTGCGACCTTCGTGTAGTGATCTGCGATGGAGGTTAGAAAGGATTCACTACACAGCCTCCCCAGTCATCCTTGCTCCGACCACAAAGCTTGTGAGAATGGAATACCCACATAAGCAATGCCATGCCCCATCCTACTATCCGATCATCCGATAATCACTACTAGACTTCGTCGCCTATGAAATAACACATTGATGGCCCTGAGCCATGGATTAATCCTTCTAGCCTAATGGTCAGTCAAAAGTGCTTATTTCGTCCCCACCTTCACCTAATACTTCTCCAACTCTTTGTTCCTGCCCAACAAGGATGACATACGTTAACGAAGGCAGTGCTCGCCCATGGTGTGCTTTTCTTCGCGTTGGGAACCGGCACAAAGATGACCAGACTCATCATCCGGACGCGCAAGCCAGGGCTGGGGACGGAAGATTGTTTTGTTGACAATGCATAGGGGAAACCCTAAGCCAAAGATACCACCTCAGGGTCCGTCTTTGGCTCTAACCCTTCAGTACCTCTAGCCTCTTCATACGCCCTCATCTTCGCCAGCGCAAAGCCTCGTCCTTCAAACAACCTATCCATATCCTCCAATGGAACACCATTCGTCTCCGGCACAAAAAGATACACATATCCCGCGCCCAGCACCGTCATAGACCCAAAGAACAGGAACGTCCCGTACGTTATTGCATCAAACATGTAAGTCACGGCATATGTCGTATAGAATTCGCCGACCCAGTGCGCGCACGTTGTCATTACCATGCAGAAGGAGCGGACCCTGGTCGGGTAGATCTCGGCTGCGATGATCCAGGGGAGGTTCCAGCCGACGGCCTGCAACGGTGTTAGTGCTGGAAGCTTGTATACGAGGTAAACCGGAGGTAGGAGGATAGACATACATATCCCGCGCCAAAAATATAGATAAACGCCGCAGCGGAGTTGCTGGCAGCGTTCTGGTCCTGGGCTGTATGGAAGGAGTCCGTGATGGAAGAGTACGCCGCGACATAGAACATGGAAAACGCGCACATTACTGATCCAACGAATAGAAGCGGTCTTCGGCCGAACCGGTCGACCAAGAGAAGGAAGGTTATTGTAGCCATGACGCCCTTGACGATGCCGTAGATTCCCGTGGAGAAGAGCTTCGCCGAGGAGCCCTTGTATCCGATGACCTGGAAGAACGTCACGGAGAAGTTATTCATCGCGTTGATTCCTGTGCTGTTCTGAAAGATCATCAGCAGACAGCCGTGTACGAGCCGCGGGATGATTCTTCGGTTGAACGTTTCTGTCAAAACGGCGCGGAATCCTGAAGCTGAGGTGATTGAGAGCTCGTGCTCCATTTGCCGCTCGTAGTCTGCTAATTCGCTGGCGACGTAGGGGTGAGAGACTGGGAGGCGTCGGAGCCATGTTAGAGCGTTTTGGGCTTCTAATTGCCGGCCGCGCGTGTAGTACCATCGTGGTGACTCGCATAGAAAACAGAGACCGAGGATCATGAGAGTCGCCGGGATAAATTGGAAGGTTATTGGGATGAACCACTGGCGGTCAATTGTTGAGTCCACCTATACACGGAGTTAGTGAGTGTCTGCCTGGGTAGGCATTGGCGAAGACATACCCCCTTCTCAACACCATAATTGATCCAAAACCCCACAATCGTCCCGACTTGAACCCCAATCTCGAACTACACCGTAGGCGGTGTTAGCCATTCATCCATCGAGGCGAACTTCTCAGCGATACTCACACAGCCAACGATCCCACCCCTGGCCGCAGCAGGCGCGCACTCAGAAAGATACTGCGGGATGACAAACGTCGTTCCCCCAATGCCCAACCCACTAACCAGTCTGCCCACATAGAAAGCTGGTATATTGCCCCGACAAGCAACCTGCATGACCACGCCGAGATTGAAAACCACGCCAGCAGCCATCAGCGCAACGCGGCGCCCGAACCGCTCGTTGAAATAGTAGAATAACATCACGCCGAAGAAGGCACCGCCTTGGACTGCGGACATACAAGCGTCAGCTAATCTGCCATTCGCTTGAGTTGAGTGCCACACATACAAGTGTTCACCATATGAGCCTGTATGGCGCTCGTGTCTTTATCCGCCAGCTCAAACCGTTCAATGAACGAAGGGAGCGAGAAGACACCGCCGATGAAAGCAAGGTCGTAGCCGAATATCACGGAGCCGCCCATGGCGACGAATATCACCCAGAAGAGCTTCCAGTTGAAGACCTCGCGGGGAGTGCTGGTGTCTTTGCTGTTGAAGGCAAATCCCATGCTGACGGTTACCGTTTGATAAGTATAGGGCTAGTCAATAGTAAAGCGAAACGAAACCGTACGTCAAGGGATGGTTCACATCAACAGAAGCAATATAAACTTGGCCGCAGGAAACCAGACCCGGCCATCTTGGCCGTTGCTGAGCGGCACCAAAGCATATACATCTGTCCAGGGCTGGCATGGCGCCCAGTCGAACCGGTCCCCGCAGCCTCGAGTCATATGGCAAGACAAAGAGGACCATGGCTTATCGTTGATCTTCCCCGGAGTGAGATACGTTATCACTTATCAGATTGGTGGAATAAGTTCTCGGACGTCACCTCCGACTCATGCGGTTGGAGTAGGGTTAGACTTGGAGTTGGGGACGCATATCTCGGAGGCCTCCTCCGAATAGTATCGAGCGCCTCAGTCACGTTGACTAGATGGAGCTCCGCCGTATGTAAGGATGGATATAAAGTGGGTTGGAACCGACTGCTGTCGCGCAGAAAGACCTCGACAAAGCAAACCCCAACACAACTCTCATAATGGGTTCAATCGGATACACCGCGCCAGTGAGCGACATCAAAGTATCAATAGGTGCGTCCTGATCTCGGCCTACTCACCTTAATCCAGCCTAATCATTCGCATCCCAGATCGCGGAGGCACTTTCACAGACGTCATTTCAATCTACCCGGATGGCACAGAGAAGGTCTTCAAATTACTGTCCAGGGATCCAAAGAATTATCAGGATGCGCCCATTGAAGCCTTGCGGCGGATCGTGGAAGAGGCGACTGGGACCTCGATCCCCCGGGGTGTGCCGCTGGATCTGAGTTGTATAGGTGCGTACCCCTACCTATAGACTTCTTGAAAGCCTGTTTATTGACGGGTAGCTCATAGGCTCATTACGGATGGGAACAACGGTGGCTACAAACGCCCTACTTGAGCGACAAGGCGCTAAGACTGCGCTGTTCATCACGCGCGGGTTCCGAGTAAGTTGGACCCGGTCCAAATCTCCAGACTCGAGGTTCTGATGGAAATATAGGATCTGCTCAAGATCGGAAACCAATCTCGGCCAGATATGTTCGCTCTGAACGTAAAACGCCCGGAGCTCCTGTACTCCAAAGTGGTCGAGGTTTCTGAGCGCGTCACGCTACACGACTCGACATCGTATAGGAGGACGGACGAGCTGTCCGAGTCGGAAGAAGCTCGTAAGGACACCACGACCACAGTTCAGGAAGACGGCGACAACGTCGTAATCGGCCTATCTGGCGAACGAATACGCATCCTCGAGAAACTCGATATGGACGAGACGCGGCGCGAGCTGGAGGAGACCTTCGCCGAGGGGTTCCGCAGCATCGCAATCTGCTTCCTGCACTCATATACCTTTCCGGAGCACGAGCTGGCAGTGGCGGCAGAAGCCAAAAAGATCGGATTCACGCAGATTTCCATCTCGAGCCAACTCTCACCAGCAATCAAGATGCTTTCGCGAGCGAATTCCGCCGTTACGGATGCGTACCTTACGCCAGAGATCCATAATTACCTGGAAGGGTTCAAGGCCGGCGTTGAACCCAACAGTCTAAAGAATGTTAACTGGAGAATCATGCAGTCGGATGGTGGGCTGGTGCATCCATCGAAGCTGTCGGGGTTGAGGGCTCTTCTTTCTGGTCCTGCCGGAGGTGTCATCGGATACGCGCGGACGTGCTATATGCCTGAGAAACCGCAGGCAGTGGTCGGTTTTGACATGGGAGGAACATCAACAGACGTATCGCGCTACGCCGGGTCTCTGGAGCACGTCTTCGAGTCCACAACAGCCGGAGTCTCCGTGCAAGTACCGCAACTCGACATCAACACGGTGGCAGCTGGTGGCGGCAGCGTGCTGTCATGGCGGAAGGGGATTCTAGCCGTTGGTCCGCAAAGCGCTGGATCGCACCCCGGCCCTGCGTGTTACCGCAAAGGAGGTCCGGCAACCATCACAGACGCGAACTTGGTCCTGGGCCGCATTCTGCCTGAGTGCTTCCCGGCTATATTTGGCCCGTCGCAGGACCAGCCGCTTGATGTTGAAGCATCGTTTGAGCGCTTGGCGGAACTGGCGGAGGAGATTAATCGTGACCAGGGTACACAGCTTAGTGTACATGAGGTGGCTAATGGGTTCATTACTGTGGCCAACGAGACTATGTGCAGGCCGATTCGAGCCCTCACGGAAGCAAAGGGGTATGCGGCGTCTGATCACATTCTTGCGGCGTTTGGGGGTGCTGGTGGTCAGCATGCTTGTGATATCGCCCGGGCGTTGGCTATATCAAGAGTTGCGATACACAAGTACTCGTCCGTGCTGTCTGCGTACGGAATGGCACTTGCGGACACCACGCAGGAGGAAAGGAAACCTTGCTCGGAGATCCTCTCTACACCAACACAGTCGCATATCATATCAGTTCTCGACGAGCTAGAGGAGAAAGCGACGCGGTCAATCCAAGAGATGGATCCGTCGTGCAAGTTCATCGAGTCTGCCTATTTCCTCAATCTGAGGTATGAGGGGAGCGACACGTCTCTGATGATTGAGAAGCCCGAGGGCTCGTGGGACTTCGCCGCCAAGTTCGTCGACCAGCATCATCATGAGTTTGGATTCACGCCAACAGGTCGGCATATTATCATTGACGACATCCGCGTTCGAACAACTGCTAAGACGATCTCATCTAATACGCCTGGCCTCAGCGAACTGGAGTCCATCAAGACAACTCGCCAGGTCGAGTCCAAGAAGACAACAAAGATGTTCTTCACCGAGACCGGGCTGATCGACGCGCCCATGTTCCACCTGCAAGACATCAAAATGGGAGAGACTGTTCGTGGGCCGGCCGTCGTGATCGACCAGACGCAGACAATTGTTATCACACCAAATGCCACCGCAACAGCATTATCCTCGATGCTGGTAATCGACGTCGACAATGCTCCTGCCACCGGCTCAGATGCAGCCATCGACCCAATCAAACTGTCTGTCTTTGCAAACCGGTTCATGGGAATAGCAGAGCAGATGGGTCGCGCCCTACAAAAGACATCAGTGAGCACCAACATCAAAGAGCGCCTTGATTTCAGCTGTGCCATTTTCTCAGCCGACGGTGGGCTCGTAGCCAATGCTCCACATGTGCCAGCGATGCTCGGAAGCATGGCCCAGGCAGTGAAGTGGCAGATTGAGCACTGGAAAGGAAACATCAAGGAAGGAGACGTGTTTCTGAGTAACGCGCCGGCTGCTGGCGGCGCCCATCTACCGGATTTGACCGTCATCAGCCCCGTTTTTGACACTGCTGGCAAGGAAATCTTGTTCTGGACGGCGTCTCGGGGCCATCATGCAGATGTTGGTGGCATTGTCCCCGGTTCCATGCCGGCTACCTCGAAAGAGATCTGGGAGGAAGGGGCTGTTATTGACAGCATCAAGATCATCGAGAATGGGATATTCCAAGAGGAACGAATCTATAAAGCCATGGTGGTAGATCCAGCTCAATTTCCAGGATGCGAAGGGGCAAGGTCATTCCAGGATAACATCACCGATATCAAGGCACAGACTGCCGCGAATCACAAGGGAAACAATCTCATCGGGTTATTGATCAAGGAGTACACCTTGGCTACGGTCCTGGTAAGACGCTCTGCGCCTTGAAACGACATCGACTAATCATCTTTCACAGCTGTATATGGGTGAAGTCCAGAAAGCTTCCGAAAACGCCGTCAGGGAGCTCTTCAAGAAGATGGTCAAAGAAAAGGGTCAAACTGTCTTTAAGGCAGAAGACTTCATGGATGACGGTTCAAGAATTCACTTGACCATCAGAATAGACCCAGACACAGGATACGCAGACTTTGACTTCACGGGGACCAGCCCTCAAGCATATGGTAAGCGACCCACCACATACTCACCACCTCCCAACCCAAAACTAACCTGTCATCTGTCGGTAGGCAACTGGAACGCCCCCCGAGCCATCTCCAACGCCGGCATAATCTACACCCTGCGATGCCTAGTTGGCGGCGACATCCCCCTAAACCAAGGGTGTCTGCTCCCCGTCAACATAATAATCCCCGAGGGCAGTCTCCTCGCCCCAACAAAAGAAGCCGCTGTGGCTGCCGGAAACGGACTGACAAACCAGCGCTTGGTCGACGTGATCCTGAAGGCCTTCGAAGTCTGCGCCGCCAGCAACGGCTGCATGGCGAACTTCACCTTCGGCCTCAGCGCAAAGGGCGGATTCGGGTACTATGAGACGATAGCGGGCGGGAGCGGTGCCGGACCCGGCTGGGTTGGCGAGGACGGCATCCACTGCCACATGACGAACACGCGCATTACGGATCCAGAGGTGTTGGAGCGGAGGTACCCGGTTTTGCTGAGGCAGTTTAGTTTGCGGGGGGGTAGTGGGGGCCGTGGGGAGTTTAGGGGCGGGGATGGTGTTGTGAGGGAAGTGGAGTTTCTGATTGATATGCATGCCGGGATTCTTTCTGAACGGCGGGTCTTCCAGCCATATGGGATGGCGGGGGGTCAGCCAGCTGCTAGGGGAGTGAATCTGTGGATTCGGAAGAGTGGGCAGGTCATCAATGTTGGCGGGAAGGCCTCGTGCTATGTTAAGGCTGGAGACCGGCTGCGGATTTGTACGCCCGGTGGAGGCGGTTACGGTGCAGAGGGCAGGCATGTGATGGCAGCTGCATCATGATTATGTCTTTGATGTTCGCGGATAAAGTTGTTGATGGATGGATGAAGTTGAGGAAGAAAGAAAAGGGTTTGTGTAGGAGAGGCCAAGTTAGGCATTGGGTTACGGTGTCACACCCACGGGTGCCAAGCCCCGATAAGATAAGGGAACTGATAAGATAAGAGTCACGGTGACGTCAACCCGCCACGCAGCGATGATATCACCATTGTTCCGACGGTGTATCTAAGGCCAACGCCCCAGCAAAGAATAGTTGGCCAAGAGTTAGAACCGGGGATGGCTGGAATATATTCTTAACCAGACAACACAGGGAAATATCACCTAGTTGCGTTCTGGTCTTATAAATTTATTAAAGTAGAAATTAATTGGTTAATCCTAGACAAGGAGCTATTTACTATTATTTAGTTATTTTATTATTAAAGGTAATACCTTAAAGGTTCCCCTTATAAAATAATAGTATGGTTAAATTATACAAATCTTTGCTTTTTTATACAGCAACGGAAATATAGTAAAAAGCAGGTAAGATAGTGTATAAATTTAGTAATATATAACTTTAAGATTTTATATTATTTAGGCAAGCATAACCCTACAAATGCCCTATTTAAAAGGTATAAAAATAAAACTAAATTAGTCTTAAAAAAAGATTTTTTAGCACTTATTAAAAAAAAGATAATATAAGGCATTAAAGTGTAAATAATTACTTACCTAAACTTAATATAAAGTTTTTATAAAAAAAAGCTTAATTTAAATAAAAAATAAAATATTTAAGTCTAAAGTATTAGGTGCAATAAGTGCTTTAATATTTTTAAAAATTTTTTTTATTTTTAAAATAAAATAAAGTTAAATTTTAATTATAAAGACCGTGGTACCATAAATATATAATTTAATTTTAAAAAAAATTAGGTTTTAGCCTAGTATTAAGTCTAAAATATTATATTAGTTAAAAATATTTACTTTAATTATATATTAAATTATTTAATAAAGTTACTTTTAATATTATAATTTATAGATAATTAAACTTAAAAGCAAATTAAAGCCTTAAAGGTAAAAAATTAAGCTAAAAAAGTTAAAAAATTAAGTTTTAAAAACTAGTTAATTATAAAAAGTAATTTACTAGCTTTTTAAAATTAAATCTATGTCCTACTAAATTAAAGGCTTAAAACTATAATTATTTAAGTATATTATAATAATTTTTTAGTAGGATATTTTGGTTTATAAAAAATTAAATTTTTAGTAAAATAAAAGTTTTTTTAGCTAAAAATAAAAGCTATAATAAAAACTTTTACCTATTTATGCCTTATATACTAACACACCATAATATCTTAATATTAATTTTATAAAAAACTATCCGCCCTACCAAAACTAAATTACCCTTTTTTTAAAATTAGTATAAATTTTATTATTAGCCTACCACCTACCATGTACTAAAAACAATATATTAATATTATTTTTATAATAATAAATTATTATATAAAATAATATTAATTTATTCTTATTTTAATATTAATCCAAGCCCATAAACTAGCTAAAGTTTTTTATTAAAATTAGACTTTAAATTATAGCTAGCCTAAAAGTATTATATTTAATTAAAACTTTTTTTTTATAAGTAAATATTAGGGAAAGCTATAGTTTTATTATAAAATTAAGTTATATTTATTAACTACTTTCCACCCCTAAACTAATAAATAAACCAAGTAAATTAACCAAGTTTTAAAATAGTATTTATATTATTTTACTATAAAAAATTACCATGCCTGGCTTATACTACTTAAAATAGTATAATTTACTTATAATAATACTAAAAATACTACTATTAAAATATCACCCTTTTAAGCTATATATAGCTAAAATTTAGAAATTATAGTATGGTTTAAGGTTAATCCTAAATAAATAAAGGTACTAGCTATATTAGCCAGGATTAAAAAACTTAAAAAAATTTAAGTTAAATATAAAAAAAACTAAAAAAAAAACATAAAATATTATTAAACCTACTATAATAAAGGCTAGAAAAATATAAAGTTTAAACTAAAATAACCTATTAAACTTAGCACTAAAAATTTAAATTTAAAAATATTAATAAAACTTAAGCCTAAGTTTATTAGTTTTTTTTAAGTATTAAATAAAATTAATTTTATAGTATATTAACTTCTACTTCCTAAGAAGTATTATTAAATATATAATATTTTTTATATTTTATTACTTAAGCCTTAGCATGGTAAAATTAATATAAAAGCTATGCCTAATTTAAAAAAAAATAAAAAATAGGAAATTAATAATATTATTAGCTATAACTTTATTAAAAATAAAGATTTATACCTAGTAAAATAGAAAGGATAGCCTTTAAAATATAATTAATAAGTTTTTATTAAGAATATAAATATATTAAATCTTATTTAAAAGTATAAAAAAAGGCAAGCATAATAAAATAATTATTTATTATTTAATTAAAAGTAAAAACAGGACCTAACTCCAAGTTAAAATACGCCTAATATACTTAAATAAAAAAACCTTAATAAAATATTACTTAAAAATTATTATTTTAGCCTTAAACTACAAGTAACTATAAGAAACTATAAACCTAAAAAGTAATAAGCACTAAATGTTATCACTGTTATGGTGTTGCAACTGCGTAGTGTTGCAATAACGCAATCCGGCGGCCTGAGGCCGCCAGGCGGAGGAACATTAGCGCTAAACTAGCCGTGCGCTAAGGCGGCGGCCAGTTATATAATATATAAAATACTAAGTTTAACTTTAAACTTTAACTTAAAAAATTAGTAATTAGTTCTTACTATAAATATATAACACCTTTTTTATTATAGTAATTTATATTTTTTTAAGCTTATTATAGTGTATAAACATAACTTATAGTTTTAATTACTTTTTTTTTTAAAAAAAAATTTATTTTATATAATAATTAGGTAATAAACTTAATTTTAAGGGCTAGTAAATAATACTTTAAAAAAGTAATTATAAACCCTAACTTAATATTTAACTAACATGCCTAAAAAAAAATTTATAAACTTTAAACTAAAAAATTTTAAGGGCGCCCTTATTATTAAACCTTAAATTATATAAAAAATATTAAAATATAAAAAGCCCGCCCAGGGGTAAGAAAATAAAAATAATAAAAAAATTACTAAAAAATTATAGGTAATGCTAAAAGTAATTTTAGTAAAAAAAAAGGAATTATAGGAATAAGAACGCCGTAAAAAAAAAAATATTAATAAATTTATGCTTAAATTAAAAAGGCATGCTAATAAATTACAAGGGCTAAAGCTAATTAAAAAATATATAATATACTTATTTAATTTATTAAGTAATTAATAATCCCGCGCTAAATAAACTTTAATAATTTTATAATTTTAAAAAAAACTACTAAAGGGGTTATAATAATAATAATATAATTTAAAAAGAACTTTTTAAAAAAATTACTATTTATAAAACCATACCAGGTAAATAATATTAAAAAATTTAATAATTAAAAGTTAAACATGGAAACATACTTTAAAACCTTTTTAACTTATTACCTAAATAATAATTATAAAATATTTTAATTTATTAAATTTCTAGCGGAGGACCGCAGGCGGGAATAATTTAATATTTATAAAGTAAAAACTATATTTACCTAGAAAGAATTTCTTAACATGCTAGTTAAAATAATTAATAATAAGATAGTGCTGGTTAATAACTTGCTAATTAAATAGGGTAATATAAAATAGTAATTATAGTAAATTATTAGGTAATTTATATAGTTACTAAACTAAATTAAAAAATACCTATTTTATAAGTATAAAGATAATTAGTACCAAGGATACCTATACCAAAAGATCCTAGAAAATATATAAAAAAAGTTTTTTATTTATAAATACTAAAAGCTAAAACACTATAATAACTATATATTATACTTAATAAGTATTAAAAATAACATGCCCAAGCAAAAAAAAATAATTATAAAAAAAAAGGGAGTTTTTTAACTAAACTTATATAAGGCTATCCGCGACTAAAGTTAGGGTGCTTTTTATTATTAAAAAAAGTATAAAAATAAATACTAGTATAAAATAACTTAATAATTTAAATAATTTTTTATTTATAAAAAAGCTATACCTAGGTAAATACTTAAACTATAGCCATGCTAAATATTTTAAGTAATATTACTAGTTACTAAATAAAGGTTAAAAAGAAAAAGCACCTTTATAATAGTAACTTTTAAGTAAATTTAATAATATAAAAAATATAAAACCTTAAAGCTTTGTGCGGTGCAAGCTTTAAAGGTTTATATAAAATAAAAAAATACGCCGCGGGCCTGGGTAATTTAGATAAAAATAAAAAAAAAAATAAAAAATAATAATATATAAGGATTTTTATTAACTTTAAAGTAAAAGTAAATTTTATAAACTAGCGCTAGGTAAAGTCCTACTTAATATAAAGTAAAGAATTAGCTTATAAAATACGCGTAGTTAATAGCCACATAGTAATATTTTATAAAAAATATATACTTATAGTTTATACTAGAAATTTTGCGTGTAATATACGGCATTATTAGTAAAACTTTAAAGCTATTAATATTAATAATTATAATATAATTTTAGGATTCCCATGGCTACTAGCTATAATACCTATTTTAAATTAGTAAACTAATAATTAAACATACAGCCAGGAAGTAAAGTATAATTTTAAATACTTATAGTATATAATAATAATATAAGAATATACTATAAAAATTATTATAAAAGTTAAAGTACTTTTAGTATAAATTTTTAAATAAAAAAATTATATTATAATATACCTTAATAAGGCAAAGGTTAAAAAAATCCTATTACCTAAATAATATTGTAAATATATAAATATATTTTTTAAAATAAAAGCAAATATTCTTACATTTTATTAATTTTATAATTATATAATTAAATTATAACCTAGTACTAAGCCTTTAAATAAGTATATTTATTTATTATTTTTAAAAAAGCTTAAGGTCCTACATAAATATATTAAAAAAGCCCTTAAAAAAAACTAAATATACTTGTTAAAAAGCCCTGCGGGAGCTCTAGTACTATTTATATTAAAAAAAAATAATAGCCTATATTTTTATATAAATTATTAAGGCCTAAATACTATTATAATTAAAAATATATACCTATTACTATTACTTAACGCGACCCTTAACTATCTTAAAATAAAAAAAAATTTTATATAGCTAGATTTATAAGACGCGTACCACAGGCTCTAAATTTATAAAAAAAATAAATAAAAAATAGTATTTAAAACATAATTTAGACTTTATAAATATTAAGTTATATTATTTAAATTAGTAAATATACTAGTAATATTTTAATTTTATATAAACCACGCCCTAGCTAGGCTAATTAATATAATTTATATTACCTATTTAAATAATATTATTATTTTCTTAAAGAACAAGAAAAAGCATGAATAACATGTATAAATAATTTTTAAAAGGCTATGTAATTTTAAGCTATATATAAAAGTTAGTAAATACTTATTTTATATTAAAAAAATTAACTTTTTAGGCTTTATTATAACCACTAATAAAATTAAAATAAAATTAAAAAAAGTCTAGACTATTATAAAGTAGCTAAGGCTAAAAAATATAAAAAAGTAGTATTTTTTTAGGATTTTACAGCTTTTATTAAAAATTTATTAAAAATTATAGCCAAGTCGCGGCAGCGCTATTTAACCTTATAAAACTTAATATAATTATAAAATACTTATTAAAAAAAAAGGCCCTAAAGGTATTTAATATATTATACCTTAAATTTATAAAATAGCTATTATTATAACACTTTAATTTAAAATTACGTATATAATTATAAACTAATATTTTAGGGTATGCTATTACCAGGGTATTATTTTAATTAATAAAAAATATATAATAGCACCTAATTACCTTTTAGTTTTATAAATTAAAAAATATAAAAACCTAGTATAAAACCTATAATTTTAAAATACTTATAATTATAAAATACTTTTAAGTTTAAAAACACTACCTTAAGGGTAGTAAATTCTTTATTAAGGTGCTTATAAATTATAATAATTTATAATAATTTATAATAACCAAGAACCTAACGCGAAAACAAGCATAATAAGTAAAAAAACTTATAATTTTTAACTTTATTATTAAATACTACCCGGGGGCAAAAAACCCGGTAAATATTTTAAGTAAAAAAGTAGATTATATTTTTTTAAAAAAAAAAAAAAAGCCGCAGGCGGGATAGTTTTTTATAAATTATAAAAATAATTAAATAACTAACTATTATTATATCTAAAGTTTAAATTATAACTTAATATATAAGCTATTATAGTAAATAAGAACCTGTATATAAATAAATTATAACTAAATATTATAAAATTACTTTAGGTAGCCTAAAAATATAATAAAAAATTTAAAAAAATAAGAAATAACCTTGTAAATTTAAATTATAAAAAAGACCTTAAGTATTAAAAAGTAATAAATAATAGCTTATTATACTTTAAAAACTAAGTTTATATACTAAAGTTAGTAACACTTTATAAAAAAATTATAAAGGTAAACTATAATAAGCCCTAAGGTGGGCATTAGGGTGTTAATATAATTATTATAAATATTTTTTAAAGGTACTATTAGCTAGATATAACTAAATATATTAAAAAATATATTAAAAAGTATAATAGTTACTAAAAAATCACGGTCCATAGGTATAAATTATATAAATTATTAAAATTACTAAGCCTACTAAGGGTACTTATAAAATAAATTAGTATGGACTTTATTACTAGTTTATTACTTATAAAATATAATAAGCGTGTATATAATGCTGTTCTAGTAATGGTTAAAATATATACTAAATTTATATAATATATTTTATGCTTAAAAAATATTAACACGGAATAACTTGTAAATACCCTTATAAATAATATTTTTTACTTTATTAGTATATTAAAAAATATAATTAGTAATTATAAAAGTTTTTTTACTAGTATATTTTAGGCTATACTAAGCCACTACCTAGGTGTAAAATAAAAACTATTTACTATATATTACCTGCAAATAAACAGCTAAACTAAAAGGTAAAATTAAGTTTTTAAATACTATTTTTATACTTATATTAACTAGTACCAGGATAATTAGCCATGGTAAATTAAAATAGTATAATTTATAAATAATAATATATATAAGTAGTTTATAGGTTACACACTTACTAAAGCTCTTATAAATTTAAAGGTAACTATATATATTAATATTAAAAGGCCTAATTAAATATTAAAAATTAAACTTTAAAGAGCTGCAAAGTTTAAAAAAATCTATATAAATTTAAAAAAATAACTATAAAAGTTAAAAAAAGCTATAATAATTTAATATAATAAAAAATATAAGAAAATAAGCTTTAAAATTAATAATTATGTTATGCTTTATATAAAGAATATTAAGTTAATAAGGCTAAACTATAAATTAAGTAAAATACTTATTAGCCTGTTTTTAGTAATTATAAAATAGGGAAAATAGTTTTATAAGCTACTGCTCCCACTAAATATATAATAATTATATAATATTTTTTATATTATATTTTTAAAATCTTACCACGGCAACCTATTTTAAGCGCTAAATATTAGCCTTATACTAGTAAATAATAAAAAGAAATATTTTATTAAAAAAATTTTTAATATTTATAAATTTAAAGGCAAGGTATAATACCTTATAAAATAATAAGAATAAAATAATATAAAAAATAATATATGGGAACTAAAGGCTTATATAGCTAAAACTATAGTACTTAAAAATTTTAAAAAAACTTATAAAAATAAATTGCGTAAAGCAAAAAAATACTAAATATAAATATTTATATTTATAACCTACGCGTACTTATAAAAAAAAAAAATATATTATTTTTATTAATTAGCAGCGCCCGCAGGGCCTTTTAATAAAAAAAAAAAATAAAAATATAAAATAAAATAAAAAATAATAAAAAACTTAAATAAGTAGCTAAGCCGCGCGGCGCGCGGTACTTAATATATATAAAATAAAAATTAAGCTTATAAGGGCGCTAATATTAACACTTAATATAAAAGCAACCCTAATAAAAATTTTTAAAAGCGCTAAGGCGCAGCAGACCCTGCATTAAAAGTAATAAAAGTTTATAAAAAAAATTAATAATATAATATAGTGTAAACTAAAATATATAAATATATGCTTAGCGGCTAAAGCTATACTTATATAAAAAAAAATTATAGCTACTAAAGCAGTGCTAAATAAAGATTTAAAAACTAAAAAAAAAATTATTATAATAAATTAATAAATTAAAACATGGTAATACTACGGGAAGGGGATTAATTTATATAGTAAATTATTATTTTTATTAAGGGGGGCACTAACCTATAAAGTAAAGTTAAATATAAATATAATAATATTTATAAGGTTAGCTACCTGCGTATTATTAACTATAATAGTTTACTTAATAGCTACTTTAAATACTTAATAAGCTACCTTTAAAATAGTAAGGTCTTTGCAAGCTCGCGGACTACTAGCTCCTATATATATAATATTAATAATATTAAAAATATTTTATAACTAGTTACCTACTAGGGTAATATTAATAGTTATATACTTTAAAAGCGCCCTTTTTATATTATAATAAAACTAGCACTTTCCACCCCCTTAGTTATAAATAAGGGCTTTTATTATAATATTTATAATAAATATATTTTTATTTTAATACCTTATAGTAGTAATGCATATAATATACCATGGGATATAAAAATTAAATAATAAAGTTATAAAGCCCGGGGGCGGCGGGAAAAAAATACTAATAAAAGCCTTATTAGCAGGGGCGGTAAAAATAATAGCAAGGGTAGTAATAATAGTAGTAATAGCAAGGGTATATAAATATTAAAATTAGGTAGTTTTAATAACTAGCATGTTAATAATTATTAATATATAAGTAAAGGGCAGGGAAATATGATCCTATATACTAAAGGTAAAATAAAAAGTAAAGGCTAAAACCAAGGCTTAACTACTATAATAAAAAAATATAAAATAAAATATTATAATAAGATAAATAACTACTAATAATAGCATTTAAAATATAATATAAAACTATATTAAATATTAAAGTAAAAAAAATATAAAGCAAAGGGCAAGCGTAAAAAACCTTAAAAAAAAAATAGGGTTAAAAATACATGGTATAATAAAGGCTATAATAAAGGTAAACTATATTTAATTTAACTATTAAAAATAATTTTAAAAATATAAAAATAACAAGAGCTAAATATAAAAAGCTTATTAATTAAATTAAAAAGGTAAGTGCGTAGTAAGACATAAAAAAAAGGTAAATAAAAGGCTAATATAGTAATATATTAATAACTAAAATAAAATAACTATATATTATAAATAGCTGCTAAAAGTATTAAAAAAAGTATAAAAATAAAAAGATTTAACTATTTAAAGCTTAAAGCTTTATTATAAAAACTAAGTATAAAGTAAAATAAAATATACAGGCCTAATAATACTAACATGGGATTAATATTATTAAAATAAATAATATAATACTTAAAAAGCACGGGAAAAAATAAATATAGGGTATTTTAACCCTAAAAATATAATTAAATAATTAAAAAGTAATAAAAATATAATAAAAAGGTGTATACTTACAGCAGGCATTTTTAATTAAATTATAAAAAAAACTTAAAAAAAAAAAAAAAAAAGAAATCGCGAGGGTGCTTTAATATTAAAACTAAAATATTATATTTAGCCACTACAGGCAGTAACATTATATTTAGATTTAAAAGTAAAGTAAGGTAATTAAATTAATTTTTTATACCTAATTTTAAATATAAATTACACGTGAACTATAATACTTTATAAACCTAAAAATAGCTTATTTTATAATACTTAATAAAATCTATAATTTAAATTATATTTTATAAAATATAAATATAAATTTATGGATTACAAGGGCGCGATTACTTAAAAAAAAAGTACTATTATTATTATTATAGTATTATAACTATATAATATTATAATAATATAATCTAGCAGCCTAAGGCCACTAAGTAAAAAAATATTAATATTAAACTAGCCGCGCACTAAGGTAGCAGCTAGTTATATAATATATAAAATATTAAGTTTAACTCTAAACTCTAACTTAAAAAATTAGTAATTAGTTCCTACTATAAATATATAACACCTTTCCTATTGCAGTAATTCACGTTCTCCTAAGCTCACCGCAGTGTACAAACGCGACTCACACTAAAGTAATAAAAAAAAATAAAGTATTATTAAAAAAATAAGGCCTTAATATTATTAAGCTATTACCTAGTATAACTAAATTAAAAAATAATAAAAATAAATAATTAAGGCGCTAAAAAGGCACTAGAAATAAAATAAAATATTAATTTTAAAAAAGTAAAAAAATAAAAAAATATTATTACTAAAACTAAAGTATATAATAAACCTAGCTAAATACCCTTAATAATAATAAGAAACTTTATTTTAATATAAGCAAGTCTAGTATTAAAATTTAAAGTATTAATAAAATAAGCCTGGTAGGCAAGCTTAACTTTTTTTTAAAATTAAAATTTAGTAATAAATTATTAAACATGGCCTAAATTACTAAAAAAAAGGCAAAAGTATAATTATAAAACTTTAGTATTATTTTTTATATTAATAATAAAGGGATTTATAAGCTAAATAATAAAAAGCAAGGCATAATATAATAGCATTTTAATATAATATTAAAAATTTAATTTTTACTAGTTTTTTTTTGCCTTACTTAAAAGGAAGAATTCTTTTTAATAAGCTTTTTTTATATTTTTAAAGGCCTTTAGCAATTAGATTATTATAAAATAAATTTAAAATATAAATTTTTAACCCTATTAATACTTTTTATTTTTTAAAAAAAACTTTACCTTTTTGTTATTAGTCCGCGGGTAAAAAAAATAATAGTATTTAATAAAAAGCTATAAATTATAAGCATTTTTTATTATTATTACTTTAACCTAAGAAATATAATAAATTAGCTATAAAATATAAAAAAAAAATATTAAAAACTTACTAGCTTGTAAACCTTATTATAGTAAAAATAGGTTTTATATAAAATTAATATAATAATATTAAACTTATAATTAAATTAAAATAGCATGTTGTTATTATTTAAATTACTAGCTTTTAGTATAAACTAAAAGTATATTAAGTATTATAACATAGCTAAATAAATAAATATATATAATAAAACCCTATAAGTTTTACTAGCTTTTTTACCCTTTTTAAGCTTTTTTTTTTTACTATTTACAGCGCCCTTTTTTTACTTACTTTTTTTTTTAAATTATTTAAGGAACCTTTGCTATTCCTGTTACTATTTTTAGTAGTAGTAGTAATGGTTTTTAGTAAAAAAAAAATAAATTTTAAACCTTATTATAAAAGCCATAAGATTAAATAACCAGTAAAAAAATAAAAAAATAAGATATTAAACTTTAAAAAATAAAATAAGGAAACTAAAGGAATAAAATAAAAAAATTAAGAAAGTTAAAAAAAAAAAAACTAAAAAGTAAATAAAAATTTATTTTTTTATATTTAGCTACCTGTATAACATTAATAATATAGTATTATTATAATTATATTAACCTTTTTATTATTTATAAAACACTGCCTATTTATAATTTATTAATACTTAAATTAATAAAAAGTAACTTAAAACTTTTATTATTTACTAAAATAGCTATTTTAGCTACTAAAAGCAAAGCTATTTAAAARTAAAATATTAATAAAAAAATATTATTTTAAGCCTTAAAATAACCCCGCATTTAATAATAAATTATTTTAAATAAAAAAACTAGATAATTAAACGCGAAACTAAAGTAAAATAATAGTAAGACATGCTTATTATAAAAATTAAAGCTATTTAAAAATTAGGTTAATCTTAATTAAAAAAGGGCTAAGTTATTACACCCACGGGTGCCAAGCCCTAATAAAATAAAAAAATTAATAAAATAAAAGTTATAGTAATATTAAACCGCCACGTAGTAATAATATTATTATTATTTTAATAATATATTTAAGGCTAACGCCCTAGTAAAAAATAATTAGCTAAAAATTAGTTTTTATATATTTTAGGCCTTAAGATTTAATATTAATCCCCTATTAAATAGCCTTCTTAATACTTTATTTTGTACCTGGTTAGCCTAATCAAGGTTTTCACATACGGAGACATGCACCAAAAGTTTCCGCACGCCAAGAATGCCAAGGGTTGGTATTACGTGTTTAGGAATATATAATAATTACTATAAAAATAGTAATATTTAATACTTTTTTATAATTACTTTTTTATGCCCCTTTAATAGCTTTATATTTTATAATTTAATAAATTTTATAATATTATTTTTATACCGTAACTTGGCCTATTTTAATAAATTTTTAATATTTTAACCTAATTTTTAGCTTAAATTAATTACTTAATCCTCTTTTATAATTTTCTTAATTTTTAACGCTGGTTTTTTTATATAATAATACCTAAAAATAAGTTTTATTTTAATAAGGTTTAAGTGCAAGTTTTAACTTTTTAAGTTATTAATAAGCGTGTAGTAAAGATTTTTAGGCTCCTAAAACTTTTTATATATATTATTTATAATATTATTAAAAAAGGTAAACACCAGGGCTATCAGCCAAAAAAAACTAAAGTTTTTTAAATATATATTAAATTTATTAAAAATGGTAAGCGCTTTAAAAGGCCTGTTAAAATTAATAAAAATATTTAAAAAATTATAATAATTTTAATTATAATAAATTATTTAGGGCGCAAGAAGTTTTTAAAAATTTTTATATTTAAAGCTAGTATTTCTTATTTTTTTATTTTATAAATTTTTTATAAATATAAACTTTTTTTTATTAAGCCCTTTTATAAACCTAGTTTAACTAAAGCTACTTAAATTAAATACTTAAAGTTTTATATAGCTTATTAAAACTAGACTATTAAAAACTAAAAATATATAATTTTTATTAATAAAACCTTAATTATTTTAGGCTAACGCCATGGCTTGATTTAAGTATAAAAAATAATAAAAAATAAATATAATTAAACCTATATTTAAAGGTGTTAAAAGGGGTATTTTAACTTTATAATATAAAATTACTTTACCTATAATAAAAAGGGGCCTTTGTATATTTTTAAAATAAAAATAACCTAGTAAAAATATTAAGTAACCCACAAGATTAATAAGTTAAATTATAAGTTAAAGCCTATATTAAAGGCTAAATAAAAGATTAGTATAATATTAAAATAACTTAATTTATGCCTAAGAAAAGGTGGCTAAAGGCCTTAATAAAAGTAAAATAAGGCTAATAGCAAGCTAAAAAAAAGCGTTAGTAAAGGGATTAATTAGTATTAATACTAGGTAGTTAATTTTTAAAGCTATTTTTAACTCCCGTAGTTAAATACTAACACCTTTTTTTATAAAAAATTTTAAAGTCTTTTTTTATTTTTTTTACCTAAGAATATATAATTAAACAGCTAAATACTATTATTTTTAAAAATAAGGCCCCCGCTTATTAATACTAAATTTAAAAGTATATATATAATATTATAAAGGTTTAAAAAATTATAAATTAGCCTGGTAATTTACTAAATTTTAACGTTATTAAGTTTACTTAGGCCTAAATAAAAAAGTATATAACTTTACACGAAGCGCCTTAGGATAAAAAAACTAGTAAAGTAACCTGGTATAAAGCTTAAAAAAAGCTTTTTTAAAAAACTATTTAATACTAAATTAAAAGGCTAGTTTAACATATTTAAAAGGTTATTTGCTATAAAAAAGGCAATAAGTATTAAAAGGCTTATAAAAATTAAGATACCTATAGTTAAAAGGGCCGTAAAGTAAAGGGAAAGCTTTTTAAGTATTAAAACCTTTTTTTACTAAAAGATAATAATAATTAGGAGTTTAAATAGCTTTATTTTTTAATTTTAAGGGGCATTTTTAGTTTTAGTATAGCCTGTGTACCCTTGGAATTTGTTTCTATGGTAATTATATGTAAAAAAATTTGAAAGTTACACAAAGCTTACTAGCATGTGCGGAAACTTTTGGTGCACGTCTCCGTACTTGAGGTACCTAGACGCAAGTCACATGACTCTTGTTTTTATGAGTGGAGCACCTCATGAATGAAACAATCACATTCTTAACCACATCATCATTATCCATGTCCATGTCCATAGACATCAACGTTCATATCAACATTTCATGCGTATCATACCAAAGAAACAACATAAGGTATCAAAAGAGGTCCTGATAAATGGCAACTGAAGACAACACATGCCAGCAACAGCAGCCGAAACAAAGCCAAATACCAGGCTATACAAATCAACGGTATAAAGGGGTATAATACTCGTTCCAAAACACCACGCTATGTTTTTGTGGTTTGAGTTTCTTTCGTGAGACAAGATCCTGGCTTGCCAGGTATCCGGGGGTGGTAACACTAGAGCCAGGCAAAAGTGTCGGGTATTATCATTATTTGGAAGGCGATTACGCGGGGAACCGGTAGGGAGCGAGCTGCCGCCGGGCCTGCCGCTTGACGGCCCAGGCTTTGATGGAAATGACGATGATTTCCCAAGCCATGATGAAGACGGTCAAGCCCATCGCGATGCTGGTAGCGAACATGGCATCGAGCTCGTAGTATTCCAATGCTTCGACGACGTTGCGAGCCTGTTTATGTTAACTCATGTTCCTTGTTTGAGTCTGCAGGGACTTACACTCAGCATGAAGATGAGACCCCCAGAAATCAAGCAGAAGGAGGCGACAATCTCGGTCGGCGGGCGAGAAGGCAGGTACGAACTTGGCGGCTTCAGGTACATCAAGACGTAAGTCACGCCTCGGGCCAAGGCAAAGCCAATCAGCATATTACCCCACGACTTGTGGACCATGCTGGAGACCATGCTAGTCTGGTGGTGTCCTCCCATCATCATACCCAGAAGCAGGATAATAAGCGCCGGCATCGGGTTAAGCGACACCTCCTGGGTATCGGGCGCGCTCCAAGCGTGGGCGGTTTCCGCTTCCAGGTGAGTAGGAGCACGCAGGATGGTGTTGTTCAGCCAGCTCTTGAGGCGCCTCGACTCGAGAAGCATACCACACAGGCCTCCACCGAAGAACAGGACGGCGATCGATACGTGCTCAAAATCGGTAGCGGTCCAAGCACCACCCCAACCGTTGAGATGCTCGAGAAAGACATTGCTCACGCCGTAGGAGAAGATGACCGCCGACTCGGTGAATTCACCACTGCGAATCTTGGCCTTCCAGCCGACAATCTCGCGCGGAGGCTTAACGTTCCAGGCCCAGCCCAAATCCGCCCAGCAACCCATCATCCGGCCGAGAGTGAGGATCCCGTACCAGAAGAAGATGCTGCCTTTGATGAAGTGTGCCAGGCCGTTGAAGACTTCCCTGTCGCGCTATATGTTGTTAGCGGAGCTCATAAAGGCTAGGTCGCTATACTCACGAAAACACCGCCGTAAGTCACGCAACCGGTGACAAGCGCAATGGTACCGAGCAGCAGAATCAGTCTATCGATGACATTGTATACGAAGTTGAGGATCCGAAGGGCGCGGGCAGAGACCAAGGTCGGGACGCGCTTGGCGAGGAAACGATCGAGGACGCCGGTGCGCATGAAGCCGCGGGACTCGGAAGGTGACTCAGGAATATCCTCCTCTGGTTTCTCGAAGCCGTCATACTCATCGGAAGGCGAAGGGCAAGACGAGCTCGCGCGACTGTGAAGAGACGCCGTGTTCCGCTCAGTGCCCTGGCCGCTGTCCCTCGACCAGCGGTATTCATGGCGAATGCCGGCAGGGAAGGTAGTCGGGCTCTCAGCCATGTCGTCAGTCGACACGGGTAGGAACTGCGCGCGTTCATAGGCGTTCTCGGCCTTTTCGCCTCGACCGGCATAGGCGAAGATCAGCGCCATCACGATCTGCGCCGCGATCACCCAAGTCGCGACCCATCCAATCTTGTGGTGGACATTGTTCTCATAGAGATCGGGGGTCTGGGTATTGTAGACGATACCGACGAACAAACCGACCGCGTTCAGCACGAGGAAAACGAATTGCGACAGGAGCGCCAAGCGGGACCGCGCGATGCTCAACATCACAGCTAGAATGGGTCAATTCGCGATGCGCAACGTGAGGATTGCCGAAGCGGGGGTAAAACGTACCTGTTGGTAGCACGAAGCACCATGCGAGAACCATGAGCGCAATATGTGCCACGATCCATCCCGTGTACTGCCCGTAGGCAAAGTAGCTCATGGGCGAGTCGTCGTTTGTCTCCGGTTGCGCCTGTTCGTGAGAGGCGCCCATGTCCATATCCATATTCATATCCTCATGGTCATCGCCGTGGGCGAGAGCGCTCGCGATAGAGGCTAGTAGGAGAGCCGCGAGCGTGGCGCGCGAGATGCGCTGTAGCATGGCGCAAAGTTTATCTATAAAAAGGACGCGAAAAGGCAATTTTAAGCTCTCCGAGTCCGTGGACAGCTGCTATCAGTCGAGCTACAGCTCTAGCAGTAGAAATCGAAGCGAATGTACGGTGTACGGAGCTCGCGGAAGCCGAGAAGAGCTGTGAGGGGAATGCAGCCTCCGTCGTCACTGCCGCTCTATAGGGCTGAAGAGCTGAAGGTGCAAAGTATACGCCTAGAGGGAAGGGAGACGGTGAGAAGCGGGCATAAGAGGGAGAGAGCAAGAGGCAGGGAAAGGGAAGACAAGAAGAGTGAGAAAAGGAACGGGCGGTCTTTTATTCAATAATTTCTTGACCTGACTCTGTTGTACTTCGGAGACAGGCGGGGATAGCACTGGAGCTGGCCGTGGAAATTAGAGTGGGACTTGCTCTTTCCAGCGTCTGCACCTTTGGGCTTGTCGATGCAAAAGATTTTCATTTCCATCACACTATCACGCTCTACACCGTCTGTCCATCGGTATTTGGCCTCTAAGACACTGCTTCATCCCAGATACCTCGATTATAAGTCTTCACAGTTCCATCTCAATATCAGAGTGCAAAAAGACAGGGCAGCGACGTCATCAGTCATACGATAGCAGCCCTGGAGTGTGGAAGACATTTGGTCTGGGCCTTCATCTTGGTTCTTCAGCCTTCACGGGCACGGCGCACAAGCACTTTCCTAGCACAGCAATTGAGAGAGCCGGGCGAAAATCGGGCTCGGAGTCATCGGCAGAGTGACTTCAATCCAGCTCACTCGGTGCCAAGCTTGGAGATGACCTCATTAGGTACTGTGCCTGGCCCCCATACATACTCTGTTTCTGAGAGAGAAGATGGTTGCGATCAGTCTGATGCTGCCTAGTATGTCTCGCAAGTCGCAAGCCACAGATATCTATCTACACTACTCTAGGTAAGCACTTGGGTACGGCGTAAGCGTATAAGTATTCGATGTTTGACGGTAGACTGATGTATAGTCCGATACCCGTAGGGCTGTTGTGGATCCAGCCGAGAACTATGAGGACAGTGGAGAGCTTAACCAGGGATCATGGTAGTCACGGCAGAAGAGGCTTTCTCAACCAGGTCAAACCGCGAGACTCTAAGAGGAGATACTCCGGAGATTCCAGAGCCTGTGTAACTATCCCAGGCACCAGCATTCAGCCAGGAGTTGGCCAGTTTAGGTGTTCTCATCTGACAACCCAACCGAAGATCCCTGGCTTGGCGCTGGTGCATCCGGGCCTTCCGCAGAACCACGCTTATCACCACGCACCCGCCCATGAGTCCATGACCATGAGTCTGGCAACGTTCCCTGGATCAAGCATGCTCTAATAATGATGTCGCCTGCCATTGGTTTGCTAAGTTGCTTACAGAGTAGTGGCATGACTCATCGACTCTGCTTCGGCTGATGGAGCCATTCCAAGGCTCTTATACTCATCCTCCGCTGCTATACACTTACCGGTACGCCAACACTAGCAATGCACAGCACTTTTGCTGCATAAAGGTGGTCAGTCCCCGCATCTTACGATCACACGCCGGCAGCCATGAGCACCAACATAAGTCTGATTCAGCTGATTGGAAATGGCTCATGGTGATTGATAATAGCGAGTTCACAACTCCAGCCTCTTTTTTCAAGGTCACTTGGACCCCGGTGGATCCGGTCCGCCCATCATTGTTTTCCTTGATCCTTCGGAGACTTTCTCCCGAGTCAGCCTTTGATGTCCTCGCAGCCTCGCAGCCTCGCAAGCCTCAGCATTAGGCATCATCAATCCTTGCCAGATGGTGTGCACCCAGGCTGCAGAGTGCAGACGGCTGGCAACGGGCAACTGTGCATATTTGGCAGTTGGTGCCGCTGGCCCTGGAGATTGTTAAGCCATACTCCAACGGCATATACTACAGCAAATTAAGCTCGGAAGTCCGGCACCCAGCAGAACCCAGGCAGGATCCTTGAATCCTTGGACCTTCATCCCTGGCAAAGTCACGGAGCACTACTGCTTAATAATGCCATGCACGCATCCCGAAAGGTAATCTCCGGCAACAAGTCATCGAATCACAGGCAATCCATGTTTTTCATGTGGCCCGTGAACCTATGAAAATTTCGGCGGGAGATCCCGCATTCAGAATGGAAGATGGATCCTTAAGTCCATGATATTCCATGCCAACTTGCCAAGTCTGGCAATGCTGGCAATTGTGGCATAAAGAGTCCGAGCTTCCCATCGGATACTCGGAATATCGGATTCTCGGATGCCCGATGTGGCCTTGGCAGTGGGCTACTGGGCTAGTCTAATATATTCGAGAGGTTACTTGGACATCAACCCTTGAACTCGCTCCGGTCTTGTGATCAGATGATCGCGTGATTGTCTGAGGTATATTATCTCGGATGAGTACTTACAGTCCCTTGAATGAGCAGAATCAGGGCATATGTTGTTATCCAACTATCAACCCCCAATCAAGTTTTCTTTCAATAGCATCATGCCATGCATTCTGCTCCGGAGTAGGGTAGACTACGATGGGGAATCAGGGTTGTGTCCACTATGTCTACAGTAGCGCCAAAAGGTTAATCACCGTATGAGATCAGTCCCCAGTCAAGGTCATCGAGGTCTAGACTACGGGCTGCGCTCTCGCCATATCCTCGGTGCTAACCGTGATATATATTCCTGAGCAAGGAAGAGTTAAGGACAAGCCTCTTTAAATAATACTAACCAGTACCCTTATGATCTTTAATCACTACCTAGCCTAGCAAGCTCATGGCACTTTCATCTCGGTTGACTGTCCGGGTTTAAGTACGATCCCTCGTCCGAATACTGATTCGTTCAAGTGAAAGGTTTATAGAGCGAGTCTTGCCCGTCAGGAAGTACTGCTACAGCCATACGTTGCCTACCTAATACCTAGTTCAAGAACAAATCAGCCCCGAAAGACTCGCGAGCTGGTCTCCGGGCCTTGATCCGTGTTATCGCAAGTCGTCTTTAGCACAAACACTTGTAGGTATATATATCGGTTCGGTTGCACTGTTTAGGCTAGAACCGCATCATACACCTATGCTCACCGACTACAAGGTAATAATAGTAGATATGTCATCCTTGAAGTCGAACATACATCCAGCCATAGGATCCTCTACTCCGTCATCAGCATACCAGGCTCGAACCCCATGCCTACGGTCTAGGCCCTACAAACTGCGCATGTCGCCACCCCCAGGATCTTAGCATGAGCTTGGCTTCTTCTGACCAGTGATTACCCCAGGTCCTAGTAACCAACAACTACGGAGTAGCACTAGTAGGTTCCACTGCCTCTGGGTATGCGGCTCTACTTACTCGTATGTGTGTCGTTCCACTCCTGCACTGCAGCGTGTGAAGCTACCCTGGCCCATGATGTCAGCAGGCTGGGAGGCGGCCGGCTACCTACCGCATGCATACGGGAAACTGCTGGGGCGTACGTGCTGCAGGGCTGGGCGTGATATGATAGGTAGATGTATACTTGTTTGTTTAAATGGCTCTCCACTACGGAGTATATAGGGCTAGATGAGGATACATTGTAAGTTGAAGTCTGCATTAGGAGGTGATAGTAGAATTCAAGAGTACATATCTCTCCAAACCCAATTTGGACAAATTGATAAAAATTTATATATTCATTCATTCCTCATATCCATATACTAGCCCAACTTCATATACAAACAGCCCCCAAGAGTCAATAATCTACAGGTACTGCTTGAACCAGTTAACGGCCTGGACGAACGCCTGCTCCTTGGCGAACTTGTGGTGCTTGTTGCTGAGGTCCGCGCGGACGGCGAAGCCGTGCGTGACGCCGCTGTACAGGTTGATCTGCCAGTTCTGGCCGGTCTTGATGAGGATGTCCTCGGACTTGTGGCGGAGCTCGGTGGTGAAGATCTGGTCGATTTCTGCAGACGCACGATTGTTAGTATACGATGCGGTTACATACACAAGTCCGGCGGGCATGGACGGAACGTACCAGAAGCGCAGATGGAAAGGGGACCAGCAATGGCGGCGAGCTCCTCCTCGGTGACGAACGAGGGGTGAGCGGTGTAACCGACGTCGACCTTGCCGGGCTTCAGGAAGCGGCAGACGTACTATAATCGTCAGTTGGTGGCCCCGAAAAAGAAGTGATGGGCGGGGTGAGGGCTACCTTTCCACCGAAGCAGTAGCCGACAGCAGCGACGCGCTTGACTCCGAGGTCGCCGCGGACGTGCTTGATAGTAGCCTCGACAATGGGGTCGACGGCGGGGGTCTGGTGGTTGGGGAGCCACGCGGGGAGGTCGGCCTTGCCGGACTCCATGTCGCTCAGCTTGATGGGGTCTCCGCGGAAGAGGTCGGGGAGGACAGCGAGGTATCCATTCTCGGCGTACTCGTCGGCGAGGAGCTGGGCGTTGACGTAGACGCCGAAGATGTCGGACAGGATGATGACGGCCTTCTCGGGGGTCTTGTTGTCCTTGGGATAGACGATGTAGGTCTCAGCTGTATAGATAGGTAAATTGTTAGAGCTAGTTCAATTGGAATTGGCGCAGGTTCAGGGTGAGGGGCACGAACTGCCGTTGATGTTCTTGATCTCGCCGACGGGGGTGCCTTCGTGCTTGAAGCCGGAGGCGCAGCAAGCTCCAGGGGGGTTAGAGGCCATGTTGAGTGGATTGAAGGGAGATTTATATGTATAATAAATAAAATAGGAGAGGATAGAGTTGAGTGAGGGGAGCCGAGGGGGAATGGGGAGGATATTTATTTGCCGCCTCTGCTCTGCTTCTGCAGCAAACTCGATCCCCACTTTGCCCCTCCTTGTCCACTTCCCTGGGCCGTCTACGTAAGTGCGACCCTACTACTGCTGCTGTGCCTATAGCAAAGCGGTTCAGAACGGCTCTCTATCGTGCTGACTGCGGACAGGGTTTCAGCTGGGAATGCGCGGTGCGCAAGTGGTCGCAGTGGCAGGGATCTGTTGATGGCATGCAGCTGTACTAGGTACGACCTACCGTTGCCGGGAAATAGGCCGACGTGCCGTCAACCGTTGCGGCAGCCGATAGCGGAGATCGCAATGGCCTCTGTATCAGAGTTCACACATTCTATCCATCCAGAAGTGTTGATGCGACCAATCTCAAGCTGCTGAATGCCAATCCTTGGTCCCAAGTCTCTAACACTTCAACCGAGCGGACCGGATCTCTCCCGAAGGCCGCGGGACATACGGAGTATAGACTTGGCAGTTAAAGGGCATTTGATGCTGAAGGAGATAATTGATGTACTGCACTGAGTGCAGTCTTTGAAAACAAGCATTGGCAGATGGGAGGAAAAAGCTTGTGTTGTGAATACGAGCCACGGATCGCCGGCACCCTTACGGTATCTACCCAAGGCTGCCTTAACAGAGCCTGAAGATCCTGTTGACATTGTGGATCAAAGCATGGCCGTCGCCTCACCGACTCAAAACATCCACTCTTTGCGTTGCTGAACCAAACAAGGGGACGTTATACGGCAGCCCGAGACGCCATTTTCCACCTCCTCTGCTGTCACGTCGGTGACGAACATTGCCCTACAATGCAATGAATCAATGAAAATCACACTTGAATTGGAAGAGCCTTACCCCGGATAATGGCTCATGACGATGCCGGGTGTCTTTGCAGCATTCGGCGCCCTTCCAGCCCCCCAGGTAACCGGCTCTCCGTGCTGCTTGCTGAAGCGTGATGTTATAACCCGCACCTGAGCCAAGTGCTCAGGCTGATACCAGCGCATCCTGACGGCCATATGCGCCCGGTAAAGGCACCCATAGGGCTAAGCTGAACGGACGAGACTTTAACTCGAGGTGCCTTTCCTTCGATCATGTTCCGGGGCTTCAGATCAGCTGCGGCCAACGCGGTCTCAAGCGTAAAGGAGCAGTCGATGAGGAAGCCGACATGTTGGTCACTCCATTCGGTTGTGATGGTTGAGATGCCTTCCTTGTACAGCTCGCCGTCCTGGTAGATGTTGTACCGTGGAATGACGGTGCTGATGTCTCTGCCAGAGGCTAACTTGATGGCGCGTGATCCGGGTTCCATTTGCTCCAGCAAGGGGAGTGAGACCAGGTTGCGGAGACATAGTCTCCTGAAGTCCGCTGCAAAGTGTTGCGGAATTACCACGAGATTGCAGTACACACTGCTGGCAACTCCGGTGTTAGAACCGGTGATCTCGCCGCGTCGAGCACGAAGACGTGCTTCAATTCCTGTTCGACTTGCCTCAACTTTCAAGTCCATTTTCCGGTGCTGTCTGGTTCTGAAGCTAATACTTTCTCTCGACTGATAATCCACTTCTAACCTATCAGCTTTTGAGACTCAGTGGCTTCGTGGGGGATTCTAGTCCGACGCTGACATCCTATATTTCTTATCATTGGATTTTGGAGACACGAATGCGGCAGCTTCGGAGCTGCCGTCCGAATTTATACTTATTGACAGGATGGCGACTGAACATTGCTTTCGATGTTAACGAGCTTTGATAGGGTAATCTCCCACCCTTTGTTCCCTCTATATTCCAGAGTTCAAACAACTTGCGTGGTGTTTGGAAAGAGAATCCCAGACTCTTTATGAAGGGTGATCGCTCACAAAATGGCGCCCAAGCTCGGCAAAATCTCCCATGTCCTCGCCTGTAAACGCCCAGCGCTGATTTCCATAGATATTTTGGTACAGGCTTTGAGGAATCGCTGCGCTTTCTTCATTTTGGAACGTCTCATAGTTCTCGGGAAGCGGCGCCCAAAGGTGGTTTATATCACCCCATATATCCAAATCGGCAAGGATAGACTGTGGTTCTGGCGCAGTCATCTCAAAATCACCATTAAGAATATCGACACCGGGATATTGTCTTGTGGATGTATCGTCCTGGTGTGTGGATCGCCCTTGACCAGATACATTTGTTGAACCTGCAGCTTGCGAAGCGTCTCCAGTCTGATCGGGAGCCTCGCGAGGAGCTTTTCGCGTTAGGGCTCTGTATGACTCCGGCATATCGAGACGGCTGCACAGCTGCGCCCAGGTCCTTTGAATCTCATGAAACCACCGCGCTGCAAATTTGTTCTCGTGGTCTGCCACGTACTGTATCAGCCCTAAGGCTTCGCCTAATCCAGGAGAAGGCTGAATCCTCTGGTCATCTTCGCAGCTCGAGTCTAAGATTGCCGTAAGGATCATGATGAAGGTCACTGAGAAGATCCCGTCAAAGTCAAAGAAGCCGAACAACGCTGGCACAGTTCACATCAGCTGGGCTGTTGTAGGCTAAGTCAGGCAACACCACTAACCTAGGCATTTATTTTGACGTAGCGCTGTCAGAGTCTTCAGTAGCCTTCTTGCTGCTTCGGTGCACGTTCTGCAAAGTTTTCCTATGGGCGACGAATAAAGAATCCCAGGCTGTGGCGGATTGCCGCTGAGGATTAGTTGGGCTATGTGTAGCATGACCGGGCGAATGGTCAATAGAAGAGCCTAAATCGACTTTAGATAAGTTCTTGACCTGAAGCATGGTTGAGCTTACCTGATAGAACATCAAGTGAAGGGCAGCTGAAGTCCTCAGAGATAGATCGTTTCCAAGTCGCGGCATGCCAGTTGCTAGTTCCATAGGTATTTCGTCAGAAATGTCGTATAGACTTCTGATGATGCTCTGGACATTTGAGATGAATGTGTCTTCAGCCTGAGGTGTGGAGCCGTAAAGCACTACACGAAGTAGATATTAGCTACCGGTTTACACAAAGGAACGTAGATCCGAGCTAAAGACATACCGGTCATTACTTGGCCATAGACTCGAGCTAGCTTAATGCTTGTCCGCATCGGGGCCGCCGGCGTGAATCCAATGGAGTCTGTGGGGAGCGGTTGCTCTATAAGCGCATCGCTGATGCCCGGTGGGCTTCCAGTAGCTGCAGCCAAACGTCTGCATCGATTAACAACGATATATGAGCTGAGGACATATCTTGTATTACCTCTCCTGATGGTAGATTGACCACCACAGCCGGTTGATATGTGTCGCTTCCGATTGCAAGAAACGTGCGGTGGATGACTGCCGGTGGTAGCCGTGAGAAACTGCCAATCGCAGGGCTGTGCTAACCTGAGAATCTGTTAGTTCTGAGAGGAATCAGACCTAAGACTGAACGGCCGGATACGGACATGAACGTATGCCTCTTCTTTCCGATATATGTTTTGTAAGTATACAGCCACTTGGGCAAGTACTTCGACGCCAACCCGTCCAACACTGTACAGTTGGCTCAGCGGAGGCAAACGCTCCCAAACGAATTCAAATAACGAATAGCCAGGGAAGCTATCAGCTCTATACGCTTCACCTCCAAAGTCGCCGGTGAGAAGTCTGGCTATTGCGAAGATGAGAAGAATCTCCAAAGTCCACAGGCTTTCTGTATATGTGGAATCGTCTTTGTTAGCATAAAAAAGCCCGACCTTATCCGAAATTTCACGGGCATCAATATAGTTTTGTGTATGGCCAATATAGAAGACGTGCGTTTCGAGCAGCCTGAAAGCCTCACGCTCATCTGGGAGGGAAGGTATATCAAAGACATGTATGCTCCGTGGCCGTGGTTGGAGTAGATAATTAGCGGTATCTTGTGCCCTTTCCTGACGCTGGCCTGGTCTAGGTCCATCGAGCAGGCTTTGCACTCGAGAGCCGAATGTGTAGCTGGAGCTCAGTGACGAGTCAGCAGCAATTGCTGCAATTGTGTCAGCTAGCAGTCTTTGTATGAGGACATAATGAAGACTACCTGAGCCTGGTGACAGTTCGAATGATTCTGGATTTGTGCTTGTGGCCAAATCTGGGCGCGAGGCCCTCGACAAAAGCCCCAGAGAGTCTACGAGAAAAGCGCTATTATCCGGATGTACGGAGGTCCTTCGGATTCGCGTGGGAGCAGGTGTTGTCACTAGTGATGCTTCGGGGAGCGTCTCTCCTGCTTGAGATCCTGAGTGACAGTAGTATACGCGTCAGAAGATTGACTAGTCTATGAAGCGAGCACTAGAGCCACATACCAGGTCTTATGGCTCGAGTCGTATTCTCATATCTAGCCAAACGAGCTTCCAAGTATTCGATTCTCCTATCGCAGGTTAGACGCTTTTCAAACAGGCCTGAATTGAGCATACGCTACTGAGTACGCTCTCCTTTTACCATGCTCGGAGAAGGTGCAGTCTATGCCTCGCTTCAAGCAATAAGAGCACGGATTATTTCCGGAGCATTTGACTTTTCTCTGTCGGCAGGTTAAGCAGCTAGACGGCGTTACTGATGCTGATCCTATGCCACTTTGGAGCTCAAGTGGATAGGCCTATTGTAACTTACGCTGCAAGGACTTTGGGAATATCCCTCCGACTGCGAGTCGGAGTTGTTTGCCGAGACGAGCCTTGGTGACGAGTGTGACCCCGGGGCATTTTCTTATCACTTCAAAAGTAGATTGGTTGTTCCATTCAATACCAAAAGAGTAAAGCCGCTTCCATGTGCGCTTTTGCTCACAATGATCCAGGAAAGCGGTGATTGCGGTGCCTGTGGACAGGTTGAAGCAGAGGGTCGGAGGCGACATCCGAGAGTGATAAGCGAAGCTGAGGGATACCGTACCCAAGCGACCATTCCATTTTAGTAAATCGGACGGTGGAGGGAGTGAGATAAGAGAGCTTAATCTCCGTCTGTGATTGTGGAGAGTTGGAGTAGATAATGAACCCCGCAAACTAAATTTGTCTCCTGAAGTTGGGATGAAGCAATGAGACCAGCAAAGTGCGATTCATTGAAAACGATCGCTGACGAGAGAAGAAATCTCTTGTTCATTGCACCCTTGTGGTGACAAGCACATACTGGAATAAACTGGCCTAGAACACCGGAAGAGTGCCAAACTCGCCATCAGGCTATGGTATAAATGAGAGAACCTCCAAGGGAGAGGCGACTTAAAGGCTCGTGGTGCTTTCCATGCCATCTAGAGACTCAAGAAGGGCCAAGTGGCTTGAAAATGGTGGCCGGAGAAAGAGCGTTGTCGACTATAGTACAGGTGTCAAATCAGTGGTCACCTCTGCTATTGTGGTTTGAGAGATTTTGACCGCATACTGATTTTAAAGCTCGAGTAGTTGCCTGGCTGCTCGTGGAATTGACCTGCCTGTACAAATCGCCATGCCATAAACGAGCAGCCCGGTGAAGATGAAATCAGTCCAGGGCTATGGAACAGAGCTCAGGCTCAGTGGCCGTTGCAACCGTGAAACTCGGGACTTATCCAGGGGAGGCTATCTAGGGAGGCAACTGGTGAAAATGATGTACGCTTCTCGTGATGAAGGTATTCCGGAAGCCATGAAGTTCATATTCGGAGGCCTAAGCTTGTCGTTAAGCCCGCGGCCGCGGTGCCTCTAGCAGATATTCCATTAACAAAGAGTTCAGGGAGGACGTGGAGCACATGGCAGGCGGCGCATGTTGGGACCTGAGTATCATCCTTACTGGAGGAATTGCTGTCATAGAGAGAATCGCACGGCTTTTCGCTTAGGTGGCCATGGGGTTTGTACTGCTCATAAAGACCTGGTCGGGTCAATGTGACCGAGAAGAGCCATGTTCGACCTGAACATTACGGCTCCTATTTGCGCCCTGCGAGCACTGTAAGGATTCGGAGGACACTGGCGTGTTTCGGAGTAGTCATCCGAAACCAGCAGGAGTTCATGCTAAAAAGAGACCATGTCCTCGCCCCAAGCAGTCATTTGAATGGAACGCATCACGTTCCCAGCATTTACCGTCCCCATCCGTCATGACATCTTTCTACTCAAACAATCTCGAAATCTGTGTGGCTTCTGGCCAACTTTGCAAATCGTTTGGCATCAAAATATCGCCCAACGCTCAAGTCGTCCAAATCGCACGCGACGCGGGCTTTGACTCGCTCTTTATTGATTTGGAACATGCGTGGCTCACTTTGGCTGAGGCGAGTAACCTATGCAATGTTGGCCACTTATGCGGCATCACACCGTTCGTGCGCGTGCCACACCAGTGTGGTAATGGTTATGTACAGAGAGTTCTCGATGGCGGTGCGATGGGTGTGATTTTCCCGCATATTCACAATGCAGGTACGTGCTCTTAAAGGGTTATACACAAGGTCATCCGCGCTGACCAAGTCTATTAGCCGATGCAAGGGCAGTTGTGAGTATTAGCAAGTACCCCCCTCTAGGCTGTAGGTCAATGACCGGCCAGATGCCCATGTTTGGCATGCGAGCGCTGGCAGTTGACCAGACTATTGACTTCTGCAACAAATCCGGTTCCACTGTCTTCGCCATGATTGAAAGCAAGGATGCTGTGGAAAATGCTGAGGAGATTGCCGCTGTTGAAGGCGTTGACGTTGTTTTGGTCGGGTCGATGGACCTCACAATTGATCTTGGAATTGGAGGCAAGTTTGACAGGCCAGAATACCAATCCTCGCTTGAGAAAATCAGCCAAGCTTGTCACGCGCACGACAAAGTTTTCGGTGTAGCTGGCGTTTATGATAACCCCGAGCTACAGGGTTGGATAATTAACGGCTTGGGGGCAAGATTCATGCTTGTTCAGCAAGATTCTTCCTTGTTGTCAATAGGAGGCGCAAAAGCAGTCAAAGCTCTACCGTCTGCCACTTAGTCGTAGGCCATTGAATGGGAGCTGTATTATTCTCTTGTGCATTCAACCAAGACTCGATGTGAGGGAAAGATAATTGGAATTTCATCAATCGGTCTTCTGATGTTTGGTGAGAATGAACCTCAAAGTATAGATCTCTCAAGGATTAACTGGTGAAAAGGGGATTTAAGTAGAGGTAAGTGTTCTTAAGAAAGGAAGAAACCGAAGTCTCCAAAAAGTCCACACAGCTGAAGACAGAACTTCTGTATACCTAAGTGTTGACGTTGTACTCCAGAGAAAACTGTTAGTGTCTGAGGAGATCTGGGGAACCCCGGTCAGTCACATGACTCTTATATCCTAGAACAGCTTAGCGTCGTCGAAGCGAGAAAGATGCGCCAAGCCCCGGTCGGAGGACCGAGACTGAGTCAGCAACCCACAACGCCAAATTCCAACCCTAAACCTGCACCTTTTCGTTTCGATTTCCGTCCCCATCGCCAGCGCCGACAGCAAGCCCACCGACCACCCTCCCGTCAACACCGTTTTCCCGACGTTTTCATACTCGCCGATTATTCAAGATGACTCACGAGTCCGTCTGGTACAGCCGTCCCCGCACGTATGTACACCTTTTCCGCTGCGGTTGAACTTGGGAGGTTGATGGGATGCTAACGAATATTCCGCGACAGTTACGGCAAGGGTTCCCGTCAATGGTGTGTTTAGCCTTCCTCCCATATCTATCCTGGACGAATATGCGAAAAAGAAGCGGATATTGAAGAAGGAATTGGGCATGGAACTTGGAGATTCGGATTCGCAAAGGACAAATTGGACGTGAATGGTTTCTAATTGGGATCTTCGAACAGCCGTGTCTGCTCTCACCGCGCC
Source organism: Aspergillus mulundensis (assembly GCF_003369625.1). Lineage (NCBI taxonomy): Eukaryota > Fungi > Ascomycota > Eurotiomycetes > Eurotiales > Aspergillaceae > Aspergillus > Aspergillus mulundensis. The sequence continues at coordinate 5,043,357 of NW_020797888.1, forward strand.
GGTCTGATCCGCAAGTACGGTGTAAGGATACCTTCCCTCGGAACCGAAATTTGCTACACTGGGACTGGGTGACTGATTGGATTCTGGTTTAGATGGACATCTGCCGTCAGTGCTTCCGTGAGAAGGCCTCCGACATTGGTTTCTTCAAGGTTGGTTTCCCTTATCTTTTTGTCTCCAATGGTGGATCCGGGCTTGAGAAGATGGAGGTGGTGGATGGCTTGCGACGATTCATTGGGGTTACGATAAACGAACGGCCGCTGACAAGGTTCTGCTTTAAGTACCGATAAATCAATCGCCAATGTTCTCCCGCCATGACGGTTCCGTATCCGTGCTCGGTACCGGTACCGGCACCATCTCAGCTCGCCAGTTATATAATACACTATTCGAAGGAAGCCGATTTACGATTCGATTCCAATCACGTACCCGATTTGCCTGAATATCTACGATTCCGACGGGCGTGAGACGAACTGGGCTGGATTTATGAATGATCAAGAGCACGTGATATTGAATTGGCAATGGTTGGGCCTGGAATGAAAAAAAGGATACTAGAAAAAAGGATTGCACGACTTTTCTTTTTTTTAATGACGAACTGAGCCTTGCGCGGCGAACGTTTGCGCGTCGTCGGTGTTGACAGACAATATCAATTTCTCAATTCACGGGTGTTTCGCTTTCTCCGTCCAGACCCAGCTCAATCGGGGCATCTTATACGATAGGGATATGGATCTCTGATTGGGCAGCTTCCAATTTTAGCCCAAAAAATACTGGCCAGCTAAGGACCTTGCCTGGGACCTAATACTAGCCTGAAATTGTAGTCCTGGGGATACATGTCCCCTAGATGCTGGCTTCAGCTATGAAATCCAACCTCCAGGTGATTAGCTCTGGAGGTCAAAATAGAATCGATTGGCCTGACCCGGCTTATCAAACAATCCTCAGACAGCGCTTGCGTCCCATAGCGAAGTAAAGCCTCGCATAGCATACCATAGGTATCATCACATCTAATCTATCTCTACAACTCGCAACCTCTACATAAATAAGCATGCACATACGTCGCAAGAAAAGCTCGAAGTGAACTGAGATAGAGGACGTGAATTTACACCTTAACCCATAACACCAAATAACAACACATTCGCCTCCAAGACGCTAACCTGGGATATGCGAACGTAACAAACATGACAATGATAGCTCTCTATAGGGGTTGAGGATAATGCTGGCTGGGCTAAGCGGAACTGTGTTAAGACACAGCATTGGCCAGGCAGCGGAGATTGTAGAATAATAGGTATGCGTCGACACCGAGGACTTCTGCCTCGGTCACAGTGGTGACCTGGTCGTCGTTGAAGAGCATCCACTGCTCATTGTGATGTTAGATACTGAGGCTGAAATGATAGAAGTAGGAGAAACAAACCTCATCACCCTGACGGCAGTAAACGTAGTAATGGCCCGCTTCCAGTTTGCCCTTGTGGACAACGGCAGAGGAAAGGTCATATGTGTACCGGGATTTGTCAACCGTGGTATTGGGGTTCGTAGTGTACGGAAGCATATTGATTGATAAAGGAAAGTCGATACGACCTTCGACCTTTTCTGAGACGGCAAATGTGTGTTCAAAGCGCTGCCTAGGTTAGACGATGTATTTATGGGTTGTTTGTAACAGAATGGGATTACCTTAAGCTGCATACACAGAATTGCCGGGAGTTTCTTAATTCGGAGCTGTTTTGTTGCCTTTTGAGGTGTATTCCCGCACCCGCTGCAGTTATACACGCCGGCCATGAGCTTTTCTGGCGAAGTAAAGCTCTCCAAGCAACCGCCAAGTGTTGGTGTTGCGGAGGAGCCGGAGCCGCCGCCCATTGCTCGCTTCTTTGCTTGAACCTGCACGTCGAGACTAAGGTCAACGATTGGATCTTCGGTCTTCGTGACATTGCCGCAACGATCGCAGGTCACGCTACTTCGAAGCTTGCCATAGAACGTTCGGTGGAAGAAACAGCTGCAGCCTTTCTCATGGTTGTCCCGGTTGCCCTCCGCGCTGGCATGTAGCTTGTCGACCAGAAACTGGTAATATTCGTGCGCGTCCTGCTGTTGATACCCGGCTAAGGTCTGCGCGAAAGTCAGCTTGTCGCAGCATGCAAGTAATAGGGTGCACCTACAGGACTAGCACGCCAAGAGGCCAGAAGCAGATTGAGCGCAGCGAAGCCTTCTGACTTGTCAATGCTGTTGAAGTCGGCAAACGCTTCGGCAACGGCGCATCCAATGCAATCAGTAACAGTACAATCATGCGGTTGGTGGCCATTTCCAAGAAAGTATGTACTCAGGATTGGGTCATGCAATAATGTCTGCAGGATGACATTCAAATAGCATGTCTGCCCAAGATTGAAAAGGCCCCTAACACCTTGTTTCGCACACGGTCGCCTGTTCGCGTTGCTCTTCACGTAGAGTTCGTCTGCAGAGCTCTCACTGAAACGCCGTTTCTTTGCGACTGCTGGAGATTAGCCAGTAATCCAGCAACGACGAGTCACATGCGGACCTTGTAATGTACTCTCCGGTGTGGCGGATCTACATCGCTCTAGGCCATGATCGTATACCATATCTTCGCAGCCTTGACAGAATAATGCGCGACTTCTGGACTCCATGTCTGAAGGACATTAGTTAGCGGCATCCCGCGCCAGCCCTGCTGCTCACTCACAGAACTGATGACCAGTCTTCTCTGTATGGACTTTACGATCGCCATTCATACATGGCTCAGAGCAAGTCAAGCAAGTGTATCTCGGTTTCAGGAGGCTAGACGGAGCCGTCTTGGATCCATCGCGACGTCCAAGCGCATTATGGGTCTTGATGAAGGAAGTCTTGAACTGGTTGCTGGCGGGACCATCGTGCATGAGCTGAGATGCTAGATGTTCTTTGATCTGTGTCAGCTCCTGAGAAACATGAGAAAATTGCCCATATAGTGTCCATACCGCAACCAAACTCGGCCTCCGAAAGGAGGGAAACCGACGCAACGGTCGCCATTATAGATGTGGAAGTCATGAGGCACCACCGATAGACTGCGCGTATCACGGCTCGAAATAGATATGTACAGTGCGCGGAGAGATCGGGAAAGGTATCAAATAGAATATCCTTCGCGACTGTAGGTCGTTGAATCGGTCGTTCGGTTCACAGGGCGGATGGACAAAGAAGCCATGGAGAAAGGTTGCAATTCAGTGCGTCGCGTGCATTAGAGCATCATCCCATCATATAGAGTCCAGCTCTTAGTCGTAATGCATTCAATGGAGCGGGTACGAAACAGTAGTGACTGAGCAAATCTGGGGCTGAATAAAGGTGTTGTCCGCGGTCTCGGGACTCCGCCGCTGCCGGATCGATGCCGAACACTGTGGGGAGCAGCGTTAGTTTTCAGCTTCTGTCAGATAAAGCACTTCAGGCTTACCAAGTACAAAGGATCACTATTCCCTCTGATCTACCAAGTCGGATAACTCGAGACCTGGTGTGAATGGTCCAAGAAGTTTTCGTAAACTCGAGTTTTGCGGCTCCGATAAGAGATCGGGCCTGCATTTGATCCGAGATGGCAAAGAACTATACGGTCCCATTCATGTTTCATCTATTGTTCTACTTTTAAGTTCATAGAAGTGTTGTTTTAATTGCCTTGATTGTTCTAGATTATTTGGCTTGCCCCTCAATTTACCAATTTCGCTTGTAGAACATTGTACGTCTGTGTTTGCATGCACTATGCAGCGCATGCGTTTTGGTGGAGATGCTCTATACTTAACCTGCAAACAGGTCACTATTGTGGCAACATAGCCTCGGAAGGCCCTTCGCATGATTCTAATCGTGTGGTATCATGGATAATCCGATTTTTGGATTTTCACGCCTCGCTAGAGGCCGGAGTAGAGCGTTCTGCTGTATCAGATCCGGGCCAAGTCGGTGCACCACCTGCGCATATGTATGATTGCAAAACATGCATTTCCTCATTATTGACCGGTCCGAGTCGCACGTTCATTGCCCAAGTTCACCGCATGCTCTTTCCTCGAGGCAAGGCACTAGGACGGCCTCGGCCCCTAGTCGCGTAACGACTAGTCGTCGACCCGCGAGTACTAGTACTAGTACTAGCTCCTCGCCCTCTTCCACGAGATGTACCAGACTTGGATGTAGGTTTCGAAGAGACCGTGCTCGGGGGGTGCTCGATGAAGGTGGTATCCGAAGTCCTACGCGAATTTTATGTTAGAAGCATGCGCAGAGCATGGAGAAAGGAAGGCATTGGATTCCTTAACTTACATAAACGTCATGTCGGCTTCGCTAGATTTTGCGATTTCTTCTTCTTCAGCCTCTGCAGCCTGTTAGATCAAGTGGATTTGCGACATGCGGGCAAACGATACCTTTTTGCGCCTCAGCTTGCTTCGCCCTGCGGAAGGACTCGGCGATTGGTGCCTATGATTGTTAGTCAGACCACGCAAGAGACGATAAACCAGAGTAAGCAGAAGCATACCTCTGGAAAGTCTACGCAAAACGCATTCATATTCAATCCGTAGAGAAAACTGGCAAAGCTCTCGCTGAAGCGCGTCAGGCTCTCATGCATTAACTGTAGCTTGTCGAAATTCGCTTCCAGTTCAGCCATACGGTCGGCAAGATCCGCAAACTGTGGCTCAAGGGCATTGATGGCGGGCTGCGTATACGGCACTCTGCTGATCTTCCTGTCATATCCATGCGCCTCGCGGACAGAAGACCTGGAGCCTGGCCGAAGAGGGGTCGTGGGCCTGGATATCCTGCGGGACCGCGACGACGACCGTGAAGGGGAATCCATTTATTCGTTAAGCTTTGTTGAGGAAAAGTAGATGGGCTCCGAGGTGGTTCTGAAAACAAGAGAAGAGGAGCGAGACAACGAGTTGAAGGCCGTTGCGGCGTTCGGGACGGATACGCAAATTGTAAGGTGGGGAACAACAAACAACTAGCAAAGGCCGCGGCGCGCAGCGCCGCGGTTGGAGCTAGTAAATTATTTTCCTTAGTAATTTAATATTAATAAATTATTAAATAGTAAGCAAGCTTAGTTCCCATTAATATTATAGCTAGCTTTTTATAATACTAAAAAGAATTATAAAATAATTTAGGGGCATAGCCATCTTTATAAAAAATATTAAATTTTAAGGGTTATTTATATAGTACTATACCGGGCATAATTTAAATATTTTAATATATTATAGCATGGGGGGATAACCATGGGATTTAATTAAGCTATAGTTACTAGGGGTTAAACCTGCTTAAATAAGCTAATTAAATATAAAATATAATATTAAAAAGGCTATTTATAACCCAGGGTGCCACGGGCAGTACCTATTTATACTTTATTTTTTAAATATACTATTAAGGGAGTAATAACTGCGTAAAGTTATAATTTACTTTAGTATATAAAAAAAGTAATAAGCCAGGTATATTTATAAAAAGTATTAATTTATTAAACTTTAGGGGGCCGGCCCCTAGCCTAAAAATATTTATTTAATAATAATATAAATCCAGGGGCCGGCTTTATTTTTTAATAATAATAATTAAGGTAATACTTATTATAAAAAAAAGCAAGGCCCCTAACCAAAGGTTATAAATAGCCACCTTTTAGTAAGTAAGTCCTTTATTATTAAACTTTATTATAAAATACTAATAGCCTATATTTAGTTGCCTGCTTAATTTACCTGCTTAATTTACCTACTTAATTTACCCGCTTATAGCCCTCTAGCCTTATTTTATAAGCTATATCCCTTTTTATTTTATGTGGCTTTATAGCTAATTTATTTTTAAGAAATTAAAAAGTTACCGGGGATTAAAGGTGTACTAGGAATTAAAGGTATACTAAAAATTAAAAAATTACCAGGAATTAAAGGTGTACTAGGAATTAAAGGTGTACTAGGGATTAAAGGGGTTTTAAGGGCTGTTTATAAATTAATAAAGCAAGAAATAAACACACCTATACTAGATAAAAAGTCCTACTAAGTCCTTGGTATACCCAGGGGCTTAAAAAGGTTTTTAATTACTTATAATATTAATAATATATTTATTAATATTAGGGGTGGTTCCTGGAGTCCTAACTTAGGGGTGGTTTTTAAAATCCTAACTTAAATATTTAGCCTTAAGTATTTTAGTAGCAAAGGTATTTAGGGGATAGTTATTTATAAATAGTGCTAATAAAGTAGGGCCCTTGCTAGATATAGTAATAAATAAATTTAATAACTAGCGGGAACTACCTTATAAACCCTAATTATAATACCTACTTTTAATACTTATTATTTACAGGCTAGTAGAATTTATACCCAAGATATTAAGTACTAGCATGTTTAAAAAAGTATTTTACCTTTTTTTATATTTAACTAGCTATTATGCAAGCTAATAGGCTTAAAATTAAGCTTTTAGTAAGGTAAATAGCTTATTATTATAGGGTAAACCTAAGATATAAAGTTTTTTTTAAAATAAGAAAATAATATAGTATTTTTAAAAGTAGCTATTTTTTAGGGCATGGCTCTTGCGTATACTATATTAATAAGTTTATTAAATTTATTATACTTTAGCACCGCACCTTTATACTAGTATTTTAAAATATAAAATACCTAGAATTTATAAGGTTATTTACCCTAAAAAATATACTAGCTAAAGTTTATAATATATTAATAATTAATAGTACTACTAAAATAGCTAGCTAACTTTAAAATTACTTGCATAATTTAGCTTTAGTACTTCTTGCGGTTAAATTTAGCTTTAATACTTTTAGCTATAATATTAAGGTAAGCTAGGTTATTAAAATTAAGTTAAAAAAGGCTTACTATCCTTATTTTATAATATATATAAAAACACTAAGGTACCAAGGTCTAAAAGCTATATTTATTAAAATAATAAATATATACTATTTTAGCGCGTTATAAAAAGGGATAATAAGTTAAATTTTCCTGGTTAGGGGCTTATTTTTAATAAACATGCTAACTTAGTAAATGCTAGTATTACACCTAACTAAAAATATACCTTTTATTTAATAGTTTTTAAGTTACTGGAATAGGGCTTTAAAGCCCTAAACCTTTTAAACTTATTATATTAAAGCTTTTTTTTAAGTATTACGCCTTTAGGCGTGCCTTTAGGTATTATACCTTTAGGTATTAGAAATTAGCTTAAGGCTAAGCTAGAAAAAGTTATTAAAATAATAGTACTTTATTATTAGCTATATATTAATTAATTAAAGTTATTATAATAAAGATTTCTAGCTCACGGGAGATATATATTATGCCTAAATACTTATTTTAGGTAGTTATAGGCTACAGGAATTTAACCTAAAAAATATTATAAGATTAAATAGGTAATTTTATTTTAACCTAAACTTTAGGAAATAATATATTATTTATTTTATATAAAAGTATAATAAATAATAAAGGGTCCCGTGAATACTTTAAGCTATGCCCTATATACTTTTTTTATATAATAATAAAGGTATAGGCAGTATATTATAATAATATAAAGTAATAATAAGTAATAATTTTTAGGTAGCTACTATACCCTGGATTAACTAAAAAAATAGTAATTAATAATATTTTATAGGCGCAAAGGTATATTATTAATATTAGCTAATAATGCTAATATACTAATACCTAGGGATAAGCTAATATACTAATATATAAAAATATTTTATTTTTTTAGTTAGTAAGGTTTAAGGTGGCCTTGCTGTACAGGGGATTAATTAGCTTTATTAAAATATATTATATTAGTTTAACTAGTTTAAACTGGTTGGTTTATTTAAGTATAATAAATAATTAATAAATTTAAATACCTATTATTTTTTTTTTTTAGCGCTGGACGTAAACTATAAACCTAAGGACTTTAATAAACCAAGGATTACTAATAAATTAAGAATAGTTAATAAACCTAGATTTAAATATTTAATTTTTTACTATACTTTGTATTGCTGCAAGTGTTTTTAATTTTTTTAATTAGCAGGCCCCTTATTAAGTTACTAATATACTTAAGGGCTTAAAGGGGGGCGGAGGGCCAAGGTTAGTATAACTAAGGGCTTAGGGCTTAGCGGGTAAACTTAGTGGGTAAACTTAGTGGGTAAACTAGAGGCAAACTAGAGGTAAAACAGGGGTAAACTTAATAAATAAACATGGCTTATTATAAAATATACTAAAAATATATTTAATTAAAAAAAAGGCAGGCACCTGGCATATATTAAGGCACTAGTTATTAAAATAACTAAATTTACTAGTTAAAAAAGGGCTTGATGTTAAACCAAGCATAAAAGTAGTAAGTAATTATTAATTTTAAACCCTAAAATAGTGCTTAATTACTAACCCTGTATTATAAAGGAACTATAAATATAATGCTAATAATAAAGTATAACTACCTAATTAAATATATAATTACTTTTTTTTAGCACCCCTTTTTATAGCCCTAGAAGTTTTTAAGGGGGTAACCTTTATAAAAAAGTTAGTAGTATTTAAAAAAAGTAACTATATATAAAGCAGGCGCCCTTAATATTAATTAATAAATATAAAGTTATTATTATTAGGACCAGGAAAAAATAAAAAAGTATAAAAACTAAATTACTTTTTATTTTTTTTATGTTTAAGCTTGCAAGCCCTTAAGTCCTTATGTTTTTACTTTTTTAACTTTTTATTCTTATTTTTTAGGGCTTTTTTATATTTTACTAAAAAGCGCGGTGGTGCTAGGAATTAAAAAGGCTTATAGTTACTTATTTTTTTTATCTTTATACTTTTATTAATAAAACTTTTAATCTCCTGCTTAACACGCGGGCTAAAATAAAAGTAATTAATATAAAATATAATATATAAAAAGGAACCGGCGTGCAAAAAGCTATTAAAATTTTAAAAAATAATAATATTAATATTAGTATTAATTTTAAAAAATTTATTAAGTAGCATGCCCAGCATAGTGCTCTTCTAGAATTATTTAGTACTAAAAATAAAAATATATTAATAAAGGTAAAAATAAAGTATAATATATATACTAAAAAATGGTAGTAAGTAAAAAGGTTTTTATATTAATAGTAGTAGGCATAACCTAGGACCTAGCCTGTAAATTACTAAAAAAATAATTAATAATAATTATTAAAATATAAATAAACCTTTTACTAATAAGTGTTATTTATTTAATAATAGTACTAGTTACCATGCACTAATAGCCTATAATAAAAATAATAATATATTATTAACGCGGACTTAGGCGTAGGATATAGTAAATATTAAACTTTATAAACTAGGGTTTCTCCCTCCCATAATAACTTTAGATATAAATACTAAAAACCTGGTAAATATTAATATTAGCCTGGTAAATTGCACTAACTATACCTGCAAGAGTTATAATAAGGTTAGTAATATTAATTAAAAAGTTAGGATAGATTTTTAAAAAAAAATTATTATTTTATATATAAAAATTATTTATATTTATAGCAAGGGTTGGACTATTAGGGCCTAAAATAACTAAAAAAGTACTATTAAACTAGGTAAACTAGCTATTAATATATATAAGATTAAGCTTATTAAATTACTTAATAACCATGCGTATTTTTTTATCACGCTTAAAACTAAAAATATTATTTTTGCAAATAATATTATTAATAATATAAATTAAAAGGCCACGTTTAGTTACGCTAGAAGAAGAGTGGGAAATAATACTAGGGGTAAAAATAATAATATAAAATTAGGATTAAAATATAATAAAAAAAGTTAGTATAAGCATAGCAAGATAAAATAAAAATAAAAAGTAAATATAAAAAAGCAGGAGCTAAAACTACTTAGGGTTCCTAGCTAAATTTATATAATTTAGCACCTTATTATAAATAATATTTTTAGTTAATTAGTTTTTATTTTTAAAATTAAAAAGTATTAAAAGCTACTTAATATTAGTTACCCGGGAGAGCATAATATATAACTAGCTATGGGAAAATACTAAATTTTAGAAATCTACCCTAACATGGTTTAATAATTAACCCTATAACTTATTAATTATTATAGTAAATATAAGGCGGACGGGAAATTAAAAATAATAAATCTTATAAAAAAAATTATTTTTCCTACTAGGTAGTTTAACCTAATAAATAAGGCGCTTTTTACTATTAAACTGCCCACTATTTAGCTAAACTTTAAAATATTAGCTAAAGGCGCGGAGCAAAGTTATTTAAGTTTTATTATATAGGCTATTTTTTAAGGCCAGGTTATTAAGTAATATTAGGGGAGCTTTAATCTTTAAATATAGTATAAATAGGGGCAGGGTGGCTAAGGTTAAATTTTATATAATTTTTATTATAATAAACTTATGGTTTAGGGTAGTAATATTATATTTATTTTTTATATAAAAAATTAGATTATCACGTGGGATTTAATTAAGTAGGATATTATTTAAATTTTAGATAATAATATTTAGCACTATTAAAATAGCATAGCCTTGGAAATATTTTAGGTTTTTATAGGTAGTGGTTAATCGCGGGTAAACCCGTTTTATTAAACTTAATAAGTTAAATTTTATATTAATAAAGGTAGGGAGCTAGATCCAGCCCTTTAATATAAAATTCCTGCATAAAATTTATAGCTAGCTTTTAAACTAAATATTTTCTAAAGTTGCATGTTAAAGGCGCATATTTTATTAAAAATAAAGTACTTTAATATTTAACTAAATATTAGTATTATGCATTGTGGCCTTTATAATTTCCTTTATTTTTTTTATAGGAACCACTAGTAAAATTTACTAAAAATCACCCTTAAACACCACCGGGATTTCTTTAAATAGCTAAGTATTTTAATAAATATTTTAAAGGGTATTTTCCACCGCGTTAAATATTTTATAAAATATTATTAATATTTTATTTTAAATAATTAAATCTATATACTAAAAAAGCTTGGCTAAATAGGTTTTAATATTAATATTAACTATTTTTACTAGGCCAAGCAGGACCAGGATTTTTAGGTATTTATATATAGTTTACCTACTAGGGAGAAGTTAGGTAGTAATACTAGTTAAGGCTATATAAAATATAATTTAACCCTTAAAATATAATTAATTATATAATATTTAGTACATAAAGGTTTTTCCCATGCTATTTAAACTATTTAAGAAAAAGTAAAAATTACTAGACTAGCTTTAAATAGCATGCAGGATTTATTTATATATAAATTACTAGTTTATATTTAACTATGCCTTTTTATACTTTGTATTCCAGGCTAGTAATAACTAGTTATATATATATTTAATAATAATAAAAGGATTTTAGGGCCAAGTACCCTAGGTATTAATTAAATTAGGTAATTAAAAATTAGCCAAGGCCTTGTTTTTATTATTAAGTAACTTTTAAATAATATATAAACTATAGTTACACGCCACTTAATTAAGGGTCTAGTTTTAGAGGTAGTCTAGAGCTAATTACTTAACCTACCTTAGTAAATTTTTATAAATTTAAGTACTATACTTAGCCTAAATAATAAAAGTATTTTTTAACTTACTAAAAACCATGGCTAAAATAAATATTTATTAAAGTGCCTTGCCTACTTATATAGTATAAGTATTTTTAAAGCATAAGTCTTACTTATTTTTTTTAAATATAATACCACGGGTAATACATGCCTTTTTATAAGTATTAAATTTATAACTATTAACCATATAAAAATCCCGGAAACTTGTTAAGCTATAAATAATTATAAAAAGTATTTAAAGGTAGTATTTATTCCCATAAAAAGGACTAAAATATAATATTTAATTAATTTAAAACTTTTATTAATATGGCTTTTATACTCGGGCCCTAAAAGTAAAAGGGTTAATAAAGCCTGTAAAAATAGGCACTAACATATACTTTAAATTTTAAATATATTTTTTTAGTATCTTATAATACAGGCATGGTTTTTTATTTAGGTTTACCTAATTATACTTAAAAAAGGCCTTTAATTTAGTAGTTTTTAATACTTAGCCCTTTTTTCTAATTTACTTTTTTACCTAGTCTTTTTTAAAAACAAAACTATTATAATTTTTATTATAGATTTTAAGCTACTTAACTAGTAAATAGTAAAAGTAAATAAGGTACTTTATTAAATACTATATAGCCTTTAAGGTATTAATAAATTAATTATTAATATAATAAGTAACTTTATTAATAATATTAAACTAGATACATGCCTTTGGGAATCCCTTGTAAATATACTTGTAAATATACTTAATAACTAAAATATTTTAAATAACTTTTATGTTAATATACGCACGGTAGTAATAAAAAAGGTAAGAAAAATAAGGTACTATTTATTTATTACTTATTTAAATTATTTTTTTTTTATTATTTAGGTTAGGAATATTAACATAAGCACTATTATTATATTATTAGTATTTAGGGTAATAGCCTTTATAAAAAATTATTTTAGGATAAAATAGCTTAAAAAAGCCTTTATTATATTTCCAGGGCTTTTTATTATTATTAAAATAATATAGTATTTTTAGCTTAAGCTTTTTACATGGCCCATAAATTATATTACCCTTAATAATATTAAATAAAACCTTGGGATTAAAATCCCCTTTAAAAGTAGTATTTAAGTTAGGGATTTTAACTAAAATAAGGTTATTAATATTTTCCTGTGTGGTAAACCTTTACTTAAGCTAGTAAAGGGTATAAAAATAAGGTAAACCTTACTTTTAAAACTTAATAATAAAGTAATAAGTAATATACTTACTAAACACGCTGTTTTTAAATTCCTAAAGTATTATTTTATTTTTTATATAAAATATATAATATATTAAATCCGGCTGGTCCTATTAATATTATATTAGGTTATTATTATTATTTTAAATAAGCTTTTTAGTAACCTTCTCCCACCCTGGATTAGCTATAAAAGTAATAAATAAAGTTAGGGTGCTATATTATAGCACCAGGGCTATAAAATTATAATAAAACTTATATATATACTAGTTACTACCCTTATAATTAAAGCTTAAAAATATGCGCTTACTAACCTATATTAAATTATAATTTTTATTTAAGGCCCGAGAAGCATTGCTATAATTAGTAAAATAATAAGTTTTTTAATTATAGTAAATGTTAAATAAATATAAATTTTTTATATATAGCTAAATATTTATTAAAAATTATTAAAAAAGCATGCCACCCCGGTACAAGATATTAAAACTTTTTTTATAGGTAAAAATATAAAATTAGTAAAATATAATTATTATTACCTAGTTTTAGTTCTTACTTTATTCCTGTTTAGTTTATATTAAAATATAAATTTTTTATTTATAAAAGTAGCTTATCCCACCCTTGGTGTAAAAAAGGACATAGTAAAGTAGTAAATAAAGTGGGTAGTTAAAATTAATTATAGTAAAAAACCGCCAAGGTACTGGATTATTTTTATTTTTAGTAATAAAAATATTAATATTATAGGGATTTATTTTAGGGTGCAACTTAGCTAATAAAAAATTATTAAATAGGTTTGGTAGCTTTTAAAAAAAAAAAATAAGATTTTATTTAGCTTTTATTAAATAAGTATTATTAGTAATAGCAGGGTTAAGCTAACACTTTAAAAAAAAGATTATAAAAATATTAAGCATAAAAATACTTATTTTAAATATTTTTAACTAAAAAAAAAGGTTATAGCGCTTGCCTAGCTTACTATTAGCTATAAATTATATTTAAAATATTAATTATAGGAAGCCAAGGTCCGTATTTTATTTAAAAATAAACTTAGCTTAAAAAAAATATTATACCATGGGTTACACGCGTGAATAAACTAATTAATTTACTTTAGGGCCTTTTTAACCCTATTTAAAAATATATTACGCCCTAAATAGTATTTAAGGGCCTTAATAAAATTAAGCTAGTATATTTATATAAATATAATATTATTACTTTTTTATAAATTACCCAGGGGGCCTATATAATAATAAATAAATTTTTATATTTAAAATATATAATTAATATTATTAGGACTAGCACGGGCATAATATTTTATAAATAAACTAGTATAAGCAAGAAAGCTATTAATTAACTAAATATTATATATAAACTTACTGTACTCCGGGAAGTTTTTATTAAAAATTTATTAAATTAAAAAGTTAAGACTAGGCTCCAGGTAGGGATTAAAATTATTTTAAAGGTTTATATTACTAGTTATATAGTATTTTTAAAAATTATAATACTTATTAATATAATTAAAAAAAGCACCTAAACACCATGTAATCTTTTTTTTTATAAATAAAAAGTAATAACTTAGGTAAGTAACCTTTATATAGCCTAAAATTAATAGTATTTAAGTGCTATACTTAAAAAAACTAGTAATTATAGCTAAAATATTTTTTAAAGCCCGCGCTAGTATATTTAGCAGGAGCTTTTAATAAAAAATATATTTATTTAATAAATTAGCTAAATTTAAAACCTTTTTACAGGTAAAACACTTTTAGGTAATAACTATTTAAAGCTAGTTATATTTTTAGCATGGCCTATAACAGGCATAATAGCTATTAGTTATTTAATAATTATACTAGGCCTAATAAAAACACTTTATAATACTTAATTAATTAGCTAGGCGCAGTTAATCACGGGGAATAAAAAAAAGGTTATTATATAATATAAATACCGGCATAAACTAGGTTAGCTTAGGAATAATTATACCTAAAAAACCTAGCACTAGGGGGCTTAATACTAGGGTTAGTAATAATATAAAAAAAGATAAAAATAAAGTAAATACAGGAGGTATAAGCTAGTAAATTAAAAGGGTAATAACTACACCTAAAATAGTATCCAGGGCTAAAAAAGGTTAATAAAAATTATTAATAATAAATTAAATATACTAAGCAGGAGCATATAAAAGTAAAATTAGCTATATAAATAGGGTGCTTATAGCTCCTAGGGTTATAACTATTATAGTAATATACTTAGCCCTTTTTAAGGGTTAGTAAATTATAAGTCTTATAAAAAAATAAAAAAGCAGGAAAATAGCCTATAATACTAGTAATTAAAAATATAAAAAAAAATAAATAAAGATAAAACACTAGACAAAGCGTAGGAAGGTATAGTAAAATAGCTAAATTTATAAAGCAAAAAGTACTATAAATAAAAAATAAAGCTATACCTAAAAATAAAATAAATAATAAAATTATACTAAACAGGGTAAAAAACCGGGAAGTAGCTAATTATAATAAATAATATAAAAAAGTACTAAAGAAAATAAAACACGTAATATAAAAATTATTAATTTTATATTTATATAACCTACCTTTTTATACCCATACAACCCACTGTTATTACCTACTATAAAACCTACTAAAGTTAAAAATATAAACCGCACGGCCCGATATAAAAACCTGGATAAATTTACTATTAAATAAAATAATATAAACCTTATAAACCTAAATAATTTATTCTAGGATATATATTAGTACGCTAATTACCTTAACCTAAAGTTTTATTTATGCACTAATAACCTACTTTACTAATTAAAGCTTAAAAATATTAAAAGTAATTATAAGGTAAAAAATAAAAAGCTTTAAAAAAAAATCTAATTATTTTATATTAAAAATAAATAAAGGGGGTTAACCTATACACAGGCATATTAAAATAAATTAAAGGTATAATATTATAAGGTAAAGTATTAATAAAAAGCTAAGGTTAAGGCATGTTAAAAAATACTAGCTTAAAAATTATTAAGTAAATAAAGTAAAAATAAAGCACGCAAAATTATTACGCGGTTTAAAAAGTAAAAAATAAAAATTAAAGTATTTATAATAAGTATATATACTATTATAGCATGCCCTATATATATATATATTAATAAGTGGCTAAAAATATATATTATAAATAATATACTATTACTAAACCTTATAATAATATTAATAATAATAATATTAATAGTACCTACAAACCCTAAAGCCTTAAAAATATAAATTATAATAAACCTGGCCTGAATTAATATTAACCTACTAACTTAAATATATAAAAAATACTTATATATTTAAACTTATAAAAAATATATAATAGGGTAAGATAATGGTATATAAAGGGCGGTATAATAATATATATAAAAAAAAATTAATAAGCTAAAGGCATGTACACGAAGGGAGTTACTTATACTATAAATAAAAATAAAAAAAAAGTTTAATAAAATTAAAAAAAGCGCTTAAAAAAAGCTTAATAAAAGGCTTAAAAAAATAATAAAAATAATAAAAAAGTTAATAAGGTACTTAAACAGGGGCTGGTACGCCAGGGCCTAGGAATTAAAGCTTTTTTAAATTAAAATTTTTTTAATAACAGGCAAATCTACAAGCCTAGTTTATATAAAAAAAAATTTAATACCTAGCGTGTTATAAAGCCTATATAAGTAATTAAAGGCCCTAAATAATATTAACTAGGGCTATATTTAGGGGCAGGCAAGCCTAATAATTTTTTAAAACACTATTTTTAGCTAGCAAGGCTATAAAAAAATTATACTAGTAATTTAATTAAATAAGTAAATTTACAGGCCTAGTTTATATAAAAATTTTTTATTATTACCTTTACCTTATATAAACTAGGCCCTTTAAAATAATAATTATACTTTTAAATATTTGCGCCCACCTTGCTAGTAAAAAAGGGGTTATAAAAATAATAAAAAAGGTGGGAATAATAAGCTAACTAGGGGTAAAATATTATTAAAAGTGCTAAATATAGGCCAAGCGGGGATAGCTTTAAAAATTAAAGTACCTAAATAAAGCTAAACTAGCTAAAAAAACTACTACTAGGGGTGTTAAATATAGGCTAAGCAGTGCTTAAAAATCTAGAAATTAAAGCTAGTTATAAAGGGCTAACTAGGGGCAAAATATTACTAAAAATAAAAGCTACTAAAGTTAGTATATAAAGAAAATAATATGCTTAAATAATTAGGGATTAAAAAGCCTAAATAAAGCCAAACTAGCCTAAGAAGACCGCTAGAGTTAGCAAGAATAATAGTACTAAGGGATAAAGGGATTAACATGCCTAAAAATCTAGGGATTAAATAACCTAAATAAATCTAAACTAGCCTAAATATTTAGGGATTAAAGTACCTAAATAAAGCTAAACTAGCCTAAAAAACTGCTAGAGCTAGTAAAAGGTGATTATAAAGGGCTAACTAGGGGTAAAATATTGCTAGGGGCGCTAAATATAGGCTAAGTGGTATTTAAACTAGGAATTAAGGTGCCTAAAAATCTAGGTATTAAAAAGTTTAAATAAAGCTAAACTAGCCTAAAAAACTACTGGAGTTAGCAGGGACTATAGTATAAAAAAATAAAAAAATATACTTAATTATATGCTACTAGGGGCTTTAAATATCCTAAAAATTTAAAAATTAAAATACTTAAATAAAGCTAAATTAGCCTAAAAAATTACTAAAGTTAGCAAAAATAATAATATAAAAAAATAAAAAAATATGCCTAATTATATATTACTAGGGGCTTTAAATATTTTAAAAATTTAAAAATAAAGCTAAACTTACCTAAAAAATTACTAAAGTTAGTATATAAAAGGGATTAAAAAGCTTAAGTAAAGCTAAGCAGGGTTATATTACTTATAACACCCTTAATTTATATAAACTAGGCCCTTTAAAATAATAAATATATAAAAAAATATTTATAATTATAAAAGTAAAAAAAGGACAGCTGTAAAAATTATAAAAGGGATTATTAAAATTAAAAGTAAATATTATAAATAAAGAACATGGTTCTTAAAGCGTGGTAGCCAGGGCAAATAAAAAGTTATAGGGTATAAAAGTAATACCTACTAACACCTGTAATACCCGGTAATAGTAGGGCCCACTAACCAATTAAAGAACAAATAAAACCGGGCTGTTATAGTTACAATACAAATATAAGGGATTAATATCACTGAGACAGCGTACTAAATTATTAATACTATTCAGTGATCAGTCTTGGAAAAGCAAAACAGGCCTGGCCGCCTGAACAAATTGATTATTGCACCAAGCTCTAGGCCCAGGCTCAAGTCTCGAGGGACCATGGACGGAGTTTGTTGATGTTGGCGACGGATAAATCCCCGCTGCTCGGGCACTAAAAGTAGAAGCCCTCGTGAGCCGTGAACCTCGAGCCACGAGCCCGGAGCCCGGCAGACTAAATTGAACCCTCTAAAAATCGGACGATGTCTGTCTAGAAAATTGCTCGTCTTTCCTCTGTTCTGGCCAATTAAGTTAAGATGCTTGACCTTCTGGAACCTGCCCATTTTCAGGGCTTCGGTTCTATGGCACAGGCAACAGGGTAAAACGACAAACCTGGTTAGCCGGCTCGTCTTTTCGATCGCCCGCCGCTCCGCCGCCTCCTTGAATCGCTTCGATTCCCCCGCATATATTCCCCTCCAAGCCAATCTTTTCAGGGGTGTGGCTGATATCGAACTCTCTTACACGTGGACGCCTTGTCATCGATCATTTTCGCTTAAAACTACTGCTTCGCTTTCCATTCCCTCTGCAAGGGCACATGCATGCTTCTTTGCTCCATCGCCGTGCCTGCTATTCCTCGGCCAAATCAATCCGGTATAGTCATTTTCTGTTAGGACCCTCCTCGCGACGCGCACAGGTCTACAAACCGTCATCACGTCTTAGTCTTAGCTCATTTTTGGTGTCCTCCTACCTACCGAGACGGTCATTCTCCACCGCCCCGTCATCTTCATTTCAAGAACCGAGGAAGGCCTCGACTGGCTGGACGATCACCCTAGCAATCCTTCTCGTTTCTGGCGGACTTTGGCTACAGGATAAATACCAGGCATTCAGAACCGTTCCCGTCTCCCAATCGACCGTCGTCGAACCGCGAACACAAGAAGATCTCTTTCTCGGTGTGATCGATACACTAAAGACCATGACCGTTGAAGCTGCTCCAGGAACTGTGGGCAACCTCACCCCGGAACAAGAGGCCAAGCTCCAGGAATTCTGGGTCCTCTTGTTCAAGGTGTGCGGTGTCCCTCTTGATGGCATTGAAGAAACCGAGCAACCCGCCCCGAGTTCCGTACAAGAAAAGAAACAACCGGCCAAGCGGAGATTCGGGTTCTTCGGAGGAGGCTCCCAGGAGAAAGAAGAGCCCGCAACAGCGAACGACGCTGCCTCTGGTCTTGCGTCACTCGCCATTACCGATGGAGACGACAAGTTTGGGACATCAAAGGAGTTCCAGAAGGCTCTCGCCGAGATCAAGCCGGAGGAACTGCGGACTGCGTTTTGGAGCATGGTGAAACAGGATAACCCGGACAGTTTACTACTGCGTTTCTTGCGAGCACGGAAGTGGGATGTTAAAAAAGCGCTCATGATGCTGATTTCGACCATTCGCTGGAGAATGCAAGACGCGAAAGTAGACGAAGATGTCATGGTCAACGGTGATCATCTTGCTTTGGAGCAACTGAAGAGCAGCGACCCCGTGGAAAAGAAGAAGGGAGAAGATTTCATCAAGCAATTCCGCCTGGGCAAGAGTTTCCTTCATGGTGTGGACAAGATGGGCCGCCCGATCTGTTATGTTCGAGTCCGCTTGCACCGTGCTGCTGACCAAGACGTCGAGGCGCTCGACCGATTCACTGTGTATACTATCGAATCGGCCCGGATGATGTTGGCGCCCCCAGTTGAAACAGCTGTAAGTTTTAGGACGTGAGCTGGCAGGATATTATCTGACTAGCTACCAGTGCGTTATCTTCGATATGACCGACTTCTCACTGGCGAACATGGTATTATTTCCGCTTCACTGTTTATTCGGAATTCGCTAACCGTGGTTCAGGACTATCACCCAGTGAAGTTCATGATCAAGTGTTTCGAGGCCAATTACCCCGAATCCCTTGGAGTGGTCCTTATCCACAAGGCGCCTTGGGTTTTCTCCAGTTAGTCTGCCCCTCCGTGATTTGGATTATATGCAAGTCTAACGAACACTTTAGGCGTATGGAGTATTATCAAGGGCTGGCTTGATCCCGTTGTGGCTGCGAAGATCCAATTCACCAAGACAGAACAAGACTTGGAAGAATTTATTCCGAAGTCACGCATCATTACCGAACTGGAAGGCGACGAGAAATGGGAATACAAATATCTTGAGCCCAAGGAGGGCGAGAATGCTAAGCTCAAAGATACCGGCAAGCGCGACGAACTGCTTGCTCAACGCCAAGAGCTGGCTAAGGAACTGCAAGATTCAACCGTCGCCTGGATTCTTGCCAGCAGGAAGAAAGACAACGCCAAGGAGGTTACAGAAAAGAGAAAGGATCTTATCGAACGCCTCCGGACTCAGTACTGGCAACTCGACCCCTACGTGCGCGCTACAAGTCTCTATGACCGATTAAACATTATCCAGGGTGACGGCAAGATTGAATTCTACCCTAAAGAGGCCGCCACCAACGGTGCGGCTGCAAATGCCCAATAAGCTGTCGAGAGCATGGTTATTGCTCATTATAGGCGCTTTATTTCATTGGACTGTCATTAATAGAGTTGTATCATCTGGGTTCTGTCATGTTGTCTTTGTTTTTTATACACCGCTACATTTGCTAGAATTGGGCCGGAAATCCGAGTATGGCCTGTGCTTAATGATTCATGAGTTGTTAAGTTAAACGAGGGAGCTCAGTCGGGTCATATTATCTCAAGCTAATGAACCTCCACGAGCACATAGACTCGTTACCCACTGGATACGCAGCCATATGTACAAGAATGCACAATCAACCACTTCACATCTTTGACTTAACAGACTCGTAGTACTCTTTGAGCTTCTCCATGTCTGACTCCTGAGCAGGCCATCCGATGCCGAGACCTTCCTTCTCGTTGGGCTTGGGAATCTGTGACAGTTAAGGTTTGAAGCCGCGTTATCGGGAGTACCTGAACATACCATGTGGAAGTGAACCTGTGCAGAAGGTCGTCAGTTCGCAAAAGAACCAAGAGCGCATGAAAGAAGATAGAGAGGGGTAACGTACATGATCAACAACCTGGTGCGCTATGCGGCCGTTGTTCTGAAGGACATTGAAGTCGGTCGCGCCGGTTGCTTGGGCAATCTTCTTGGCAACGGGCTGTTTGTTGTCACCTGTTAGCAACCTCGAAACATGCTGTAAGCTGGAAAGGTATAGATTTGGATTTGAGACATATTGAGCGGGGAAGGGTGGCGGAGTGCATCCCGCAAGGTACCCGGTTCCGCATATCAATACTTATAAGGGGGCGAGTCTCGCTTGGGTCTCTCCATTCCTCAAGATCTGATTGTATAGCCACATACCAGGATCTCTGTGAGATGGTCGTCGGGGATGTCGGTGAGCTTTGCGCCGTGGTACTTGGGGATTACGAGCTGTTGAGCGATTCGCGTTGTTAGCTTCTCTTGTCATACTCTTTCCGGATATTTCCGGATGTAACAGAGTAATGGGGAGAACAAAAGAGCTTACAGCATGTCCGCGACTGAGGGGCTGGATGTCGAGGAAGGCGAAGACCTTGTCGTTCTCGAAGAGCTTGAAGGAAGGGATTTCACCTATTTGGAGTCAGCTCCGCGGTTAGAAGAATGGGAAGGTTTTCTGGTTCCGGGGAGGGTACGGGATTGATTTACCCTTGATGATTCTGCAGAAGATACAAGCGGCCATATTGCAGTGGTGGGCTTTTTTGCTTGGACTTGGTACTGGAAGTTGAACTGAATTGAGGTCATCACAAAGAAATGCGGGGTCGGCGGTATCGGACCGGGAGGGATCACTCCACCAGCCACTGCTAACCATCCATACTTCTACACTCTACTACTCTGGGAAGGTCCACGCGCTTGAGCGGTTACTTTGAAGAACCAGACCCTAGGTTCTTGAGGGGCTCTGGCATCGGATACCTTCTTACCATGGCTTAGATTTGCTTTCTCCTGTCTATGATTTGATAGCAATACCGACCCCAAGACCTTATCGAACCCCACTCGGACATGATATGAAGCTGCTATAGTTGGGGACTTGGAGTCAACAACTCCCTATCTTATCGTTCCCTCAAGCATCCTTGGAGACATCTTCGTATCTGGCACCATATATAGAGTGCAGTACCCCGCCATTGGCCTCCCAAATGGCTACTTTTCTCCAATTGAGGGCATCGGTAGTAGGCGCATTCAAGCCAACTTCCAAATATACATCCGTTTTCCCCGCACGAAGACCATCTTCACACTTACGACGCGCATTTTCCGTCTTTTCAAGTCACGCCATGTTATCCACCGAGCTGACCGAGGCCCAAGTCTCGGCTCTCAGAGCCAATAAAGAGCGTCTTGCACAGGACCTCCACCATACATGTCAATGGGGATATGGAATCCGCTGGGGAGAGTGAGTATACAATACGTTGATAGTACATTGGCCGTCGCGGCCTCAACGGGAGCCTTAAAAGACTAATGATCAAACAGTGGCCACACAGATACAGGAATGCAGCGGTTGGCGCTGTCACAGGAGGATAAGCAAGTACGGGACTGGTTTATCGAGACTACGAAAGCTCTCGGGTGCAAGGTCACAGTAGACGAGATGGGCAACATCTTTGCTGTCCGTCCTGGTCGCAGAACTGATGTACCAGCGACATTCATCGGAAGCCACCTGGATACGCAGCCTACTGGTGGCCGATATGACGGAATCCTGGGTGTTCTGTCGGGCATTGAGACTCTCAAAACCCTAAACGATTTGGGATTAGAAACCGAGGGTGGGGTTGGCGTTGTCAACTGGACAAAGTAAGATGCCTTCCAGATCTCTTCCGCGAGCAAAGCTGATGCTCTGTAGCGAGGAGGGTGCCCGATTCCCTATCAGCATGGTCTCCTCTGGAGTATGGGCAGAATGCATCCCACTGGAGAAGGCACACGCACTGAAAGAAGTTCCCACTGTCGCGTCTCTTCCAACCGCAGCATCAGCCCCCGAGTCCATGAAATCGGCACTCGAGAAGATCGATTACCTCGGAAGCGTGCCGTGCTCATACAAAGAGAGCCCCATGGCCGCCCACTTTGAGCTGCACATCGAACAGGGCCCTCACCTAATCACCGCAGGCCAACAAGTGGGCGTCGTCACGGCCGTTCAAGCATACAGGTGGTTCCGCCTCAACATCTTCGGCAGAGACACCCACACGGGCACCACGGCATTCGAGCACCGCGCCGACGCCCTCTACGCCTTCGCCCGCATGATGGTGCGCGCCCGCGAAGTCGCCGCCTCACAGGGCTGCCTAGCAAGCGTTGGCATCATCGAAGCCAAACCCGGCAGTGTAAACACGGTCCCCGGCACCGTAAGCTTCAGTCTCGACCTTCGGGGTCCCAAAACCGAGCTGGTGGAGGTGGTGGAAACCCAGCTGCGCAAGGACTTCGACGAAATCGCCGCAGAGGAAGGGAAAGGTATCGGCAAGCCTTGCCGTGTAGAGTGGACATTGGATTTCGATTCCCCAGCCGTCAGCTTCCACCCGGACTGCATTGAGTGTGTGCAGCAGTCTGCAGAGGCGGTCGCGGCTGATGCGGGAGTTGCGGACCCTAAGTCACTTGTTAGAACCATCATGAGCGGTGCCGGGCACGATAGTGTTTTCACCTCGAAGAGGGTTCCGACGAGCATGATCTTCGTTCCGTGCAAGGATGGGCTGAGCCATCATCCTGAGGAGTTTTGCTCTGCTGATGACTGTGCTAGAGGCACATCTGTCATTTTGCAGGCCGTTGTCCGATATGACCGGAAGCGGTTCTCATCATGAACACTTCCTAGGTAGCTACACGAATGGAAAGCAAGTTTTGTATCATGATCATGTCATTATCTAGCTATTCCATAACAGACATAGTGGAAACATGACATTTCTTTTTGACTGAGTGCACTAGATGCAGTAATTTCTGGCCACAGCCTACTCAAACCACACTAGTGACACCCATAAAGACCCTCGGAAGACCGGGAGGCGACATCAACACCACCTTACGAAGGGGGAGCGCCACGGCCACGGCCGAATCCACCACGGAAGCTAGGAGCGAACTCGCCGGGGGCACCACCCTCCTTGCCTTCCTCACGGCGGCGGTAGCCACCCTCACGAGGAGGACGGGGACGGCGCTCGCGCTCCTCACCGCCCATCATGCCGCGAGGGGGAGCGTGGGAACGCTGCTGCTTGATGTGGGTGGCGGGGACAACCTCAGCGGGGAGGTGGAGCCATTCACGGAGGTAGTCAAGACCCTGGGTGTCTTGTTAGTAAATTGTTTCGTGAAATGTCGCATTGCCGCTGAGCGCGTGCGGAGACTGAGCGAGAGCATACCTCGGGGGTGAGGGTGTAGTAGTAGTACTGCCACGAGAACTGGGTCTTGACGTAGCCGCGGGAGTTGAGCGACTGGAGGGCCTTGATCACGTAGAGGTTCTTGGTGTCAATGTCGCCGTGCTTGGGAAGGTTGAAGTCCTTCTTGGCCACGAGCACACCCTCTAGAGCCGACAGTCAGTAATCATCCTTGCGCAATATATTTCGCGGCCAAGGCAATTCAATCCAACGTTGGGTACGTCGGGTTGTCTTGTCTTGTCTTGTCGCGCCGTCGAGGGATTCGTTCACATACCGCGGAAGAGGTACTCGTGGATCTTCTTGCGGTCTTCCTTGGGGATAAGCCTGGCATATTGTCAGTAAAACAAGTCGATTCGATCCACGTCTCATGAACTTTTACTCACATTGTCGCGAGTTCCTGTTGCTCTTCGGGGAATCGCTCTGACAACGCGCGAAGAGGTGGTTGAAATTGGATGTTGGAGTGGAGCGACGCTGCCGAGTTAAAAGTGCGGTCATTCCCTTTTCGGTGGTGAGAGGGCTCAGACCCTAATCGCTACGCCATTACCGATAAGATGAGCCGCGTCATGTGCTACATGTCATGTGACTTTGTAGGCGGAGCCGCCCGGGATCTGGGCCTTATCGTCGACTTCATGTGGCTAATCCAGCCTTGTGTACAAGACAACGACTCACCTCATCAGCTTCTCACCTTGGCGAGCGTCGATACATCAGCCTGAATACCAACATCTCGACTTATTGCTATTATACAAACAAACAGCAACGCAACCTCCGCGACAAATCAAGATGGCTTCGCACGTAAACGTTCTACTCTCGTCCTTCCCAGGACTTTCGCTCCCCTCAACTGTCTCCTTCGCACTCCCGGCTACGTCAACTATATCAGATCTTTGCGAAAAGGTGTCATCATATGTTCCTTCCTCTGTGCCGCTGCAGTCGCTTATTCTCACGACAACCAATAACAAACAACTCCTACCGTCATCGCGCGCCGTTTCCGACCTCATCTCACCAAATGGCGACTCGAACATTCTCCCCCTCCGCCTTAGCGTTCCTATGTGCGGTGGAAAAGGTGGTTTTGGCTCCCAACTTCGTGCCGCCGGTGGGCGCATGTCAAGCCGGCGCAAGCGCAACCAAGGCGACGACAACGGCTCTAGTCGTAATCTCGATGGTCGTCGTCTTCGCACAGTTAATGAGGCCAAGGCCCTCGCGGAATACCTCGCCGTGAAACCCGAGATGGACAAGAAAGAGAAAGAGGAACGCCGAAAAAGATGGGAGGCTGTCGTTGAGGCCGCGGAAAGGCGCCAAGAGGAACTCAAAAATGGAGGTGGAAAGCAGAAGGTCGATGGCCAGTGGATGGAGGATAAGGATGAGATGAACGAGAAAGCTAGAGAGGCGGTTCTTGCGGCTATGAGGGAGGGTACCTGGACAGATAATTTGAAGGACGCTATACTGGGCGGGTCAAGCACGAGTGCCAGTGAAGGAAGTGGGCAAGAGAGTGCTTCTGCGTCAGAAGACAGCGAGGAGGAGGCCGAGATGAAAGATGCGCCTGCGCAGTCTGGGCCGTCACAGGCTGCTGCACCGAGGAAATACATTGGTTTCGACGAGGACGATGAATTTATGAGCGACTCGGAAGAGGAGGAGGCTACAAATGATGATCCAAAAGGAAAAGGCAAGGCAAAGGCTTAGGTGATTGCAGTTTTGTTTTGTTCATACACTCTTACGGATTTTAGAGTTTAGCGCGGGTTATAGGTATGATCTAGTACAACAGTATACATAGTAGTTCTTCAGCCTTGGTCAAAATTGTCATTATCTTTATCCTTCCAATTCAGGAAAATTGGGCTGTACTCGTCCCTTCGCTGAGCCCGACCGCCTCTCCACAGCGTAGCTTACAGGGCCAGTTTACCACCTTATCGGCGATCGCCACTGCAACTTTTTCCGGATAGCGGAGCGGACCAACAATGCTTCAACAGAACGCTTAATCTCTGTCGCAAACACCTTTCTCTACCGTGATACTCGATCGTCATGTCGTCGTCCCTCAGGCGCATGAATCTAAAGACCCTGTGGAATTCTGTGCGACAGTATCAGCAACCACGGTGTCTCTTCCGCGGACAATATGCATCAACTCGCCTCTTGCGGCGTGAAGCTGGCTCCGGCCTTACTCCGGTGTTGAAGACTCAAGTACGAAACTCATCTACCGCCGCTCCTGACGCCTTGAAATCTCCGGAACAAGTCAAGGTCACTCTACCAGTATGCTGTCCAGGATGCGGCGCGTACTCGCAAACCGTCGAGCCGAACGAGCCTGGATACTATGGCAAATTTCGAAAGCAAACACGGAAGCTCTTGTCAGAAGCGCAAAAGGAATCATTGGAGGAACCTGCGACGCAGGACGCGGCATTCACCGTACAACAAGCTGTTGACAACCCGGAGCCTGCTCCTAGGCTACGCCGTGAGATTCCCCCCCTGACCTACCCCTTCGCTCTCTAATACTTTGGCTATATAGAAAAGGCCGTGATCGAAGATGCGGCGGACACCGTTAGCCAGTACCTCGAGAAATCGCAATCACCGGTGCAAGTTTGCGACAGATGCCACGACCTTCTACATCACAATAAGGCGGTATCCGCAGTATCGCCTACAATACACTCCATTGGAGCATATCTTGACGAATCACCGCATAAGCGGAACCGAATTTATCACATTATCGATGCCGCAGATTTCCCTATGTCGGTCGTCAACGGTATATATAAAGATCTTGAGCTCCAAGAGCAGCGCTCCCGGAATCGACGATCTGCAACGTATAAATACAAGCATGGGAAGCAGCTAACAACGATCTCGTTCGTTATCACTCGCTCAGACCTTCTAGGCCCCACAAAGGAGCTGGTTGATTCGAAGATGGAATACGTTCGGTCAGTCCTTCGTGAGAAGTTGAACATCTCATCGGAGGAATACCGCATGGGCAACGTGCATATGATCAGCGCTCACCGAGGCTGGTGGACCAAGAAAGTCAAGGAGGAGATGAGCGAGCATGGAGGTGGTCTTTGGATCGTGGGAAAGGCCAATGCTGGAAAGAGCAGCTTTGTGCAGGCGTGTATTCCAAAGGACTCACGGAATCTGGAAAAGTTGGCGGAGCTCATTGCACGCCGCGGTGAGGCGTCAACTGCTCCTAGCCTAAATGAGCAGCCTGATTTCGATTCTGATAATCTGCTTCCGCCTGCTCCGAAGGAGGATCTCTATCCTGTTCTTCCGGTTGTGTCGTCCCTACCTGGAACCACAGTTTCACCTATTCGGATTCCCTTCGGCCGCGGTAAAGGTGAAATCATTGACCTCCCGGGGCTTGACCGCGGCGACCTAGCCGACTACGTTCTGGCTGAATACAAGCGAGACCTCATTATGACCAAGCGCGGAAAGCCTGAGAGACATACTATCAAGCCCGGACAGTCCTTGCTTATTGGTGGCGGCCTTGTACGCATTTCACCTCTGGATCCTGAAACTATTTTCATGGCTTCGGCCTTCATTCCCATCGAAACTCACTTGACGAGGACAGATAAGGCCGTAGAGATGCAGGCTCAGGAACGCTCATATCCTGGAACTAATATCGTCAAGGAGGGCACAGGAAAACTGATCAAATCCGCCGGAACTTTCGACCTAAAGTGGGACGTGACCCGCTCACACCTCCCGACATCCATCGCAAAAGCCGTGGCAGACCATGGGATCAAACCTCCTTCCTTGCCGTACAAGGTGATGTCCGTCGATATCCTGATTGAAGGATGCGGCTGGGTTGAATTGACTGCTCAGATTCGCGCAAAGCAGCAGGGTGGTGAGGGTGAAGAGGGTGCGCCGTCCTTCCCACAGGTTGAAGTGTTCTCTCCTGAGGGCAAGCATGTTGAAGCACGGCGGCCCATCCAGAGCTGGGAATTCCATGCGAAGAAGGCGGCGGCCAAGAAACGAGAAACCGGTGCTCGCGGTCGTCGGAACGTTGGACACATGAAGCGGAAGCAGACAGCTTAGTGCTGAATGATTTTTCTGGATATACGGTGATTAAACTGTCCCCTCTCTCTGTACAAAGGACTGCGGTGCTCCTGTACATTATTCTGATATAGCATAGCGAACGGTGTTTAGGATATAAGATTGGTTCATAGATGTACTATACAGGGCTTTCACTTTTCTGATCATGAGATAAGAAGCAAGCAGACTACTGCTTATACCCCAGGCTTCATAGATATACAAGGCCAGGCATTTCTCACTGGCTTTATTGCATCGTGGTTGCTGACAAACTTGGTTAACTGGGCTTGGGCTCACAAAACAAGCGGAAATATATTTTTCTGCATCAAACATCAAACGCTGAAAGAACTCGAACACTTCGTCTATCCTCACGTCCGCGAATCACCAGAACCATCCAAGTCAATCACAATCCTTCTATTAGAGGCCGACCCGTCCCGCAGCATATTCAACGCATCATTCACCCCCGCTAGCCCATCGTTCCGCACGATCAACTCCGGCGGTGTCAGAGCCCCAGTTTCAAGCAAACACTCCAGCCACCGCATGAGTCCCTCCGCTACGGGCTCACAGATATGGAAGAGCTTAATTGGAACAGAGTGGTAGCGAATGCGCGGGTGTCGTTCCTTCGGCATCCCCGTAAGCCCCAGAAGGTGTGCTTGCGGACTGTCAGGGTTTGTGCAGAGAGCTTCCTGTAGGATTGTGGCGGTCTCGCGTCCAACCATGTCCAGCGCATACCGAAGACGCCCTCCCGTTACGCCGCGTATTATCTCGATCGCTCGCTTCTCGTCGAACCGGTCGACGAGCAGGTCTGCCCCGGCTTCGTGGAGCGTCCTTCCGTGGCGGCTGACGTCGGCTACGCAGATGACTTTCAGTCTGCACTGCTTGGCGAGTTGGGTCATAATGTATCCTGTTGTGGTGGAGGCTAATCGAATTGGGTTTCAGTATACATCTGAAGAACTCGTTGGCCAGGGCCAGGTCTTACCTCCCCAGATAGCAATCCACTCTCCTTGCCTGACATGTTGCGCCTCGCCAACCTGGAAACATTCTCCCGCAATATCTTCTGGAACTGTGCTCTTGTCGATTCCTCCTAGAATATGCACTAGGTTGGGACCGGCCGCAGCTGTCGCAGCTGAGAAATCCAGGCCAAAGCAAACGCCCAACGCGAGGGCCGCCGCGACATATGCTACCCCGACGCAAGCGCCTTGGTGAATTGAGATGTTCTGTGGAATTTTTGCGGCGTTATGCTGTGAGGCCACGGCATATTCCTGGAAAGCAGCTTTCCGAATATCTCGGTAATCGGTCGAAGGCACGAGGACGAGATCTCCGACTTGGATGCAAGAAGACGGGCTATGAGATGATGATGTCTTGACAACGATTCCCGCTAGGTCTCGCCCGAAGACCCAGGGCAACCCGGGAATACCGAAGTTGAAGGCACTGCCCGGTTTTGCATGAGCTTCTTGACGTATAATCGATGGGCTGAGAGAAGGAAGATACATACGGGGCTTTCCAGTCAACGGGGTTGAGTCCGACGGCGGCAACTTTGATCAAGATTTCGTCTGGGTGTGCTAGGGCTGGGACCTCATGGTCCGTGACGAGGGTGTATGCCTCTCTTACAGCTTGCAAAAGTAGGGCTTTTTGAAAGAGCTGGATGTTGACTTGCACTGGCTGCTTCTCCTGTTCGTGGGGATATTCTGAGAGATTACTGCTCAGGGTGTGCACGTGTTCCTGCTGGACAATGGTCGATACTGTGGTAGCCATTGTGGTGATGTCTACTTCTGCCTTAGGGCTTTTCGAGGAAAGAATGGAGTTAAAGGACTCCTTATATGCTACGAACTTGATGAGGCATCAACAACTGCGACTATTGGTTATCCTGGCCATACCTCTCTGCGAAAACCGTTCCTACAAGGAAGACTGCCGCTGTCGCCATCCAGAGGCGAGTGCACGGCATGGCCGGAGATCCCTCCGTGAAGCAGTCCCCTATCCCTGTACAGACGTCCAGATATGCCCAGGTAACCCGCATTGGGGCGGAACTACAGGCGGGGAAACACACCAGACACCTACGCCTGGCATAGCCCTAGTGGGTAGCTTGCGTACGCCCATGACAACGCCGCCGTGATCCGGCCGAGGAACTGGGTGAGATCCGACAGGAACTTTGTACAACCTGAATCAGGCAATTGTGTGTACGGAAGCTTAAAGGAACTGAGTTGCCATTGATAGGGAAATCCGCTGATAAGCTACTTAACCATCAAAGTGCACTGCAGCCTTTTCTACTTGTTGCAAGAGAGCAGAGCCAACCATGACAGAGCTGCAGGAAGCAGCTACCCGCAATGGCGGAAAGAAACAGATTATTCTGAATGCGTTTGAAATGTCAACGGTCGGGCATATGTCGCCTGGACAATGGAAGGTGCGTAGAGGCAAATTGTCCGACGTTTGCGATTTGTGCTCTGCTAATCCTTTGCCTCTCCTAGGACCCTGAGGACCGTTCTCCCACAAAGCGCACGCTTGAGTATTGGACCAACCTAGCCCAGATCCTCGAAAGGGGAGATATTACTGCGCTGTTCTTGGCGGACACGTACGGTGGCCACGACACGTACGAAGGCTCGATTGATAACTGTGTCCGGCGTGCGGCGCAATGGCCCATGACTGATCCTTCTATTGTGGGTATCTCTAGCTGTTTCCGACAGGATTTTATGCTAATCCAGTTCCTATGCAGCCTATCTCAGCAATGGCTGCTGTGACCAAGAATCTAGCATTTGCTATTACGGCATCCACCTCTTTCGAGCCACCCTTCCTCCTTGCGAAACGGCTATCAACCCTAGACCATTTGACAAAGGGGCGAATTGGGTGGAACATTGTCACCGGCTGGAAGAAAGGCGCATTCAAGGCGATTGGTTTGGACGAGCCCCCAGACCATGACCGTCGGTATGCGCAGGCGGATGAGTATGTTCGGGTCTTGTATAAGTGAGTGCTTAATACCCAAAGCCAACTTCTTTACTGTTTCTGACAATAGTAGGTTGTGGGAAGGCTCTTGGGCAGAAGATGCCATAGTCCAAGACGCGGCCAACGACGTCTTCACAGACCCAGCCAAAGTCCGGACCATCAAGCACGATGGCGAATTCTACCACCTCGAAAGCAAGCACATCGTTGATCCTAGTCCGCAGCGGACGCCGCTCCTGTTCCAAGCGGGTACCTCACCGTAAGCAATCATTCAAGTACATAGTGAGCTTCTACCTAACTTCACCAGCGCCGGATCCCAATTCGGTGCTACTCACGCCGAAGGAATCTTCGTCTCAGCACACAGCCCCTCGGTTCTCGCCCCGCGCGTCGCAAAGATCCGTGAGATGGCTAAGACTGCCGGCCGTGACCCCGATTCCATCAAGTTCTTCGCCAGCATTACCCCCTTCATCGGGCGCACAGAGGAAGAAGCAAAAGCCAAGTACGAGCGCGCAAAGAAATACGCCTCCGCAATCGGCGGTCTAGTTCTCTTCTCCGGGTGGACGGGCATTGATCTCTCAAAGGTGCCGTTAGACGAGGAAATCGATCCAGAGAAACACTCGCTCGAGGCGCACAAGGTTACTTCGGTCGCGGAGATGCTTACTGCCAGGACCCCAGACCTACCTAAGCTGACACCCCGAATTGTTGGCGAGATGGCATCGATCGGTGGCCTGGGCCCTGTAGCTATTGGCACCCCGGAGCAGGTTGCAGACGTGATGCAGCAGTGGGTGGACGTTGCTGATGTTGACGGATTCAATGTGGCGTATGTGACCACGCCGGGGACGTTTGAGGATGTTGTTGATCTGCTTGTGCCGGAGTTGCGGAAGAGAGGTCTATATGCACCAAAGCCTGATGCAGCCGGAACCACAGCGAGAGAGAAGTTCTATGGTAAGGGACAGAGCAGGCTGCGTGAGGACCACGTTGGGAGTGCGTATAAGTACGATGTCTACAAGGAGGATGCTCCTTTCAGCGCTTGATGGAGTAGTACTTGATAATCGTTGGCGTTATTCTCAAGGTTCCACCTGTTTGAACTGTATCTTCTTGCCTAGTATATTTGTACGGCCGGACCACGTCCCATCTACTTCGGTGCGCCTGCCACGATGCTGCAACCCACCTCCGACTGGTTTATCAGGCACAATTTATTCTGATATAGTGCGGACTCCAACCAGTACAAACAGGTCTACTGTCTTCATCTGAACCTGGTTAATCCCCACTGATTTGCCCTCTCGTGTACACGTAAAGGACCCCAGATTCTCCCGCCTATCATGAATATGTCGATATCTCCAGGCCTGCCCCTAGAGCTATCGATATCGACGTGACTCGTCTGTCCAGGATTATTGCTGAGCGTCGGATCCCGGCCCGTGGGCCTAGACTGAATCAGGTCAAGAATGAGGAGAACCTTTCTATCCCTGCACTATCACTCCCGAGGTTGATAACACTCCCCTACACTATACACCAGGAGGGATGGTAGTATTCCCTCAACTTGACAAGATGATAACAGGCTCTCTGATACCAGTCCTGATAGCCTCGCTACCCCGAGATCCGCTTCCCCAGAACATCACTCGCGAGCCAGCTTAAAACGAGCCCCGTCTGTCCCCGCCGTGGATTATCCATCACCACCTACCGAATACCAGGAGACCGCACTTCGTTTCCATGATGGCCGACAAAGTCGACCCCAAGGCCCCCATGCCCGGCATCGAAGAAAAAGGCCAGCCCGGCAATTCCTTCACCTGGACAGCCGAAGATGAGCGCGCCCTCCGCTGGAAAATCGACCTGCGCGTCTTCCCCGTCCTCATCGTCCTTTTCATTCTCAACTTCATCGACCGCAACAACTTCGCCAATGCCCGTCTCAAAGGCCTCGAGGAGGACCTCCGCCTCACAGATGTACAATACCAGACTTGCATCTCCATTCTGCTAGTCGGGTATATTGCCTTCCAGATCCCCTCGAACATGCTCCTCAACACTCTCCGTCGGCCAAGCTGGTATCTCTGCGCCGCAGCCGCCCTCTGGGGCGCCATATCAGCGGCTACGGCCGGGGTCCATAATGCCACCGGTGCTATTCTGTGCCGCTTCTTCCTGGGGTGTGCTGAGTCGGCGCTGTTCCCGGGGAGTATCTATTTCCTGTCGAGATGGTACACAAGAAGGGAGATGCAGCTGAGGGTGACCTTGCTGAATGTTGGAAACCTCGTCGCACAGGCGTTTGGGGGTTTGATTGCCGCTGGGATCCTAGGCAGGATGGAAGGCACTGCCGGGATTAGGGCTTGGAGGTGGCTGTTTATACTGGAGGGTGTCATTACCGTTGCCTGTGCAATCATTGCAGGCTTTATCCTGCCTGACTATCCATCTACAACGGGTTGGCTATCGGCGAGGGAAAAGCAGATCGCCCAGCTTAGGCTTGACCTTGACGTTGGGACTGACACGAGCCCAGAGAAACCAACCCTAAGTGATGCTTTGACTGGATTAAAGCAGGCGGTCGTTGACCCCAAGGTCTGGCTACTTGGGATTTCGTATCACTGCACCATTATGGGCCTTTGCGTAAGCCTGGCCTCATCCCAGTTTCCACTCATGACTATACTGACGCCCCGTCCAGTTTAGCTACTTCTTCCCAACCATCACCCAGTCCCTTGGCTACGGCACAACAACCACTCTCCTCCTCACTGCGCCTCCCTGGATTTGGGCCGTGCTGATTGCCCTCCCCAACGCCTGGCACGCTGACCGAACAGGCGAGCGGTTCTTCCACTATCTTGGCCCGGCAGCAGCCTGTATCGTGGGCTACATTATCGCAATGACGACGCAGTCCACTGCACCGCGATACGTGTCTATGTTCTTGATGACGAGTGCGTCTGCCTTGACTTCTATGTATAAAACACACTTCGCTAACCTTGTTACTCTGTGCAGCCGGATACGCCTCAGGCTTCGTGATGCTCGCCTGGATCAGCAGTACCATCCCCAGGCCCCCAGCCAAGCGGGCAGCAGCCATTGGTATTATCAACGCGATGGGTAATGTCGGAAGCATTCCCGGCTCATATATCTTTCCGTCGAAGTATGGGCCGCTCTATGTAAAATCGTTTGGGGCCGAACTGGCGATTCTGGGGATGGGGTGTATTTGCGCCCTAACTCTGCGGACTTATCTGAGATATCTGAATAAGAAGATGGACGAGGAAAGTGAGCGAGACGAGGTGTATAGCGAGGGTGAGGTTGCTGAAGAGAAGCCGTTCCGGTATTTGTACTGAGGTTGGACACCTTGGTTACAGTAAGAAGACGAGGATGTGGTATTAATATGCTCTTGTACGCTGTGTTCTTCGCTGGTCTACCCTGTACAGACTCATGTAATGAGTAGATAGTTTCTCGTTATATGACCCACAAACTGATTATCCTAGTTATGCTGATGGCTAGATACCCGTGGACTCATCTCTAGGGTATTGCCACGATTCCCATTCACATTCCACCACCGTCCTCGCCAGACATACAAACAGTAACCACAACGTAAGTGTTTCTTCCTGGTCGACTAGGTGCTCCCTGACATGGTCAGACCAGTTAGTCTGGAGATAATCCCAGAGGGAAATCCCTAGCCTTCCGTACCCTCGGGGGCATCAGCCGGACCATAGCTCCCTATTTTGTTCTTCTAGGCCTGAATAGACCGCGTCACTTGTACCTAGATAAGATATCTCCGGACTCACATTCCGTCACTTCACTTCAACTCCAATAAGACCACGGTCATGAGTCAGTATCCTATACAACAACTCCACCCGATCCACTGAACAACCATTTCAGACTATCAGCACGACTGGCTACAAGATGAGTTGGAACCTTCAAATCAAAGGACAAAACATCAAACGCCAGCGACGAGCATAGCAGCGTTCGCCGTGCGTGCCACCAAGATCTTCGAGAGATCTTTGAGAAACTCCAGAAAGAGCGAGTCCGCAAGCTGGACGATAATCTTTGCAGTGAACTTGGGATCATCAAAGATATGCTACCTTGTATCCCTGATCCTGAAACTCCTCATCGTCCTTCTTTCTACTAGTCCTTGATGGTAACTCAGATCAAGAACCAGCATCCAGACCTCCGCGACCCAGAGACAGCCGACGTAATGGAAGAAGGGGAGAAGGACTGGAAGAGTGTCCACCCAGACGATATCGACTCGGGAGACGCAGTGCATTTGTCGATGATGGATGAGTTTTCGATGTATGATCGCGTTCTCTCGAACGGCGAGAAAGTTGGGACTCTCAAAAACCAATCTGAGTGGATAAGATTGTGAGATAACATGCGAAACAGTTATCAGCTCTTTGTGACTCCTCGCTAACGAGCATCATTGACCTACTAACTGGGACGACAATTTCCTCCACGAGACTTTCCGGTGCCTCGGCAATGTCACTGACACCCCTATTGAGCCCTGGGTAACAGACATCCGAAATGCTTTTTGCCGGAGAAAACACGTACTCGGGGATAGTGCGCCCCATGTCCTCTGTACCATGATCCAACACTCCTCTCCCACCGAATTTCTTCTCCGCACAGAGGTATTGACAATAATCATCACGCGCCTTGGAGTCCAGGCTCTGCAAAAGCACCAAGTGATGCCGGTAGGGATGATCTTCTCGCAATGGAGTGCACTACTAAGTTCTAGAATACCTTTCTATTCAATAGGTCAACGTGCTGTCGTGCTTCGACGGACTCAAGGCGCGCATCATCCAGGCCCACATGACAGACAACGGCCTAGCTATCCATCACACGCGCCTGTATGACTTCAGCACATTGGACGACCGTCGGCGGAGTGCCCTGGCCTGCCTCGGATACGTGGCCAGCATTCCCATTGGCGATACCACGTCTTTGAACTATACCTCAAAAGACAACGGGAAGGAAAACTTGCCAATTTCTCGCGATTGAGCTAGCGCATGACGCACTGGTAGAGACTCATGCTGTCTTGTCACATAAGTCGCATGTTTCAAGGGCAATACTAAAATGGAGACAGTTGGTCAGGTCAAAGCTATATTCTCCACATTGCATCGTTCATGGGCCACAGAAACTTCCTAAACAGCTACATTATCCAGAACTACCATTCAGGGGGTTCCTCATTGCCTGGCAAATCATAAGCCTTTGCGAGGATATACAGAATCATATCATGACAGATAATGCCAACCAGGACCCAATCACCTCGGTCTAGTACGTATCGTCAGCAATGCTTCGCTGGGCTAGGGCAGACAGGAAACTACACTGGTACTCTAGATAAAATTCTATTACCAGTTCAAAGGCAAGAAAGTTATATAATCAAGCTTCTCCTTTTTACCAGGAGGCATATCTAACCCCCAGGCCTGCAAGAGCAATCAATGCACCCGTAGCAGTCGCCCCAAATGCTTTCGTCACGCTATAATCACCCAGGTGGTCTCTATCCAGAGGCAGTCTGAATATCGGGAACAGAAACCACGGGGCAAACAAGTATATACACAGATACGTCCAGAGATATCCCAATAGATATCCACAGTGCCGCGGCACTCGCCATCCCAAGCGTGGGACCAGGACCTCGCAGTAAACCCGCTGAGCGCCCTCCTCAAACAGCATTGCCAATGGCGATATCATGAAGAATGACGATATCCCTACCAGACTCCCTGGAACATCGGTGTATACCGCTGCCGCCTGGTGGAAGAAGCCGGATAGGCTGAAGACCATTATAAGAGAGAGGAGTTGGTCTGCTAGGGGTGGGAGTTGAATGACGCGGCGCAGATGGCGGCGCACACAGGTAGACACGGATAGTGTTGGCCAGCGGAGAAATTGGTGCCATGTTTTGCTACTGGGTATCAGTCGCCAGTACTTATTTGAAGAGAGCGCTTGCGGGGGGAGGTACTTACGCCCAGAATCGGCGAACGGTGTATGCATCACTGATACGCCCAAATGCTGGAGGCCACTGCGCGCAGGATGTCAGGCCGGTAGCAATAAACGTTATGGCGAGAAGACCGTGTGCCAGGTCAATCAGCATCGCAAGGCCCACTATACCGACGATGCATAGGTGAGAGCGTGCGATGAGTTGCTCGGCTGTTGTATTCGGGCCAAGGAATTCTGTTTCAAAATCAAATACCTGCGGCTTCCATCGCTGGTGGCTATCAATGTAGCCGAAGAAGATTAGGTCGACGGCAAAGATTTGCAGGAGCACTCTCGCTGCCCGACGAAGCAAACAGCGTGAGCGAGTCGGAGGAGTAGCATGTGGCTGAGCCTGAGCCTTGAGGATCTTGATCTCCCATGGTGTGCCGATGCCACGGAAGCTGAATACCAGTCCGGACGCTGCCAGGAGCTGTGGGATGATTCGAGAATTGCGTAGTGTTGCGTAATCGATATGGTCTCGGAGTTCAATTCCAATTACGGCGAAGATGCTGGCAAGGTGGCATGCCTTGAGCAGGATGAAAAAGGATAAAAGGCCTTTCAAGACCGGCGGGCCTCCTAAAGAAGGCAGAAGGCTTATCTCAGTGCATACCAATAGGGTCAGGACGAGGTTGACAACACGGCGCGTGAGTGAACGCTTCAGGGTCAAGACGATTGCAAAAGCAGCGAGCGTGGTTTCAGCGCAGATCGCACTCCAAAAGAGCCATGATTGGGGAAGGATCCGCGGAGAGAACTGGAAGCTCATGACGAGAATTGGTGTGCACGGGAAGAGGAAGTCTCGATGTGTATTTGAGAGTCTGCCTAGGGATCACCCTGCTGTAGCAAAACAGACAGTATATATCTAGTCCACTTCAAGGAAGTTGCCCAATGCCAAGGGCCTGCGAACTTACACGTCTGTGGAGGGGAATGCGCACATTAACAAGATGGGGAATGCCGCAGGTTGATCTCTGAGGTCTCATCTTACCAGAAGGTGAAAGCTGCATGTTTACTGCCGTGTGACTTTAAAAACCAGATTACCTAGTTCCAGGGAAAGTATAATTTGAATCAACAAAACAATTACCTTGTCCAGAAGTCCGGGGACATTTACATCACAAGTT
The DNA here is from genome assembly GCF_003369625.1 of Aspergillus mulundensis. NCBI lineage: Eukaryota > Fungi > Ascomycota > Eurotiomycetes > Eurotiales > Aspergillaceae > Aspergillus > Aspergillus mulundensis. The sequence continues at coordinate 5,081,479 of NW_020797888.1, forward strand.
TGTTGTCATGTCAGCAAGTCCTGAGGGTTGTAGTCGTGTGATCATCTTTAACTTCTGCAGATGCTATTCCTGACTGCCGCTTGAAGTCCGTGCGGCAGTCACCCGGCTCTAAGAAAGGGTTTGTTCAAACAATAGGATTGAGATGTGCAGGAGTCGTTGTCAGTCAACATCTACAAGACAGTGCGCCATCCGCAAGCATTTTGAGGTTAACAGAGGTTACTGCTACTAATTGAAAAGAAGCATCGGCTACACTCAATTCCTGCTATGATGCCTGCATAGCCCTAATAATGGATGCCCGTTGAATGAACTCCACGTAGCAGAAATCAGAGGCTCTAGCTGACGCAGTGAGCTATTGCGGAAGATCATTGCTGGCAAGGGGGGTTGTAAACGGGAAATAGCAAGTCTATACTCCTTCAGGAAAGCCCAAGTGCATTGCATTCCTTGATTGTGTCAGTTGCCGTACAAGCCAACTCAGCTTACTCCTTCTCCCAGAAGACCAAGCACCTGAACTCAATACTTTCTCGAACCTCTCCATCCTTCTCATCGAGATCCTCAAATGATGAATGCACCGCAACCGCCTTGGCCATTGCAGGTGCCGAATCAAAAATCTTCATCAAAAGCACATCCGCCAACCCCATGTTGGATAGATAATACCACCTCTGCCTCTCATTATATTTAGCCATGGCAATTTCCCATCCGACCGTGGTCTTCAATCTCTGATTCCCGCCCCTGGCCCTAGCATTGGCCGAGTAGTCCATGCGAATGGGCAGTAAATCACCCTCTTGCAATGTACTGCCGTCGCAGATAGCAAGGGGATCTCGTCTAACGGGCTTCATGGGCCTCCGAACATTGATAATTGCCCACCTTGTCCGCGAGAGCCGCGAGGCGTCATCGGACGGGAGTTTCTCGTAGAGATAGTTCGTGGCGCCCGCAGCGGTGTGGTCGAGATGGGCAGCTCGCGCGGGACCGGGTGTCCCTGTATATTCGCTGTTCAGATCGCTAAGGGCCGAGCGAATGGTGTGGGAAGCGACTTTGACGTGTGTTGGAGGAGGGACCACACTGCCATTTCTTAAGCCCTAGGCAACAAAAGGAGTTATAATATAGACAAGCAAGACAAAGAGAGGGCGGAGGTACTTGTTCTTCAAAAGCTCAGCTGTCTCCGCATAGACCTCTGATTTAATGACTGCGGGATCGAGAACGGGGAGATATACGCTTCGGTGGGTGGTGAATTGGAAGCCGTTGTTGGATAGGCTGAACTCGTCCTGTCGACCGCGAACGTCATGGATCGTTACAACTCGTTTCTCACTTGCGTGTGAGTAGAAGTCAGCCGTCCCGGTCATGCTTCGGGTGGCTGAGTCGGCGGGAATGAAGTTGAGGGTTGCTTGAACGTCTTTGGCCATTTTGGTTGCTGCATAGATTGACTGTTGTTAAGGTTCCATGCGTTGGTGACGCCTTTATAGATGCCTTGAACTTGAGACTTTCAAGGTCCCCCAGTGGCCGTGAGGAAGCAGTGGAATCCAACCCAACCTGACCTGACTTTCCCACGTCGCAAAACAAATATGATGGATGACGTGGTTAAGGTTTTTGTATGCACATGCTTCCTTCGTGCAAGATTGTTGTATGCACTTTCTTCTTCTGTGTAACGCGATCCTCGCTTGCTTGAAGCCTCGGAATCGGATGCTTGAAGGTGATGCCAGGTAGCCAATCACAAGATATCGACTAGAATTGCTGCATTGCGTGACGTAGATTGATTTGTCCTTGATGCCCATGAGGAGGTCGGGGTGTGTTATGAGAGTGAGGAAAAGAGAAGCAGAAATAATCAAGAATGCAAAATGAATAAATGCTACCAGTCCTTTAAGTAATCCAAGACGCCCGGCTGCCCTCGGCTTCCCGTATTGATTTGATTGTCTACTGCTCTCTTTCTCCCCATCAAGCCTACCTTCTGCTTACAGCGAGACAATCGCAGTATGGACTCAAACAATGAGGTTGAGCCTCCCAAAGCGACCATCCTCGTGGATCTAGGGGGTGTTTTTGTGCATCCACCAGAAGATTATACGTTGACAACCAGTGAATCGACCGTGACGTTAGGCCGAGTCCTATCGTCGTCCATCTGGATGGAGTACGAGATGGGCAAGATTACCGAGCAAGAATGCTTTACCCAAGTGGCAGATCTCTACGGCTTCCAAGTGAAGGACTTGGAAGCAGTCGTCTCTGATCTCCGTGAGTCTCTCACATATGACCAGCAAATGCTTTCAGTTTTCCATGCCATCAAGCGCCGGACTACCGCGGTCGAGATCATTCTTGTAACGAATATTTCTGAGCCCGAATATCGCGCCCTGCGTAACCGGTGGGACGAGGACTTTTGGAGGACTTTCGACGGTGTATATGCCTCGTGGATGATTGGTCTTCGCAAACCAAGCTTACGGTTCTACCGGCATGTAGTTCGGTCCACGCGCTCTCTGCCACAGAGGACCTTTGTTATTGATGACCGGCCTGAGAACGTGCTGGCAGCTCTGTCTCTGGGGCTGCGCGGGACAGTCAATACAGATGCAGGCGTCGTCTTTCGAGAACTTCTAAACTTCATCGAAGATCCTGTCAAACGAGGCCTTACCTTCCTTCGACAGAATGCTGGGAAACTGCACTCGACTACCCAGGAAGGCGACTCCATTGAGGAAAACTATGCCCAGCTCCTTGTTCTAGAGGCATTGCAGGACTGGTAGGTCATCCCAAACCTGTGGTTACTGTCTGAAACTGACCAGTTATTCCTGCAGGAGCCTTGTGGATTTGCGCCGTCCCCCATGTCTATGGAATTTCTTCTCGGGCAAGCCAAAGTACACGAGCCAGACGTATCCGGACGACATGGATACAACAGCGCTAGCTCTAGTGGCCATAGACTACAAGCCAGAGATAGCTCACCAGATCCTTGACAAAATGCTGGGTAATGTCAATGAGGACGGACTTGCTCAGGTACCTCTTCTTCCGCAAGCGGCAGTCCCCCCAATCAGCGCTAACGTAATCAGGTATATTTCGACAAGTCCAGGCCCAGGGTGGACGCAATCATCGCACTAAATGTCCTCGTTGCTCTCCATAAGTATGGGCGCGGCTATGAGCTCCCAGAAACACTGGACTGGGTCCACCATATCCTCCTTAACAGGGCATACATATACGGAACACGGTATTATGCAAGCCCAGAGTGGTTTCTCTACTACGCTAGTCGGCTTCTCCTCCATTCAAAAGATCCGAGCTTGGAAGAAAAGCTCGGAGCCTTGCTTCGAGCGCGCCTTGTTGAACGGACTGGTGTTGACGGGGACGCCTTTTGTTTGGCGATGCGCCTCCTTGCTTGCAATTCGCTTGGGATCAGGAATCATCTAGATCGAGAGAGGCTGGCTAGCATGCAGCAGGAAGACGGAGGATGGGAGCCATCTGCCATGTATGTATTTCCAACTGATAAGAAGACGGTTGGGAATCGGGGAACTACGACTGCACTCGCTGTTAAAGCTCTCCAGGATGCGGTATAAATCTGCAATATTCATGCCTGGGGCTTCCAATTGCTCACATTTTTTATCTGGCTCTCATTTTATGTTTTCGAAGACTTTGATAATAAACGATATATTGGGGAACTAAACTGGTCACTGGTAGCAGGAACCTTGCTGAGTTCCGCGGAGTGCTCAATGACATACCGGCGGATTCTGTACAAAGCTAGGGGTTGAATGACATAGGCAAATGATTTCAATTACAAACATGACCTCCGCAATAGAAATGCAGTCTAAGATAAGAAAGAACCATCGGAGATAAGATGAAGGTTTCGGGCGTCTCCACAGAACAAGAGCAACTGCATGACTCCAACAGGACTAAACTAGTCTCTTGTCTCTTCTCTTCTCCAACTCCTACACTTCTGTGCGTCGATTAGCTATCATCATTAAAACTATGGGCACCTCAGGTCGCATATGGAAGGCTTGTCTATCTTGTCGCAGGAAGAAGGTAACACTCCTACTACACATTGAGGCAATAGTTGACCCCAGCAGATCAAATGCGACGGCGAAGACCCTTGCCACAATTGCCAGTCCCGCGAGCAGATCTGCGAGTTTCAGGACAGCAACGACAATGCCTCGACCAGCCGGCGGTGCGTCGCCTACTTGATTCTTGGTTCGCTTGACTGACTGAGTTGAATAGGTATGCCGCCTCCTTCGAAGAACGCTGCCAACACATGGACAATCTATGTGAACGTCTCGAAGGACTAGCCAAGACACTCTCCGACTGCATCGCCACGGCCCAGCGGTCGACGTCAATTCAGTCTTCGGGTGCAGCTTCAATATCGAATTCGATCCCGCCAGCGCGGCATGAAGAGCAGACTGCCCTGCCTCATTCAGACCCCGTCATCGACATTCCAGATATAGGTGAGGTACCGGATAGATCGCCTGGATTTGGCTTGGGTGCTGTTTCCGAGTCTTCGGGGAACATGCAAGGGCATGATACGCAGACGTATCCGACGCCAGTTGATGCAGTAGGCCATATGGTCGCGGACTCGTATGGGCGGCTGAGGTGGGCTCAGACTATTCACCCAAACAGGACCTTTACTGACAACTTCGTGTACTTGCAGGTACATCGGAGGCGCGACTAACAAAATGATGATCGAAGCCGTCCAAAACCTCTCCCCCGGCGGCGCATCCAAGCCTATTCGCTCCATTGACAAAAACAACGAAATCAGCCTGCCCTTCTTCATCCAAGGCCAAGTCTGGCCGGAATTGCCCTATCTCCCGCAGCCGCAAGATCTCGCCCGCCCACCGCAGTACGTCTCAGACCTGCTTGTCGGAATCTACTTCGACCAACTGCACTACACGTTTCCGATCCTGTACAAACCGGATTTCATGCGTCGGTATCACCTCATGAATGCAGGTGCCAGGACAAGTGCTAAGAGAGATACGGCTGTCGGACGTGGCTTCCTCTCTGTATTCTTTGCAGTTTGTGCTTGTGCTTCGAGTTTGCTTCCTAGAGCTCCTGGATCGTCCTCCCTTCCTGGGATTGAGTACTACCAGAAAGCTCTTCTTTTGCACTTTGCCTCTTCCGGTGAGGTCTTTCTGGAACAGGTGCAGTGCTTGGGGTTGTTGGCGCTCTGTTCAGCTGGGTGGAATACGCTCTCACAGAGTTGGAGATTCGCAGGGCAGGCTGTAAGGCTTGCGCAGGATCTAGGACTGCATGTTTCTAGTTTGGTATGTCACCTGCCCTGCTCAACCTAGGTCATGTCCATGCTGTATACTAAGCAGAGCAGAAAGGGCTCTCTATAGACACGCCGAGCCCCACCGAATATGTCGAGGCACAGGTTGCAAGGTGTACGTGGTGGAGTGTCTTTACACTTGACTGGTACGCCTATCTCAGTATCTACCCAGTGTCGCATCCACTGACCAAAATACGTATAGTCTGATGTCCATCTGCCTCGGCCGCCCAATGGCCACTGACGAAGCCGACTGCTGCTGCGACCTTCCCTTCGACATCTCCAACGAAGATCTCGAGCACGGGATCCCACCAGCGCCATCAATCAACAGCCACCTATCATCGACCTCATCCCCAATGACCGGTTTCCTAGCACTTACGCGACTTTGCCGAATTGCGGCGCGCGTGCACAGATTCTACAGTTCCAATCGAATCCGCGGCCGTGATTCTACACTCTCTGACGACTGGACCCATCTCCTTCCAACACTCGACGGCTTCGTCCGCGAATTAGACGAGTGGTTGCAGAAGCTGCCCAATGAGATCCGCTTCTCTGCAAACTTGACGCAGAGCGGGCCGAATCTGACGATGTGTGTTATTGTCTTTATATTGCATTCGGGAACGATTATGAATCTCTATCGGTTTGTCTTACCTTGCCTTAACTTGAGGTACGCTTCCCCTACTAACCACATTTATGGCTGGATACAGACCCCTTGCAGCCCACTACTCCCCAACTACAACGTCCCCTTCGTCTCTCCTCCACACCCTCTCCCCAACCCTTGCAAACCCCTCTGCCGAATGCATCAACGCCGCCCGCAGCTGCATCCAGGCCGCCGAACTGATCCGCGAGCGAGTCCCGCCGTCACATTACCTGGCCTTCTGCGTGCAATATCTCACCATATCCGGTATCTTGCTCCTCAGCATGACGGAGGACGAGAAATCACCGGCCTTGCTTCCGGACGTAAAGAATGCATTGACGTTCCTGGGTGACCTCGAGGCGATCTGGCCCGGTGCTAGTCGGAGCCGGTTGATTCTCGATCGATTGTTGCAGAGTCCGCGGCCACGAGCGAGGAATGATATAAACGGTATCGGTGAGGATGTGGGCGAAGGCGAACCTGCACATGATATATATGGTAATGCTGGGTGGTTCCCGTCGTTGCCCGTACTTGATGATTTGTTGTGGGAGCAGTTTCCGGACTCGAGCGAGGTGTTCCTGGGATTGAATAACTTCCCTAACTGACCTTACTACCTGCTTACTTGATTCCTGAACAAACATCACATGTCCATTGAAAGCACGCCAGTATATACAGTCCATATAACCCCCGCCACCCTCTGCACGCTGGAAGCCTACTCCTGATTCATAATAACAATCTTGATCCCCCTCCTCTCAAACTGCGCCTGAAACGCCTCCTGCACCCTCGTCAACGGAAACGTCTCGGTAATCAACGGCTTCAAATCTACCCTCTTGCTCTGCACCAAATCAATCGCCTCAGCATAGCACCCCGGCGTAAACCGCACCGTCCCCTTAAGCGTCAGCTCATTCGCCGTGAGCAAGAAAAGAGGAACGCTCGTAAGCTGCTTCCCCAGCCCAGCCTGGATACACGTGCCGCCCGGCTTGAGGATCGTAAGCGCCATTTGCGCGGATGACTCGGCGCCGCTGGCTTCGATGGAGATGTCGACCCCGTGGCTGAGATTGTGCTCTTGCTTCACGGAGGATGTAAACTCTGTTGCAAACTTCAGGGGCTCGATGTTCTCTGTGTTTTTCGGCGAGAGGATCCCGATGTCTGCGCCGTAGGAGAGCGCGAAGTCGAGGCGGGATTGCTCGATGTCGAAGACTAGGATGTTGCGGACGCCGTAGGCTTTTGCGATAGCGATGACGAGGAGGCCGAGGGGGCCGCAGCCACTATCCAGAAAGTCCCATTAGCGGGTCTGAATTGTATGGATGGGACGTGGAGGCACCGGGGCGTACAATATAGCCACCGTCTTGCTGGCACTCAGCGCCGCCCGTCTGGCGAGCTGCACCGCAATCGCGAGAGGCTGGATGGCGCCAGCTTCTTCCCAAGAGACACTTTCGGGAATGGGCACTGCCATGTGTGCTTTGCAGGTGAAGTACTGCTGCAGCGTGCCGTCCGTGGGATCGAGGCCGCAGTATTTGAGATCCGCGCAGGTATTCTGGTTGCCGCGGCGGCAGAACTCGCATCTAACCTGTTAGCTACGAAACATCTAAAATGCAAAGGTGTGGACGCACGTGGAACACGCAAACCCCGGCTCAACGGCAACACGCTGCCCGACCTGTCGGTCTTTCACCGCGGCGCCGACTTCCACGATCACGCCTGCGGACTCGTGGCCGAGAATTAGCTGCTTTGAGACATTGGGGTTGTTCCAGTTGTGGGCGTCCGAGCCGCAGATTCCGGTTGAGATGATTTGGACGAGGACGTCGTTGGGTCCGGGGGGTGTGATGGGGCGCTCTTGGACGGCGAGGGTGCGGTGCGAGACCCAGACGGCGGCGCGGTTGGTGGGCATTTTAGCTAATGGTACTAGCAGAATTAAGATGAATAAGGACTTGGGATGGGTGAGTCTACGGAGTAGGTATGGTTTTGTCTTATAGTTCGAGGCGCATCGGGTCTCGGGCCGGAGCGTTGATTAGGGCTATCTCTACCGTATCTCTATACATCACAGTACGGTATACAGCCATATCTCCCTCCCTATACCTCCAGTAATATTAGACATTCTACTTCTGAGACTCACTCTCCTCAATCAGCCCCTTCAACCTCTCCATCTCACCCCCCATCCAAGCCCCAACAGCCACAATATCCGCACCACAATTCACAAAGTCAAACCCCTGCCTCCACCTCCTGGCCGCCTCCTCCGCCCCCAACGCAAAATGCCCCGCATACTTCCCCTTGTCCTTCGCTGCCCTCAAAACCCGCGCGATCGCCTCCTGAACCTCCGGGATACGCGGGTGCTCAAAGGCCACATGCCCCATCGAACTGGCCAAATCATTCGGCCCAACAAACAGCATATCGACCCCCTCCACCCCCGCAATCTCCTCGCAGTTCTCCACAGCCGTCCGACTCTCAATCTGCACGATCACAACGATGTTCTCGTTCGCGCTCGTCAGGTACTCCCGCGGGCTCTGGTTGAATGCGCTGTGCGCGAACATGGCGCCTGCGCCGCGGATCCCTGTTGGTGGGTACTTGCACCCTGCGACGATGGAGCGCGCTTGCGCGGCGGTCTCGCACATGGGGACCATGATCCCGTGGGCGCCGGCGTCGAGCGCGCGCTTCATCATCCAGGGTTCTGAGGCGGGGATGCGCACGATGGGTGAACAGTTTGCGCTGGCGACGGCGGCCACTTGCAGGTGCATGTCGGTGTCGGAGATGGCGCCGTGCTCGCAGTCTATTAGGACCCACTGGGCTTTATCAGTAAGTGCTTTGAGAATGACGGTGCCCAGATTGAGATAAGATAGGGTAGTGTAGGCGACGTACGTCTTCACCTAGGGATGCGACCGTTCTGGCGAGCTGGTAGCCTGGGAATTCGAGCCATTGGCCGACGGAGGGGGCTTCGCGGGCGACGGCGCGAGCAAGGGAGGTTTGGAGGCGGGTTTTTGTGGCCATTTTGTGGTGTAGGACGTAGCTGTAAAGACAGTGATGGGAAGTTGAAGGGAATGGCTGGAGCTCGATTGCTTAATGTACACTGGGCCGGCCGGAGCTCGTCCGGGGCCGTTGGAGGTGTAGGAGATTCGATTTCATACAGATATTGGTACGTTCTCGTCAGCGGTTATCTGAGTGTCTTGTATAGGTTCGGTTGGTCTTTACTCTTGCGGCTCCAATGCATGTAGAGTAGTGGCTAACATGGTTGTTATATAGCCAATCTGTACACTAGTAAGATGAACAGCATATATGCATGATGCTTAGACTCACCTATACTGCTTGTAACTCAAATCCGGTGGCATGAAGGGCGAAAACAAGTGAAGATAAGGTAGAGTATAGTCCATGGAAAAATCCTAAAATTACACGAAACAGACAAAATGCTATGCTACAATGAGTCCCAAAGCCAAACCCTCGCACACAGAGCCTTTTATCACCCTTGACTCAGCTTCGCAGCCTCTCCCTTTGCCGCTGCCAACATCCTCTCGTGATCCAGCTTCGCCTGTCGCATGGCAGCAATACGCGCTCGGTCCTTGACGGACTTCTGTGCTTCCTGTTCGATCTTCTGCAGTTCTTCCTGTTCTTTCTCAGTCGCGGCCACCTCCTGTGCCCCCGTCATGTTCTTCACTTTCATCCAGATATCGGTGTAGTTGAGGTTGCGGACATCAACGGTAGCCGTCTTCTCCGTCGCAGAGGGTGCGGGCGCATGCTCGTCCTTGTCCGCGGTGTTCAGCGACGCAGCTTTGCTGAGCTTCTCTGCAAAGTATACCGTCAAAGAGGCGGGTCCTTCCTGGTTTTCGGTCTGCTTCACGGTCATAGGGACACCCGGGTTGTGGTACTTGAGTCGGGTGAGGCAATTCCGCCAGAAATGCCGCGCTCCTTGGTGTCCGCCGTAGATCTTGCGAGCATATGTGAGGTGTAGGCGTGTGACGGCTGGGTATTCGGGGGTTGCGGTAGCGGCGGAGGGAAAGATTGCGGCGCCTGTTCCGACACGGACATTGAGGACCTGCGTGGGTTAGCGGTGGTCTAGGGACTTTGGTCGATTGTGACAGATTTCGATCCGGTAGTTGAATGGCAAGATTTCAAGGCGAATGAATATGATTCGGGGAGAATTACCCTCTGGAGAAACACGTTAGCAGTTGAAACTTGATTGGGATAAAGGACGTACAGTTTTCAGCTTCCGCAGACGCTTCATAAGGTTCGGCATGATGGCGGATTTTGCGCGTACACGCGATACGCTCTCTCTGAAGGACTAAAAGAGAGGTATAGACCGAGAAACCGGGCTGAACGTGTGCAATTGATGATCTCGACTCCGTCGAAAGATTGTCGGCGAAAAGAAACGGCTCCGATAACCGCACGTGACACAGAGCGGTGGTGCCACGAAGAGAAGGCGGTGAGTGACTCCGCGTCCCACATAATCTTTTCGCGGCCTTTGATCGGGCTGACCCCGCGGTCTGGAAAACAATCATTCCTGACTCATTTCTGCCTCACTTGCCTCTTGGCTGATCTATACAGTTTGCAATTAGCAGACTACACAGAGAGCCATGGCCGCCGCCGCTGCGTCCGCAGCTGCGCTCGATCCGGGCAACAGCTCCAAGAACACCCTCAAGCTTGAAAACGTCTGCCCCTCCATGCCCTAATTCTTTGTACGAGCTAATTTTGGATCTATACAGACCGAGAAAAGAGATGCCCTTATCGCCATCGAGAAGAAGTACCAGGCGCAATGGAAGGAAAACAAGGTCTTTGAAGTCGACGCCCCCTCTCTGTCCGAGGTTCCTGCCGGCAGCATGACCGCCGACGAGCTCCGTGAGAAGTACCCCAAGTTCTTCGGCACCATGGCCTACCCATACATGAACGGTACCCTGCACGCCGGACACAGTTTCACCGCCAGTAAAGTCGAGTTCATGGCCGCCACCGCCCGTATGGAGGGAAAGAGGGCTCTGTTCCCCCTTGGTTTCCACTGCACCGGTATGCCCATCAAGGCCTGTGCTGATAAGCTTGCCGATGAGGTTAAGAAGTTTGGACAGAACTTTGAAGGCTACAAGGATGAGGATGAGGAAACCTCCGCCGTCGCTGCCCCTACCCAGGAGGTTAAGGGCGAGCAGCAGGAGAAGTTCTCCGGAAAGAAGAGCAAGGCCGCCGCCAAGACCGTGAAGATGAAGTACCAATTCCAGATCATGCTTGCTATTGGCATTCCCATCGAGGAGATCCACAAGTTTGCGGATGCCAACTACTGGCTCGAACACTTCCCTCCCCTTGCCATCCGTGACCTTGACAGCCTCGGTGCGGGTATCGACTGGCGCCGACAGATGGTCACCACTGATGCCAACCCTTACTACGACGCCTTTGTGCGCTGGCAGATGAACCGTCTGTACGAACTCGGCAAGATTCAGTACGGTAACCGATACACCATTTACTCTCCCAAGGACGGCCAGCCTTGCATGGACCACGACCGAACCGAGGGTGAGGGTGTTGGACCCCAGGAATACACCGCTATGAAGCTGAAGGTCAAGGAGTGGGCACCCCAAATTGCAGAGCTCGTCAAGGGCAAGATCGAGGATGACGCCAATGTGTACTTCATCCCCGCTACCCTGCGTCCTGAGACCATGTACGGTCAGAACTGCTGCTTCCTCGGCCCCAAGATTGAGTACGGTATCTTCAGGGTCAAGGAGAAGGAGTACTATATCTGCACCAAGCGCGGTGCTTGGAACATGGCTTTCCAGGGCACCTTCTTTGACGAGAAGAACTTCCCCAAGACCCAGGACCAGCTGCCCACCGTTCTGACGGCTCCGGGTTCCGCATTCGTTGGTACCCTCATCAACGCGCCCCTGTCATTCCACAAGGAGGGTGTGCGCATTCTTCCCATGGAGGGCGTTTCTGCTACCAAGGGTACTGGTGTCGTCACTTGCGTGCCATCGGATTCCCCCGACGACTACGCCACTCTGCTTGACCTCGCCAAGAAGCCTGAGTACTACGGCATCCAGAAGGAATGGGCCGAATTAGAGATCTTCCCTCTCATTGAGACGCCCACTTACGGTAATCTCACCGCGCCCGCGCTTGTGAAGCAGCTCAAGATCAACTCCCCTAAGGATGTCAACCAGCTCGCCCAGGCCAAGGAACTGGCCTATGGTGAAGCCTTCTACAAGGGCACTATGATTGTTGGAGAGTTCAAGGGTGAGCCAGTCAGCGCTGCCAAGGACAAGATTCGCAAGTCTCTCTACGACAGCGGCGATGCTTTCGCCTTCGCCGACCCCATGGGTAAGGTTGTCAGCCGAAGTGGAGACGACTGTGTCGTTGCCTACCTTGGACAATGGTTCTTGAACTACGGTGAGAACGATAAGGAGTGGCAGGAGACCACCCTCAACCACGTCGTGAACACCCTCAACACATATTCTAGCGAGACGAGGAACGGTTTCGAGAAGAACCTCGACTGGCTGAACCGCTGGGCGTGCGCCAGAACGTACGGTCTCGGCTCGAAGCTCCCCTGGGACCAGAAGTTCCTTGTCGAGAGTCTGAGTGACAGTACGATCTACATGGCCTACTACACCATTGCACACCTCTTGCACGGCGACCGCTACGGTAAGACGGTTGGTAAACTCAACATCAAGGCAGAGCAGATGATCGACGAGGTTTGGGATTACATTTTCTGCAGGCGCGAGATCAGCGATGAGCTCGTGTCGAAGAGCGGACTTGGCAAGGACGACCTTCAGGCTATGCGAAGAGAGTTCGAATACTGGTACCCCATGGACGTCCGAGTGTCCGGAAAGGATCTCATCCAGAACCACTTGACTTTCTTCCTTTACATCCACGTTGCTCTCTTCCCCCCACAATACTGGCCTCGCGGTGTTCGCGCCAACGGACACTTGCTTCTGAACGGTGACAAGATGAGCAAGAGTACCGGAAACTTCCTGACTCTGAAGGACTCTGTTGACAAGTTCGGTGCTGATGCTACTCGCATTGCCTTTGCTGACGCTGGTGATGGAATTGAGGACGCCAACTTCGAGGAGAGCGTTGCCAACAGCAACATCCTGCGTCTCTTCACCCTCAAGGAGTGGATCGAGGAGGTTGTCAAGGATGAGAGCCTTCGAACCGGACCTGCAGACCACTTCTGGGACAAGGTCTTCGACAACGAGCTCAATACTCTTGTTCGCGAGGGCAAGAAGAACTACCAAGAGTGAGTGAATCAGCCACCTCACCTATATTACAATCGCTAACATGCTCTAGTACCAACTTCAAGCTTGCCCTGAAGTCCAGTCTGTACGACTTGGTCGGTGCCCGTGACGCCTACCGTGAGGCTGCCACCTCCGCCGGCATTGGAATGCACCGCGATGTGGTCCTGCGCTACGTTGAGCTCCAGGCACTGATGATGTCGCCCATCGCGCCTCACTGGTCCGAGTACATCTGGCTCGAAATCCTGAACAAGGTATGACTGTAGACACTTGCGATGCGATTTCAGTTCTAACTTGTACAGCCTGACACCATCCACCGCGCTCTGTTCCCCGAGGTCGCGGAGCCTTCAGCCGAGCTCTCAGCAGCCAACAACTACGTCCGCGCGACCTCCTCCAGCATTCTGTCCGCGGAAGCCACCTTCGTCAAGAAGCTCGCCAAGGGCAAGGCCCAGAGCTTCGACCCCCGCAAGCCCAAGAAGATCACCATCTTCGCCGCGAAGAAGTTCCCCTCATGGCAGGAGAAGTACATTGACCTCGTCCGCGAGGCCTTTGACGCCGTCTCCCTGTCCATCAACGACAAGGAGCTGAACGCCAAGGTCGGCAAGCTCGGTGAGATGAAGAAGGCCATGCCCTTCGTCCAGGGTCTCAAGAAGCGCCTCATTGGCACCAAGGAGGCCCCCGAGATCGTGTTCGAGCGCAAGCTGCCCTTCGATGAGTTCGCTGTTCTCAAGGAGATGTCAGTGAACCTGAAGAAGACGACGGGTGCCAAGGAGATTGAGGTCGTTGCTGTTGACGAGGGCGGCAAGACCGGTGAGATCCTGGGCTCCGGTGAGAAGAGGGAAGGTCTCCAGGCTGAGAATGCTGTTCCTGGCCAGCCGACATTCAGCTTTGTCAACGTTGAGTAAGTATTATACATCTAGATATCTAGATATGCAGATTACATTCAAGCGCAATCAAAAGACATTATGACGACTGTTGATGGGAGCTACTCTAGAGTAGAACGCGACCTGAGTCGGGAAGCTTGACAGGGCGTCGCTTCCAAAGTGACCGACCTACTTACTTCTTCTAGTAACACTCAACAATGCTCAGCTCCAACCCAACCTTCACTTCACTCGTCCACTTACTCCCATCTTCCTCCTATCATCTCCCTACTCTCATCTACTCTCATGCACTCGCCTACTCTTCTAAAAACGCATCCAGACATCAACACTACAACACCAATCACCAACATGTCTCTCACGTCACTCCCCTGCGAACTTATACTCTGCATCGCAGAATACCTAGCACCACAAGATCTCAATCACTTCGTCCGCACAGACGGAAAATACTACCGATTCCTCAACACACGCCTCTACCAGCAGAACTTTTCCATTGCACTAGCATGGGCTATCTGTGCCGACTTTCTGCCCACCCTCCGGAAATGCGTTGATCTTGGAGCTGACATTCAATCGGCTTCACTGACACCTTTTGGCTATATCCCAAACTCAAACGACAGAGGTCTCATAACTCCTTTTGAACTTGCTGTGAAGTGTCACAGCGATGATATGGCAGCGTTCCTGCTTGAGCAAGGAGCTAGCCCGAGATCTTTTGATTGGGAGATGTCAATATTCACCATGAAGCTTTTACCGCAAACATTCGCGGCGCGCTTCTCAATGCCGAAAAACCTGGATTTTGAGATGCCAATAATCGACACGAAGCTTTTGCCGAAAACCTTCATGGCGCTCTTCGATCGTGGTCTATTTTCTAGATGCAAAGACAAGGACCGAGGGGCAGCCTGGGCTCTACAGCAGATGGTCCAGTTCGGGTGCGAGACGGGAGCAAGAATGCTTCTTGAGCGCACCGACCTTGCGATCGATATTGACCGTGTCCGTATCAGAGACCCCCCGTATACCGGTGCCTCAGCCCTGACCATCGCCGCACGTTATGGCGACGTTAAACTCGTGCAGCTCCTGCTTGAACACGGCGCATCAGTCGACCTCAGAGGTAATGATGGAGAGACGCCTCTACTGGCGCACCTTGGCGCTGGACTTGTTCCCAATCCAAGTGAACAAATTGTCAAGCTTCTTGTTGAGGCTGGAGCAGACGTCAACGCTAGAGACTGCCTTGGGCGTACGCCGCTGTGGAATGTGGCTGGCAATACGCAGACCTTAATATGGGATTATCTGTTGGAGCACGGAGGCGATGCGGAGATACACGATGAAGACGGTATAAGTGCCACGATGCGAGTCAGATATTTCAAGTTCCTCGATGAGTATCAGACCTAGAGCCCTTTTATGAGAGGAGAAACCCGGAGATGAGTTTGGTCTATAATTCTATCGCCATGATCTTCCACTGCATCTATACTCATCTCCAGTCAATTCAAGTGCATTAGTACTGGGTTTTGCCGCCAGCTGCCATGAGGTCTAGACTAGGACCTGCTTTGATCTGCGGCCCATGGCCGTTTGGGAAGGAGGAGGGCGGGGGGTAAAGGGGGTGCTGCTTTCCTTCCTTCTGGTGACAGCTGTAGTTATATTTCAGTTCCTCCAATATTCATTCAATATTCAGGCCTCAATATGTCCATGCCCACCATCTCCATCGAGCTCATTCTCTACATCGCCGACCAAATAGACTCACCCAAGACCCTTAACTCCTTTGCGCGCACGAACAGCACATTCTACCAGACTCTCAACCCGCTCCTCTAGCGAGGCAATATCCGCAAGGCGCTAACCTAGGCTATTCGTACCAATTTCGAGCCCAGTCTCCAGAATGCCTCGACTACGGCGCCGACCTCAATTCCCCAGCCAGTACTACCGACGGCATAAAACCTCTGAATAAAGCCATGCATCTGCGCAACGATGAAGCCGCCTTGCTTCTTCTAAGACGAGGCGCTGATCCAGCATCCATCCATCTCGAAACGCTACGAGCCCTCGTGAACGATCTGCCCAGAACCTTTATCAAGCTCCTTGAGATGGGCATGTACAAAGACGAACACGTATATGGCTACAACGCGGCCTTGCACCTCGCGGCCTCCCATGGAGCGGAGGAGTTGATGAAGATACTGCTTCAACGCACCGACATCGATGTTGATCATGTCCTCGTCTCCAATTCAACCGAAGGATCGCCCCTCTGCGTAGCCGCTCTTCGAGGACACGTCAAGGTCGTACAACTGCTACTTTACCAGGGCGCAACGGTCGATATCAGAGATGGTGCCAAGGGTGACGGTCAAACGCCTCTCATGCTGAATCTTGGCTCCATACTCTGGTACAGGAATGAGCGGATCATCAAGGCTCTGGTTGACGCTGGGGCAGACGTTAGTGCTAGGGATGAACTGGGCCAGACGCCGCTGATGTACCTATGCGGCTATGAATACGCGGAGTCCATATGAGGTCCTGTTGGGTCAGGGTGCGGATCCGGAAATGGTGGATAACAGAGGGAATGAATAGAGGGTTTGTAGTTGATGAGGATGAGAGTCCGTATGGGAGGGAGAAGGAGCCGTTTGAATTTTATATGCGGTGACACCCCCCTTCATGGTCCTGTTGTCAATGCAGTACCAGCTTGATCTCGGTCCGCTCAACTCAGTAGACTGGATGTGTCTTAAGCTATGCCGAGGTTTTGTGATGAAGCAGGATCTCGGAGTTGAAACCTTGCACGAAAAAGGACAGAAAGAATATCCTTCTCCTATCTTCATGTTAATAAAGCTTTTTTTGTCCGGCCAACAGTTCCAAGGTTGTATCATACAAACGACAGCACTGATGTTCACGTACGCTATATGATGTATGCTGGAATTCCCACCCCATCACCAGACATATCCATGTGGAGATGATCTCATTCCTATATTAAGCCTCAATATACTCTCCCTGTCAGATTCCAAATTCCGATACGTCGACAATCCTCCGATTCGACGCCAGAAATGTTGATCGCTTCTCGCGATACTATGACCTCGCCAGTGACGTCAGAGGCGACAACCCCAAGCGAAGTATATAAACCTCGCGATCAACACCTCTCCGTCTGTCTTCCATCAAACATACATCTGTCCATATTGATTACTACATCCCACTACCTGCCAAACAAACAGTACAAAACAAGAATCACAAACCAACCTCCACATCTTTTAACATAACCAAAACACCCAAAATGCCCACCAACAACTGGAACACCACCTCCGGCTCCAACGAATCCGGCGTAACGGGCGCCGCCAAATTCCTCACTTCCACACTGGGCAACACCGTCGGCGGTGTGTCAAAGACAGTTGGGGGCGTGACGGGCGCCGCAACGCGCGGGCTCGGCGATACGGTGAACAGTGCTGCCGGCAGCACGGGACGGCCTGTGGGCGATGCACTGGGGAATGTCGGGACGGGGCTTGAGGATGGGCTGAGGAAGGTTGGGAAGGGGGTTGAGGATGCGGGGCAGTGGAAGTGATTTTCTTACATGCCTTTGTCTTCTTTCTGCTTTTTGGGATTCTGGGATCAATATCTTATGTTGTTTAATGATGGGCTTATGATTGGGGTACTGTATTGGTACTGGCGGTGAAATTGATCTATTGATGAATTGACATCTATTTCGTTTGATGGCCTAAGTCTAATGTTTTAACGGTCTTGATAAGCCTATCGTCATGTTAGTCGATGACTGCATGGAAAGTACAGATCTGTTCGGTACGAGTAAAAACATACCTCCGTAGCCCTTCCCTTAAAGTATCCTCATCATGCGAAAAGACAAGTCTGAACCACCCCGGCTCCTTCCCATGCTCCTCGCCCGGATGTAAGAAGAGCCCATTATCAAGGAGTTTCTGGGCGAGTGCGAATTCGCGTTCTCGGGACTGTAGTGAGCTATCCTTGGTGAGTGAAAGGTATGGCGAGAGGTCGATATAAAGGAAGAAGCCAGCATTTCTGTACATGAAATCACATTAATCATTCCATTCCGTAGTATTCTTCGTTGCGATGCTGCTTGCTCACCCTCCCTTGACGTAATTGATTCCCTTTTTATCAAGGATCGAAGTAGCTATCCGGTACGAATAGGCAAGATCCCGTCGAGACTTCTCTGTGAATCTGGATACGAAGTCCTCGTCTTGAAAAATTGTAGCACCTATCGTCTCAGCCGCTGAGGACGGGCTGTGGAATCTCCTGGTTTTGATGATTGTATATCAGCTCTACCTGATTATCAGGATGGATTGGACTTATTTGGGACATGAAATGTACTTACAGCATCGCCGAGCAAGCTCGACGGAGCTCGACGTTCTGGGAGATTATGAAGCCGATATGGAGGCCGCCAGATGCAAAGTCCTGCACTTGTTATTAGGGCTTTTCTTGACACCTTGGACTCTTGCTAGGAGGTCGACGATATTCCCGGGCACTCACCTTGCTGAACCCATACAGTACATGCACGAAATTTGGATCTATAATATCCGGCGTAGCAAGCGAAAGCACAGACGAAAACGGGACTGCCTCGGGGTTCCCAGACTCGAATACACACAGTGCATAGATCTCATCACTGATCAGATGGAGCCGGTGTCTGTTGCAGAACTTCATGATCTCAATGAGCGTTGCTGGCGGATAGCAGCGGCCTAGGCCCTGTCAGTAACGCATACTTCTCAAACAAAGGCATGGGCATGGGAGTAGAGATAAACATACCAACAGGATTATGCGGATTCACAACGACAACCGCCCTCACTCTTAACCCCCTCTCCTGCGCCGTATTCAGCGCCTCCTCATACCTCTCTACACAACCCACCCCAAACGCCTCATCGACATCCGTATCCGCATAGACAACCTCAACGCCCCCCTGCACCCCATAATCGAGCTCGAACCGCCCATACACTGGCTTACTTACCAGGACGGCATCGCCGGGCTCCGCAAGCGCAAAGGACAGCATGTTCCCTGCCGCCGAGCAGCCGTTGGTCTTGACGATCATGTCGGGCGTTACGGGGCAAAGCGGGTTGAAATATTTATTTATGTGGGATGCTGCGGCTGCAGGGAGGGGGTTGGAGGTTGCCATTGAGGGGTAGCAGATAGAGTCCGTGGTGAATTTTACCTGGGGGGAGGATGTTAGTGGAGTATGCTTGATCTGGAGGGATGATGGCGGACATTGTTGTTGATATACTCGGCTACTTCGGTGCGGACGGGGCCCTGCGCACAGTTAACACGGGCTCGAGAGAACATTGGGAGTTCGCTGTACGTGTTCGGCCATCCCGAAGCAAATGATGCCTTCGGGATTGGTTTCCTTGTTGTAGGTTGGGGCGACGGCGAAACGCCAGGGAATGTCGAAGGAGTCTGCGTTCTTTTTACCGCGGGAGGAGAGCATGATTGTAAATATATATATGATATACAGAAAGAAGTGGTTGATGGTACGAAATGAAGGAAGGTGAAGAAAGAAGATGAGAGCATAGGACCCTGCGAGCGAGCAGATCAGCATACCCCACCAAGTTTAAGCTATAGATGACTTTAATATTGCCCCTTTGGATTTGCAGTCAAAAGTAAGCGCTTTCACGAGCTTGCTGACCACATCGTGAAGTGTCCACGACCGTGCCCTAACTCTCCATGGATCTATAGCAGCAGTTACATATATTCCTGGAGAGAAAGTCATCAAGCTCAAACTGGGCTCTGGAGATAGCATGAGGTGCGTAGGCCGGGGTCGGATGAGAGGGCCGGGCTGGGACTAAGAATGAGCTTAAATTGCTTCAACCGACGAGATCTCCTCTTTAGTGACTATGTACATGATATACAGGATATGATACGAGTAAATATAGTAATTGGTTGATGAATAGGATTGATGAAAGCATAGGATAGTAAGGAGGCACAGACTTTAGTCGTAGGAGAATTGAATACTAAACCGGAGATGGTATCGAAGAAACAAGGTGAGTGACTGACTTGTTTGCTAAGCTTCTGAGAGATGCAGGGAGATAAAACATGCCCAACCGATATCATATAATATAATCACAGACACAAGGAAAGAAGATGATAACGAGGGGGTTTGATGAAAGGAAACAGAGAGAAAAGTGGTATCTGGACACCGTAGAGTCGAATGTGCGGACGAAACAAAAAACAGACAGGAAAGAAAGAATTAACTAAACAAGCGTCTCATGACCGGCCAACCATCTCACAAATCAATCAGGCTGCCACCCTGTTGCGGCTGCTGGTGGCCTCCCCAAGGGTTACTGGGCTGCTGAAGATAGCCGGTCTGCTGCGGCACGAATTGCTGCTGTTGGGCATAGAACGGGTTGTTCCCGGTGTGCGTGGCCCTTAATCGGTCCAAGCCCTGGCCCGCGGAGTTGACAAAGGTGCCAGGCGCTGTGTGCTGCGCGGGGATGCGCAGGTCACCGGTGTTGCCGAATGTGTCTTGGCCCTCGCCGGTGGCCAAAAGAGCGTTCAAACGAGCAGCGTGAGGGTCCATCTGGGGCGCGGGTTTAGGCGGCGCCAAAGTCTGCGTCTGCTGAGGTGATTGAGGTGCTTGGTAGTTCGCAATGGGGTTCGGCGAGGACGAGAATTGGTTGGAGAACTGGTTTGAGAATTGGTTCGTCGCTCGGTTCTCTGACAGGGTGTTGAGGGACGGAGCGCCCGACGTAGAGGGCCTTGGGGCTTGGTGGAACTGCGTACGAGCGGCGAATGGGTTGTTGGAGCCAGTCGGCATGGGTTTCAGAGCCTCAGGCTGGTTGTTAGCCCATGGGTTGTTGGAGCCTGGTGATAGCATGCCATCCTGCTGTGGCGCTTGCTGCTGCTGCTGCTGTTGACCAAACATATCCGTGCCCCAAGGGTTGTTGGCACTAAAACCGGTCTGCTGAGGTTGGAGGGTAGCCTGAGGTTGCAGAAAGTTGTTCTGAGCATAAGGGTTCTGGCTGTAACCTGTGGGCTGCGGCTGGAAACCGTTAGAATATCCGTTCATGCCGGTAGCCTGTCCCTGGAATCCGGTCGCGTTCGCATATTGGTTGTTGAGGTATCCAGTCGTCAGCGGTTGCTGAGCGTTGATCGGGTTGCCGAACCAGTCGACCGCGCTCTGCTGCTGATAACCCTGGTTGAAGCCGGTGGGCTGCGGCTGGGCCGCAGGTTTACTATCGTCAAACAGAGACTGGGCGTTGGCTTCCTCCAGCTCGCGCCTGCGCAATTCTTCCTCTTCCTTGCTAAGCTTGATCGCCTTAGCCAGGTCCTCGTCGTTATCTTCTCCGTTGCCCTGAGACTGCGCTCGTCGCCTGCGCTCTTCTTCCGCCTCGTATTTGCTTGCTTCGATTGCCAAGCGGTACTCCGCATCCTCGTCATCGCGCCGACGGTCCCGTCGCTCTCTTCGTTGTGGCGGCACACCATTTCCGTGGCCACCATGGTGGTCATCGAGACCGCTTACCCGGGACTTCCAGAGCTTGCGGTCGGATCGTTCACTGCGCAGTCGGTCTTCATCCAAGATAAGGGCGGTAAGTTCCTTGGCAGCAACACGGACTAAACAGACAACACATTAGTCGACGGCTCGCGCGGAGAATGTAAACGCATATCCACTCACCATCCTGACCAACATCTCTGCTGTCTTCGTCGATGTACTGGAACTCGCGCAGGGTCTTGATGATGTACACGTTCTTCCGGGCCCATGTGACGACGAGTTCAGAACCTTCGTGGAGACAGTAGTCGAGTACCTTCAACGACTTCAGCACGTGGCGCCAGTTCTTGCCCTTATCGTTCAGCCGCTTGTCTAACATATCCATGATCTCGTAGAAGTCTGTCGGGCTGTGACGTAGTTAGCACCAGGAGTGTCATGCCATTGCGGTCTTGAAAAGCCTACCTGCCAAATGTCAGAGAGGCGATTTCTGCCATATCGGTCCCGGTCGGGCCCCAATGGTCATTACTCGTCGCTACGAACGCAAAGTGTCAGCAATCGATCCAACGTCCGACCGGAATCGGTATCCGGTAACCGGATAGACAGGGACCTACCATTTCGGACTTTCACCTGAACGGCGGAGTAACCCTTGGTGACGTTTTTCACGCTGCGCACGACTTTCGACATTGTGACGGTGTAGTGTGTGGGAGGGGTAGTTGAAGTAGAGAGGTGGGTTCACAGAAGACGGGGGGCGCGCAGGAATCCGGAGACGGAGATTGAGGCTCGCCGGTCACAACTCGAGATCGAGTGAGTGGTAAAGAGCGTTTGGTGGTAGGTGCGAATGAATTCAGAAAGAGAGGCGGTTGGAGCAGAGCCAGTCCGTCTCCCGAGGTCGTGGATGGAGGTGGTGAGAGAGTGTGTGTGGGAGTTGTGTTGGGCGAGGGAGATGACGGTTGGTCTCGTCGTCAGTCTAGTTCTGTTAGCCCACGGCGGCAGTGGCAGTGGCAGTGGCGTATGTAAGCCGCGTTCGGAATAATGCTATCTCTTCTCCTCCAAAGCGAAGAGGGGTATCCTAAATGGGCGAAGATGAAGCCGGTAGAGATGTAGAACTAATCGCCCAAGACGCAAGGAGCCGGAAAAGCACGTTGAAGGCTGATTTCTTCTTCCAAAGTCAGTTGGTGTGGGTGTGGCGCAAGGCTGACGACGCTTCTAAGAGAAGAAGGTTGCCCAGGAGGTCACCAGCATACAAAGACCACAACAGTAAGTGGAATTTTGCCGCAGATGCAAATAAGACCAAATCATCGATCAAGAAGGTCGGCGACAGTCAATGGTCGATGGACAATGGCAGGATGCGCCGGGAGGGGTTTGAATGTTAATGCCTAACGGCTGCCACTGCCGAGCTTTACGGAGTACTTAGCAGTCTCCAGTATACGACGCTGATGTTACCTACTTTCTACGAATACGCGATATCTAGCTGCTTGGCTGCGGTCAGGATACCCTGCACGGCGCTTATGGCCCAGGGTGTTGTCCACGGTGTTCGTCTTGCTGTGGCGGTGCAACTGCATTGCTGTCTGATGACGTCTGATGGAAGCTCTACAGAATGTTCCTGGTCAAGTTGGAGTAACAATAAACAAGGTCATGTTCTATTAAGCCGTCATTCATATCCAATTTATCACGCCCGACAAGTCTGTATATCCAAGGACAGATACTCTCTAGTTTTTACTCTCCATGCTGAGATATTTTTCCTCCGCTCCCTTGATACAAGCAATGTTCGCACCCAGCTTGTTCAAAGTCTCCACATACTCGTCGTAAGGGTCTGAATCAAAGACGATGCCACCACCCGCTTGCAGATACGCGACGCCGTCCTTGACCATCATGGTACGCAGAGCAATACAGGTGTCCATCGCACCAGGAATCTCCTTGGACCCATCAGCGGAGGCAATGTTGTACCCAAAGTAACCGACTGCACCAGCGTAGACGCCTCGCTTCTCGCCCTCCAGTTCCGCAATCAACTGCATGGCTCGCACTTTCGGTGCTCCAGAGACCGTGCCTGCGGGGAAAATGGAGCGGAAGGCGTCAAAGCGGGTCTTCTCGGGTCGCAAAATACCGGAGACTTGTGAGACAAGATGCTGGACGTGGGAGAACTTCTCAACAACCATCAAGCGATCAACTTGGGTAGTCAATGGGTCACAGACGCGGTTGACATCGTTGCGCGCTAGATCCACCAGCATGACGTGCTCTGCGCGATCCTTCAAGCTAGTGCGTAGTTCCTCGGCAAGCGCTTCATCCTCTTCGGCGGTCTTTCCACGCTTGACTGTTCCAGCAATGGGGTGGGTGATGATGCGGCCCTTTTCTTCCTTGGCCAGAAGCTCCGGACTGGCTCCTACTAGCTGGAAGTCTTCGCAGTCAATGTAGAAGAGGTAAGGAGACGGGTTCACAGTGCGGAGATGGCGGAAAAGGTTGAACGGATGAAGAGAGGTCGGGCGAGACAAACGCTGCGATGGGACGGTCTGAAAGATGTCACCCTTGGCAATATGTTCCTTCAGTCGCACGACGTGACGCTCGTAACCTTCGCGCCCGATGTTGGAAGTGTACTCCTGGTTCTGGATAATCGGAGCCTGCGGAGGCAGAGGGGTATCTGGGCGCTGGAGGGTATCGACAATGCGCTGAATGACTGTTTGCCCATGTTTGTAGTTGGCGTCAAGTTCCGCGTCGTCACCGGTAATCGGGATGTAGGTGACGACCTTGACAACTTGGAAGAAATGGTCAAAGGCCACAATCGTGTTGAACAGCATGAAAAGCGACTCCGGAATCTCGAGAACATCCTTGAGTGGACGCGCGGTCTTGGGCTCAAAGTACTTGACGCAGTCGTATCCCACGTAGCCGATCGCACCACCCGTGAGCGGAGGGAGAGTCAATCCGGGTACCGACGCAACGCGGAATTTCGAGAGTTTCTCCTCGAGGATCGGAAGAGGGTCGCTTTCGGGGCCATGGCCAGGACCTGTCTTGAGAACAGTGTGGGGGTCTATGTCGTGTCAGAGCACATTAGCCCGGTCCAGAATCCATCAACGCCGCGCACAGCATCGCGTACCTGCACCAACAAAGCTGTATCTTCCAATAGTTTCCGTTGTCGCAGCACTCTCGTAAAGGAATGACAATTTCGATCTGTCGCGAGTGTATCCAGGTCAGGCTCCTGCAACGCACCGAACCACGATTGAGGGCGACGACTCACTTTTCGGCGAGCTTCAAGTAAGCAAGTGTCGGCGTCAAAAGATCAGCCGGAATAGACGAGGTAAGTGGAAGGAGGTTGGGAGGGAATTCCGAGTTCTTTGACTGGTTGATCGCAGCTTTAGCGGTCTCGAGAGACGGCACAATGGTGATCTGAGTCAGAGGGAGTGTCAGCACGAGTCTTGAGGCGACTAGTTGCAGAGGCCAAGGTAGGATATGAACATATTGGAGGCTAGGAAGAGATACTCACAGGAGGCGCCATATTGTCTGAACTGCCACTAGGGAGTGCGACAAGCGATAAACAACTTTCTGTCGCGTGTGCGGGGATGGAGAAGATGAAATTTGGCGGAGCCCGCGGAGTTTATCAGCGAACCCTTTTACGGAGTACCTACCGGTACTGGATCGAGGCGGCTCACAACGCTGATGTCCAAGCTGCTGGAGCAACTAACTTGCGGAGTTCTTTATACTCCGACGCTAAAAGAAAGCAAAAAAACAGTTGTGATGAGGATGCATTGCTTTGTCGAGTTATGAGTAATGATTCTATACTTCCCCTCTGTTGACCGCTTGGATAAGGGCACTGATAACGAAACTTGCGGTACTAAGAGAAACAATTAATGTTATGGAAAACCATTCTAGTCTCTTGACATTATACTGTTCAAGGAAACAAATTGAAGGCATCGCCTGCTAAAGGAAGGAGCTCCCATGCCGAAGGCCTCGTGACCGTCATATAGACACCCTTAAAACTTCGCTTTCTCAACAGCATCAACCATGCTCCATTTGTTTATATAAGTACTATATCCAATATTCATCCTATGTATGAGTCAAGCACAAACGTTACCAGACAAGCGCTAATCAGACGCAGCGCTATCGTCTAAGCGCAATGGATCCCATCCCTGCGCAAGACGACCTCCCAAGCCCAGTCACAATTATCAGCAAAGCTCTATTGACGGCCAACCAAGGAGCATCAAGCTCCAAAGATATCTCAAGCCCCATCACAGTAGTCCATAGGGCTCTGTCGCCGGACGATGAAGGATTCCCAAGCTACAAAGGCACCGGTATCTCGAACCGCCTCATCCGACTTGCGCGCCTTCCAACACTCCATGGAAACTCCACAGAACCGTTCTCCCTCGATGCGAAGAGGGTAGAGCAGTGCCTAAACAAGCTAGAATCCCTGCTTGACCCACAGTTCAGCCTCTCGCAGTCAGAACTCGCAGAGCCAGACCTCACGCCGACAGACACCCTACCTCATCGGTCACAAAATCGACCTAGCCAAGGTCCGGAGTCTGATCCTGGCGCTGACACCAGTCCGGGACATATTCCTATCGCGCCGAAGAAGTCTGAATCTTTGAGGAGCGCAGCACCAGCTTCAAGCTCCAAGGCTCATCACCAATCGCGTTCTTTAGAAGAGCTTTCGACACCGCTGGCCCGGACGCTGTTCGAGATACCAAAAGTCTACAAGCAGGTGAACATGTTTGGCAACGAGGTGAGGAAGTTGGGCGATGCATTCTTGAAGCGCCGCGAGGAGACGCTCTATATCTATTCGCTGCATGACAGAGAACGCAAACGAATGCGAGGAAGAATTGCCGAACTAGAGGCCGAGATTGAAAAACTGTATGTGGTCATTTCAACCTTACTACTCAACAGAGACTAATCAATTCATTGCCAATCCTAGCCAAGCGGATATGCAGCAGGATATGGCCGCGCGGGAGGCGCTTCAAGGAACCGTTCATGGATTTGAAATTTGGATCGACGGGTGTCGAGATGAGTATCGGTTGACACACAAGAAACCAAAAGAGAACCTCCGGCAAGGCGGAGGAGGATGGTGGTCTAAAAAGAAAGTTGACAAGCCGGATGGTTTCGACGCCGATGCGCTATTCGACGGTATCACGGCGTGGTTGCGAGGCTGGGCCGATGTCGAAGAAGAATTCCGCGATCAAGATAGAGCTCGCAGGCTTAGAAGGAATGGGAAAAACAGGCAGGAAGATGAAACTATAGATAGAGGGTCTTCGGCTATCGACTAATAACTAATCAAGGAAGCCGCTATCCATGGCTTCATATATGTTCCAAATGATAAGGCAAACAACGCCGAACGTGATATTGATACTCCCGATATCATTCATCGATCGTACCTCTCCTCCCATACAGAGCTATAGAATGAAACCAAATCAAATCAAATCATCCACCCGTTTGTCCATATGCTATCCGCAACCCTACCGCGCCTTTCGCCTGATTCCAAGTATTCTGCGCCATTTTGTATCGTCTAACCCAAGCATATATCGAGGTATAAATGTAGTCATAAGATGTTGAATAAGAATGTATAGGTATGAATCCTCCGGATCATATGGTTCGCACAAATCTTCGCTAACCAAGCAAACGAGTCTATGCCGGCGGAAGAAGATCAACGGCATGCTGATGAGGCACCGTCGTTCCGTCTCGAGGGTGAGTAGTGTGCTCTCACTTCAAAAGGGTGCTTTATTGCTCAACAATAAACGCGCTGTTCCTTTAGGCGGCTATTGTGCCGCGCAAGGGGAAATTGTCTGTCGAGGTCTGTGTTGCTTATGCTGCTGACCTTGGTTCAACGCACCGTTAAAGCGGTGCGGCATGTCATCGTTGCAGATTTATGATTGCCAACTGCAGGCACGATTAGCTGCCTACAGAGCTAAAAAGGATTGAGAGTAAACGTACCTTACTGCCAAACCCGAATGCCAACTTCTTCCCGTCTGCGTCCCAAGTTAACGAGCGATCCTGCACTTCTTCTATGTTACCATTGTGCCCGTTCACAGTAGGAACCTCCCCTTCCTCTGGCTCGGCGTGGTGCGCGCTCGGGGACTTCCATGTAGCCATAGCAGTGCCACCACGCTGGGCATTCCAGATTGATAAAGACTCCTTGCTAGCGGCAGCTAGAGCGTACCCGTCGGGCGAGAAACAACTTGCAAGAACAGGCGAGGATTGACCAAGTGACAAACTGTGTATGCAGTCAAATTTCTTATCTTCCAGGTCGATATGCCACAGCTTTACTGTATCGTCGGTGGAGGACGAGGCAAGAATGAGTGGCTGATTAGGTTGCTCGGAGGGGTTGGGTTTGATTTGAATGGCGGTGATATGGCCATCATGAGCATGTTTCAAGTGCATGTCGTGAGTTGGGATCCAAAAAGAGGCGTTGGAAGATGACGCTGCGACAGCCACAGGCGAAGAACCTGCGTTTGCACAGCGAATGAATGTCCAGGGATGATCGGAGTCACCAGAAGAGTAGGTTTTGGAAAGATGAATACTGGATTTGATGTCGCATTGGTATACCGACATACCGCCGCAAGCAAAAGCCTGTGAACTTCCAAGCCAAGTCACGTCAAGTATTGAGTCGTCGACTATTTGCGGAGTAGGGAACTCTTCCGGCCGTAATGAGTCGTCCCAAAGAACGAGTTCCGACAGTTTGCTATCCGAGGCGACAATAATCAGTTGCGAACCATTATCTGCCCATTTCAAGCCTGAGATCATTCTGGGAACTTCGGGCAAGAGATCCACAGCGTTTCCGTCCACGTCGTACATGGTGATAGAGCCGCGCATGTCATTGTAAGTCGCAACAGCCAATTTCTGGCCAAGAGGGTCCCATGCTACCGCGGAAACCCACACATTGTCCCCCTTGTTCTCGACGAGTTTTTCTTGCACCGGAGAGGAAGTGGAAGACAGCTTGTATAGGCTGCAGAAGGTGTCCCCGGCTGCAACAACTACTGTAGGGTCCTGTGGCCGCCAGATGGTTGTAGTCACGTGCTCATCACTAGCCACATCGATGATGGCGGTGTCGGGGCTGAGATCAGCGGCCTTGGCGGGGGTGATCTGGACGCCCACGCTGTTTCCGGTGGTCAGGGTAAAAGTCGGCGCCGCGCTTGGTTCCTGGTCCTGCAAAACCGGTTGGATCTCCATATTCACATCCCCGTCGCCATCCACGTTAGCTGCTTCTTCTACTGATGGTGATTCTGTGGTCTCTGGTTTGCTCTCATTAGCGATGCCGTTTGCGGAATCGACGTCCATAGAGACTTCGTCTCCATTGGTTTCCGTGCGATCGCCTTTGCGGGACGCCTTGACAGTCTGCGGAGCGGCGATTTCGGCGGTCGAATGACCGTTGATCACGACCCCATCCCGCGCAACCTTGCCTGTCGGCGAGGTTGGCGGCTGGTCTGCGCTAATGCTTGCTTCGCTTGGACCTTGTTGCTTCTCCGGATCAAAGGGTTTCGGACCAAAGAAATAATTTGAGGGCTCAATTGGGACAGAATTACCCTCCTGTTAGATAATTAGACAGAGCTTGAAGGGCAAATTAGAACAAAAAAAATTAGGAAATCACCAGATGACGTGCCTTGTCGAGCGACTGTTCAAGTTCGTGGTACTGGAGACCCTTCTGGACGAGGGACACTAGCGCATGGGTGCGAATATAGGGAGCAAAGGGTAAAGTCTGCGGATCACGATTCCAGGCGCGTTGAAGTGTCACAGCAGCTTCGCCATGGCCTGTGAGGAGAGTTAGAGGCACGTCGAATGGGAAACGAGCGCAGGTCAGTTTGCAAATTGAGGGGTGCAGAAGAAAAAGAAAGGTTCCACGAACCTGATTCTTGAAGGTACCTGCAAGAGTTAGTATGGATCACTGTTAAGTAACGAAAGGCGGGAGGACAAATTCCAAGCCAAGAGCGCGTACCTCCATATCAAGTAATTGACGTGGTGCGATGTGAGAGCCGGGAGTGCCATTGCTTGTTACATATGACAGCTAGGAAGGGGAATGGTGGACGAGCATCCCAGAAGGGGGAATTCAGCAGACAACGCAAGCGCGGGTATGTGACGATGCAGATCTGCGAAGGATTGACCCAAAGGGGGACGTCTGGTGGTCGAAATTGGTGGCTGGAACCCAAGGATAGTAAAAGATAGATCGGAAAGGAAAGAGAGGAAGCTAGAGGGAGGGATGCGCTGGGATGGTAATTTGAGATGAAGAAATATTGAGGTGACAAGAAGCGCGGCAAGTCTGGGGATAGCCGACAGATGGTGCTAGCTCAGGACTAAGCAAAGTGGGGAGGAATCAGAAACAGAGCAGGTCCAGTGATCAAAGAAAGGGCCAGGCAGCGTTGGACATGTCCTGCACCGTGAATGGCAAAGAGCTGGACGACAAAGGATCAATGTCGGGACGGGACAGCAACGTGTGTCGGGATCAGGCCCGCTGCAGAATACCGGAATGGAGACAGACAGAGCTTGAGCAGAAGTGAGGACTGAGGGGGAATGAAGATGTGAAGATGGGATGGACAGCTGGGGATGGAATCACGGGACGATTAAAGGCAGACCAGACCAGAGGCAGAGACAGGAAGGGCCCAGGAATAGGATTCTCGAATGACCGTCTCCGTCCAGGCGGCTCTGAACATTTGGACATGAAATGATCTTGAAGCCCGGCTGGCCTAGAAAGTGGACTTGCTCTCCTTGTGGCGTCTGGCCCACGGTTGGCCTGCAGCCAGCGATCGCCCACGGAGCTAGCCGGATACGGTTAGCCTGGCTGGGTGGTGATGAT
Organism: Aspergillus mulundensis; assembly: GCF_003369625.1. NCBI lineage: Eukaryota > Fungi > Ascomycota > Eurotiomycetes > Eurotiales > Aspergillaceae > Aspergillus > Aspergillus mulundensis. The sequence continues at coordinate 5,111,544 of NW_020797888.1, forward strand.
GTTGAGTCTGACGGTTCACGGTTACCAGTTGGTAGCTTGGACAAGGGTTCAACAAGCTGCTTGGTATAGGACTCTGAAGGGCTTTGTATGACAGGCCCAGACCCTGTTATATCTCTAGTTCTATATGTGTTATCCATGAATTAAGTTACGTTGAAGTGGAATAGTGGATGAACTCCCGCTCGCGTGCCAAGACAAGCGTGGCTTCATAACTAGTGTATCTGACTAAGCAAGCTTACGCTCACTTCATAACTCGGTATCCCGAGCTTGAGTAGGACAATGAACTGGTTTTAGATTAATCTTGGAGCCGCTTTGAAATGAGAAGCTTACCATCTAATTCTGATTCCACGGCCATCGTTCTCTCTTGATCCAAGGCATCATCACGCGCAGTGCGGATCACCTGCGCAAAGCCGTCGACCGCTACCGCTGTCTGTCCGCGCCCAGCCTCCGCCTCCTTTGCCGCATCGACAACTTTCAGATTTGGGCTCACAACAGCCTGCGGTCTGCGTTCGCGAGCAGCCGCAAAGCTACCATCACCATGGCGCTCAGAGTTAACATCCCCCCAGCGACTCGCGTCTGCCTCATCAGTCTCATCACCCTCTCGTTCCTCTATAACATCGCCCGATGGCGCCAACTCGACACAACCCCCGGCTCTTCGACCATCTCTCCGCCAGTTCCCTACCTAACCCTTGTCCCATCACAGTTCCTCTTCTATCCATGGACGCTTCTCACGGCCACATTCGTCGAGCAGAATATCTTCACCGTTCTCCTGAACCTCGCGACGCTGTTCTACGGCGGGAAGTACCTCGAGCGCGCATGGGGGTCTCGCGAGTTCACTAAGTTCATCGTTACCATTGCGCTGGTGCCCAACTTGGTCATTGTGCCGTGCTACTTGTTCTGGGCGACGGTTACTGGCAGTAATGGTTCCGCGGGGGGATCGACTTCGAGCAGCGGGTACGCCTTGTTCTCGTCCTCTGATGAGGGATGTACAACTGCATGCACATTCCCTGCTGACACGGCTCCGTTCAGTGTGACACAGATCTGCGGCGGCATCTCAATCCAAGCTTCCTTCCTCGTCGCTTTCAAGCAGCTCGTCCCCGAGCATACGGTAACCATCTTCAAGGGCCTAGTCAAGATGCGGGTGAAGCACTTCCCCGCCGTTTTCCTGCTCCTCAATACCCTCAGCGGGATCATCCTCGGAACCAGCGTTGCCGCAATACTTGCATGGTTTGGCCTAATTACAAGCTGGACATATCTCCGATTCTTCAAGCGCCAGCCCGATCTCACCGGCACCTCAACCGACGGCCAGGGTATCAAGGGCGACGCAAGCGAGACATTCGCCTTCAAGTGCCTCTTCCCCGACGCAATCCAACCGCCCATCGGCATCGTCTCCGACACCATCTACTCCCTCCTCGTCTCCCTGAAAATCTGCACCCCCTTCTCAGCCGAGGAGATCGCCTCGGGGAACCAGCAAGCCCTCGCCCGAGGCGAGGCCGGCCTCCCTACCCTCCTCAGCAACCGCAACGGCCGGAGCATGGCCAAGCGCGAGGAAGCAGAGCGGCGACGAGCCGTGGCCCTCAAGGCCCTCGACCAACGACTCCAGGCGGCCGTCGCGGCTCGGTCTCAACCCGGCGCAAGCGCGAGCACACCCAGTCCAGTTCCAACCCAAACGACTCAAACAGCAACGCCGTCCGTGCCGGGGCAGACGATGTTAGGCGAGACCAGCTATACACCGGACCACGCGTAGCATAGCCGTGGCAGTGCGAACAAACAGTGTGCATTGATTTCTGGAGTTTGGTTATAGGGCATTGATTGGGATATGAGGACCTACCGTACCTGGGGGTCGAGTGTTCTAGTTTAACTAGTGTGGTGGTTAGGGCAGGAGCCTTCTTCTTCGCTTCGATGATTGTGATATATGTGCATCTATTATTACCCTTGCATCTTGTACGTAGCTATATACCGTTCTGTTCTTGTGTCCGCATTCAGCTTCAATTTTATGGTTCTGCCCGGTCTATAACCCTATAAGCTTTCTCTCACGAATAGACAGTAGCAAGCTCTGAGTAGGAAGAATAATGAACCAAAGTCACTGATATACACCATTCGATCCGCAAATATCGAAGCTATCGTGCAAGTGAAAACGGCCGTAGCGGAGAATATGCGAGGACGTCAGATGTTCAGACACAATAGTAGGTATTTAGCCAGTTAGGTACTTAGTAGCCCGTAGGCAGTATCCTAGACGCCAAAAGAAACGATACACGGCAAAAGATGCACCCTTCTGTTCGCCAACAAGCCATCGCCATATAATGGTATACCAAGCGCAAGCCCAAGTGCAGACCCAGACCCAGACCCAGACCCAGAACTTAATACGATAACGCCGCTGATAGAAGAGAGGTAGAAGTACACTTATCCACCCCGCTCACCAAACTGTCTTGCCCAGTCCTCGTATGCGCGCAGACCCTCTCTACTGACACTAGGCCTAATAGACAACAAACTGGCTTCAAAGTCTGCGAAACAGATCGGTCGGATTTGGTCCATTGGAGTGTGGAGAAGGGCTTCGCCGAGGTTGCGGAGGGGGCCCATGGCGGCGTCTTTAGCGAGAGCTGTGATGTCGGAGCCTGAGAAGCCTGCAGAGAGACAGTTAATTCCTCATTCCTGGTCAATTTGGAAAAGTAGTTTGAATGCATACCTTCTGTAACTTGGACGAGAACTTCAATATCCTCGTCGTCAAGGCCATGTATTTGATGGCCCAGTAATCTGCGCAGTTGCTGTCCTCTGACTTCGTGCTCTGGTAGGGGAATATACTGGCGTCGAACGAACCGGCGGCGCGCGGCTTCGTCAATGTCCCAAGGCATATTCGTGGCTGCTAAGACGAGGACTCGACTTGGGTCGCCTGATTTTGGTGCCTCGCGTCCAGCCGCAGCGCGTTGAAGGTCAGACCATTGAATGAGGAATTCAGTCTTTGACCGGCGCGATGCCTCGTTCTCTGTTCCTGACGAACGCGCTGAAAGGAGCGAGTCGATCTCATCAACGAAGATGATTGAAGGCGCTAATGATTTGGCCAGGCCGAACAGAGCTCGTACGAGCTTCTCGCTCTCACCGTGCCATTTTGAAGTGAGTGTCGATGCGGATACAGAGAAGAATGTCGATTTTGACTCCGTCGCAACCGCTCGTGCGAGCATCGTCTTTCCGGTTCCTGGGGGTCCAAAAAGCAGCATGCCTCGGGCTGGTTCACGCAGCCCGGAGAAGAGATCTGGTCTGAGGAATGGATATACCACGGCTTCTTTCAATGCCTTCTTCGCACCATCTAAACCAGCTATGTCGTCCCAATGCACCTCGTCTCCGCGAACAACAATATCATTCAGGACTTGGCGCGCCGCGTTCGGATCTACGCCTCTCGGCAATTTCTTCAAGACATCATCGATGAACGAGTCTTCCTCGAAGTCTCCATCCTCCGCGTCATCTCCTTCTGCAACTTCGATTGACTTACGTCCTTGCGTATCTGGATCACTGGAAGGTGGTGTAATAGGGCGCTTGATTTCGGGCCTCGGTTTTCGTCGTACTGGGCTCCCTGAAATATCTATATTATCTAGACCACGGACTATATCTCGATCTCGATCTCGCTCAGGAGCTCGTGGTCTGGGAGCTGAGGTTTCAGAGCTCGAGTACGCCCCAGATGACAAAGACTGTGGCGCTTTCAGCGTTACTGGCTTGGGTTTGACAGCTGGCTTCGCAGGGAGACTTGCGAGAGAGTCTCTGGGCTCCAGTTTAGTCGGAGATTGTCGAGTTCGACTGTTGGGTTCGGTTCGAGGTTGCGTAGGATCACGATGTCTTAATTTCGGGGATGCCGGAGTTGACGACGGGCTGCCTTTAACAGGAGACCTTCTCCGAATCTGGCTATCCCCTGAATAAATACGCGAGAGCGCGGCTCGGGTCGAGTCGGAGTGCTTCCGCTCGGATAGCTTAGGTCGAGAGGATGCAATTGCGGCATCACTGCTCGCTTTATCAGCAGCATACAAACCTCCTGGTGAAGGCAAGTCATTCCGCGGAGTATCAGAATCTCTCCGTGTGTTTAGATCATTCGAGAAACTCTGCCGCGAGGACGCTACCGCAGCATCACTAGCCGTTCTATCAGAGGAGGGGGTCCGCTGAATACAGCCCCAAGCCAGACCCGCCGCCTGAGAAGCAGCAACCGGACGGAGATCCTTCCGGCGCGAAGTATCCTTTTTCTTTTTCTTCAGAGCCGGGTCGCGCAACGTAGAGGGCATCGACGGCATCTTCCGGCGATCAGGACTCGGCGTCCGAGAACTCGACTTGATAGAGGTTTGCGATTCGGTCCTTGCAGCCGTCGGACGAATTGGAGGTGACGTCTGATCAGAGACAATAGCGGCAGTGGCAACGGTACCAGGCAAGGGCCGTTGAGGAATCGCAGGCGGTTTCGACAGATCGGTATACCCCACCGCAGGAACGGTTCCGTCCCCAATCCAGCCCGGCGTAGCGTTGCCGCTATTCTTCGGCCGGAGCGTAGGCGGAGACCTCAACTTCCTCAACGCCGACGTTGATTCCTTGCCCTTATCCTTATCCTTATCCTTTTCCTTCCTACTCTCGCGAAGCGCGTCGAGGAGGTTAACCCGCTCGCGACATTGAAGCTCTAGCTGGCGGATAGATTCCTGCAGGGCCCGCTCGGTCTCAGTACTCGGGGTATAGCTCGCGGGCAGCCGGTAGGCGTTGTGATAGTATATAGTTTCCAGGGCGGATCGCCAAGACCTCAGGGCTTCGTCTTCATTATTCTAAGACAGAAAAGCCAATTACGTCAGTAGATGATCGTCAGGAGCGGGCTGGGATCACGGACTTGACCCTCGAAGTAGACGGCCGTCGAGCACATCAAATAACAGTCGTCATAGGTCTTTTGCAGCGACGACACTGGCTTAGGGCGCATCATTCGCAGAATCGGGGTATGGAAATCACGGGGAGCGGAGTAGTGCAGGGCCAGCCAGCGACACCGCCATGCATGAGAAGACGGGGAAGAAGGAGCGAATTGAGGGAGCGAGCAACGAAAGAGGCTGAAGGTACGTTGGAAGACGACTGGGAAGAGAGTGCGAGAGCCGAGTTGGAATTCGGAACTGAATCATGGAATCGATGGAGAATCCAACCCAGAGGTTGGTTTGGTTGGACGACAAAGACGGCGAATCGGCACTTTTTTCCCCTCGTGACGTCGTTGCTGGAGCTGGAGCTGATTAAGCAACCATGGATACAGTGAGACAGTGTCAGTTATTTATACAAAAGACAAGAATAAACAGGAAGCTCTTTACGGAGTATATTCCTCCTGTATAATGATTATCTGGATATGCCGTCCAGCCAGTCCGCCCACCGGGTGACCGGTCACCGCCGTCTCGTATGTCTATCAGTACATGGTTCACAATCCAAAACAAACAGATGCGCAAATAAATAGGAATAGATGAAATGGAAAGAGAAATGAATTTTCCCGAAGCATTTCCTCCCTGAGTCCCAACGCCAAAAAAAATCGAGATACCGGTAAATCGGGCCACGGTGGGCTCCGATCCAAGATCAAAGAAAACAGAAGCGAAAATGTCGTAAAGTACATGGCAGTCCGTAAACGAGCCATAACAGACACGGTCAAGCCAGTACTAGTAGTTCGCAATGTCTCGTCCGGGAATAGAACATCGAGTATACACATGGTGAGAAAGGAAGGTCAGCGTCGAAAGTATCCTGGTATGCCACTCGTACTATCCCAAATCCCATATTGTTCAGAATCGTGGCCTTTCTCCATGATGTGTTTTTGTCTCTCGGAGTTGGTTTTTGCTTCGAATTTACATTGTCGGAATATCGGTTAGTCGAGTAATTCACCATGAAGTCAGTCGGAGCTCATGCAAAGCGTGTTCGTGCGAGCGGAGTTGAACTTCTAGGCCCGGCCTAGTTGTCAACCTGGCCCTTGAAATAGGCCTTGGCCATTTCGTACGAGGTCCAGCAGATGGCAGTGCTGGGCATCGTGGAGATGATACGGGGACGAGCACCGCGCAGGAACCCCCTCCAACCGAACTGGCGCTTAATGAGGGAGGCCGCACCGAACAGTCCCTTGACCGCGCGGATCTCCTCGTTCTGCGCAAGACCACGGGTTTGCAGAAGAGTCTTCACCACGTCAAGCGGCGTAGTAATACCAGCGGCAATGGCTCCAGCCAGACCACCAGCAATGCAGTGTGTGAAGGGGTCGTAATCCAGACTGGGGTTCATGATCTTAGAGATGGACTCGTATGCGACAAACTGAGTGGCGGTGAAAGGTACGGTCATGCAGAGAGTGGTGGGGTAGGAGACGTAGAAAGCATGGAAACCTTCAGTCCTGTAGACGGACTTCGCGCATTGGAAGATGGTCTTGTGTATGGAACCATGAACCTGCATTCGTTGTTTGATCACTGTTCATGTCAGGAAAGTTCTTTGATCACGCGCGTTGTCGGAAACTCACCATCAAACGGGTTCATGAGGGCATCACTAGCAATGGTCGCCGCCGCACCGCTCATGGCTTGACAATGTCAGTAATGAATTCCAACGCGACTTTAAGCTACAATCTTACCGGCCGCCAATGGGTGGTGTCCATCGTCAACATTTCCACCAGCCATCTCCTTGACAGCCTCGTATGTACCGAAGTAGACAGCATGCGCGGGGCCTAGAAGCAAAGCGCAAGTTAGTCCGGAAAATGCGCCAATAGTTTCGCCCTTGGCGTCGTATCTGCTTACCAGCACCAACAATCACACTCGACACGCCCTTCCAGAGCGTTCGCCACCCTTCAATTCGGTAGATTGTGGAAACCGCATGTGTCAATCCTGTGTAGAGCCCTCCGGTGGTGGGATGCAAGACTTGCATACGAGTCTGTAGTCGCAAACCCCCAATGATTAGCCATCCGCACGCCGCACAAGTAGCAAAGCGCGAAATAAGGTCAATTGACGTACCTTGAGCAAATCGACTGGGTACATAACCGCATGCTCCTATGCCAACCGTCAGCGATCCCATTTCCCACTCCGAGTATAGTCCAATTGACAAGCGACGTACTGCGATGCCGGCAAAAGCGCCAGCTAGCATGTTCCGACCGAGGCCATAGTTTGAGGGGAGTGCTTCGTAACTACCATGACGACACAGTTAGCGTCTGCCTAACCGGGGCGTCACAACTTTCCGCGGAGAAAAAAACAGCGCCGAGTGAACAGGCAAAATCTGAGCGCGAGCTGCGTGATCCCCCAAGCAGAAAGCTCGGAAATCTCGGTGAAGCCCCCTCGGAGATAGAAGAAACCCAGAGGCGAAAAAAACAAGCTCCGCATGACATACTCATATTCTTCCCCCGGCACTTGTTGAGGAGCCGCCATCGAGCTAGCAGAGCTCTAGCAGCCGTAGCCGCAAGAGAGAGGACGGAGGAGGGGGGAGGGGTGAGGAGAGGAGAGTTGGGTAAAGGCGTAGGAGAGCGAAGACGAGGCCGGCGTGGTGGTGAGCGAGCTTGAGTTTTGAATATGCCGAAGAAAAACGGGACTCCGCCAGGGACCGAACCCGACCAGCAAGGAAAAAGTGTGGAGGCGGGAGCGACGTAGATTATTCAGTCCGGTGAGAGGAGAGCGAAGATCACAACAACAATGAAATAAAGAAGAGAAGAAGAGGTGCTGAGATGGTAAAAGGGAGGTGATGATATTTTTTGAAGGTCGAGAGGAAGAAGTTGTTCTTAATGATTTCCCAAGAAAGGCAGTCGGTCTTGGTCTGGTCGGAGCGCAAACAGAACAGCTCGGGCTCAAATAAATTATTTCTTCTAGAAGGATTGACTAGTCCCGTGAGCCTGGATTGCCTCAATAGGCTAATCTGCCTTTGATTAATTTTCTTCTCCAGGTGATCTTGAAGCTCAGGCTTGCGTTGTTTTCGCTATCAGATCTGTCGTCAGGATTATCAGATGGACTACCCCAACTACGCTATACAGCTTTAAACGCAACCAACTTCTTAAATTATGATGCTTTAGTAAGATAGACCTTTTCTTCTGTAGATAACAATCCGAAGATAAATATCTGAAGCTGAATCAGCGCCTCAGCCTAGACTATCCATGACTAACGAGCCGATGGGACTGATTTACACCGAGGTTGCCGGCCGTCATCGGAGCTGCAGCTCCCAATCGACCTGCCGCTCTGGGATGCCCCTAACCGCCGAACCGCGGAGGTATCCAGTTACTACTAGTCAGTCGAGTCTTAAAGATCTAGTCAAGGACTCGGCTTATCAGATGGGAAATAACACGTCTCTTAAGCCCGAGCACGGGACTAGTGGCAACTCCTCGTGCTCCGTTACGCAGGAATGGATATGTTCTTCACCTTCAGTCAAGATATAATGACATAAAGATGTTTGTATTGATACAATCCAGAGAAAAATATGTCCTTGCTTCCAACCTAGATATGCCTCATGCTCCAGGAATAGTAGGTAACGCCCTGCGATGAAATACAAACCAGATCTCGCTGTAATGTGCTGCACGTCATGTACGTCGTAATAAATGATAAATCCCTTCCCATTCTCTCCCGTCCCGATCAATCCAGTTTCCGTTGCATCCATTTACCAGCCTGGACCGGCCAAGATATGAAACCGCTAGATCCCTCTCTGCCCTTGCCGTGGCAGATAAATAAGCATGCTCGCTAGATCTATACAACTCTAGGTCTACCATTCAACGTTGAATTGCCACACCCCTGCGCAACTCCGTTAGCTGATGATTCACAAAAGTCAAGGCGACAAACATACCGTTCTTCAGATTTTCTGCTGTATCGCTCAGAAGGATCACCCGCCGTTTATTGCAGTATGCTGTCTTATCCAAGATGTCCACCTTGAGTCTCGCCAATTCTGCAACCGGGTTATCAAACATCTCACTGAGGTTCTCGACCGCCATCTCCAAATCCTTCTGGTTATCCTCGAAGATCTCCGTCAGGTTGTTCCGGGCCAGGTAGTAAGCAAAGGCGTACGTCCACTTGAGTGTTTGTCGGCATTGCTGCAGCGCCTGAGATGCAGTATCAAGGAATTGTACTTCGATCCAGGAGAGACCCGACGAGGACTGTAGACTTGTCATCTTCTTTTCCGTCTTCAGGTACAGATCTTTATCCAGCTTGGCGGACTGCTCATGGTTGGCGTATCGGTTGTAGTAGTGCAGATAGCGTTCCAATGATGCTCGAGAGCGCGCTTGTTCTGACCGAGCCTCGGAACCCGACTTCTCCTCGAATCTGTTGCAGTTATACCAGCTTGTGCCGTGCTCTGACCATAGGCCCATGCACATCCAGCAGAATTCGTGCTTGCATTTGCGACATGTCATGTGGTTGCAACCGCCGTTCTTTTCTATAGTCGAATGACACCTGGGGCATTCCTTGGTGTTCGCTGAGATCCAGTTGGCTGTTTCAGAATCATCCTCGCACTTCTGTAGCCACATCTTGACGAGTTTACAAGGTGCAGGCTGATGGTCATTCAGAGTACATCCGAAGCAGAAGCAATGCTTGCAGCCGCATTGTACTGTAGGTACGATGCGTTGGAGCTCACGCTGCTTCACGTGGCAGTCGACTGCGTACTCGCAGTTCGGAGCCGGGCACCACTTCAGGTTCTCCTTGTCGTCGACGTAGGTCCGCATTAACAGTGTCCGATATCTGCTCAGGGGATCAGAATGCAGTCCAGCGTAAGTCAGTAAAGGGTAAAAGCGGGCAATTTACCTGTCTTTGAGATCATCCGTAACAAGTAGATTCAAAGTCTTTGAATCGACAATCATATGGCAATCATTACCCGGACACTGTATCCTAGCAGCCTCGCCCTCTTCCCGGATCTTCTGCTCGAGATAGTGTCGATAGCAGTCAACACAGAAACGATGTCCGCAGCGCATAGCATACGTCTGAAGATCATCGCCATCTTCGCAACAGATATCACACATGAAGCCTGGTACCACCTCAGTTTTTGGTGTTGTGTCGAAGTTGGTCCCGAGGCCTGCTTCCTCTAGTGTCTTGTCCGGGTGGTCCATGTACGACTCGATCAGTTTTTCCCTGTTCCATCGGCCAAATCGCAGCAGAATAGCCGACGACTCTGGCGGCAAGCCGAGGATCGATGAGACCTCGTTAACCTGCAGGTTCTGTTCTCGTTCGATGTCTTCGGGGGTCAGCACTTTGAAATCGACCTCGTATGGTTTCTGCTCGTTTGAGAAGATATCTTTATCTTTTGAGAATCCGCCGTCAAAGTCATCGCCGAAGTCTGATTGTGTCAAGCTCAAGTCAGCGACCTAGCTCCCGAGGACATCGAATAACCATGCGCAACTCACCTTCTCCTAAACTCTCATCGTCACTACCCTGGGTACCCAAAAAGTCATCGGCACTCGACGCGATACTCATGAAATCGTCGTCGGACTCCATGGTTGTTGACGCTGGGGTGACCAGATCAGTCGCCTTGAGCCTCTCCTCCACCGGGAGCTCCAAAACCTCCTTCTCGGACTTGGGCGTATCCAAATCCGATTCAGCACCGGAACCAGGAAGTTGAGCCTTGGTCTTCTTCTGCCTCTTGCGAACGGGCTTAGTGTCGGGACTGGCGGAGGAGGATTCCGTCGCGGTGGCGGCTCGTGAGCGGCTGCGAGACTGGGTGGCGGTAGTAGGGGTGGGAGACGCCGCCAGGGCCGCCTTTCGCTTCCTCGTGGTGGGAGGCGTGGTGAAAGGAGGTACCGTATGTGCTGGACACGGGCAAAAAAGTTAGATCTCGAGGGTTACGTCGAGATCTGACCTTTTTTACCCCGGTACAACAACACACGTCACAACTTGCCGATGACAGCAGGGTGGCAGCCTAGGGGGCAGGGGTGCTAAAAGCTTGACTAGGGTGAGGAGATGATGAAGGGAAGAAGAGAAGCACTCAGGGATGAGCGGATCGTCGCCTTTGCTCTTGAGTGGCCTTATCGAGGACTGGGAGGTAGATAGAGGGGGCCAAGTGAACCGGGTTGTGTCACCGAAGCTCAGCCGCCGCCCGCGTTAGTCATTCAACCAACTGAACTTCTGAAGCTGCTACGGCCTCGCGAAACAGTGGGGAAAGGCTCGGGACTGCGCGTGGATGCCAGCAGTAGTGGGAGAGGAGTCGAGATCAAGCCATGTGAGCTCTATAAAAGAGTCATTGAGCGCTCTTTCTTAATCGTCTTCGCGAGGCTCATGTGGTCGTGTCATGGTCAATGCTAAGAATAGCGCGCCAAGTGGACACGCGCAACTCCAGGCAGCAAGGCACCAGTTTGTTAAGTGCCATCTTGACATAGCGCCAAATGAACAGTGATCAGGTCAGTTAGCCGGTAGCCGGTAGCTGACTGCTAACTTGATGGATCTCTACTCGTCTATTTAATCGCTCTTTTGGAGCGGAGAGTGAAGTCATTTTGCCATGCCCGTACGGAAATATATACATGGTCTCTGCACCACTCCCACCCAGCCCATATCTATGAGCGTCGTCTTAGCGTATACCGCCAGACCATGGAAATTGCCGGATCTCGCAGATATCTAGAGGTGCAAGGTGACTCTTCCACTCACGGAGATAGAGATCCACCGTCCCCTCTAGCTCCCCCCGAGATCGATCTAGCCAGGGACATGGGGTGACCACCTGAAAGACCTGCAGTCCATTCAACGCGACTTGCTTTGTTCTCCTAAGTGGTGACTTGTCTAGCCGGTGGCCTGAAAGGAATGAGGACAAGACCCCTTGTTCAGGAATACAATGATTTGGTAGCTTTTATTAGATTTGGTTTGTTTCGGGATATGGAGGCTTTGTATACGATGTTCAGACTTGGACTTTCTTCCTTTCTTCCTTTGTTCATGCGTGAATAATGGATTCAAGAAGGGCTTTGTGATCATATAGTCAATGTAATGCATTGTCCAAAGGTATCCCATGTTGGTCGAGGCCGGGTATATAAAGTACCTCAAGGCCGCTGTGGTGGTCCTATCCACCAGCAGCACGAGTCTTGGATACACTGGATGGTCCTTCCTACGGCAATATCTTCATCTATCAATCTTCCAACAGCAGCTCTTCCCGAATTATTCATCAGCAAGTCACCATGTCTACCTCTGGTTCCCAGTCTCAAAAAACCCTAGCCAGGCTTTCAGTGGATGACTTCCTAGAGAAACAGAGTCTCCCAGTGGACTTTGAGTCATGGACCATCGAAACCTTCAAGCAGATACAGCAGGTACGTGGCGAACTAAATGAGGGCGGACCTGATGCACTTGAAATAACAATCATCCAGCTCAAGGAGGCAACTGTAAATGCCAGGGCAGATGGTGCACCCCCGGATGTACTGGAGGCCCTTGCGGAGTGTTTGGCCAAGGCAAGAGAGATACACGTATCCAGGGACATCAAGATACACCCAGTGCAAGTGTATAAGCCAAACATGGCGCATCTACGTGCCATCTTTTGTGCCCTTGATCTGGATCGGGACCTGTTGAAATGGACTCCTGAATCTCGTGGACAGGTCGAATGGCAGAAAGCGGCGCAGCGCTTTCTGAACTTCACGTACAATTGTATCCGTGCAAAGTCGCCTGCGGATGTTGAGGACAAGGCCTTTGCATGTTTTGTTAGAGCTTGTGATTTCGCTGGGTTCAAGGACGGAGAACTTCCCCCACCCATCTCAATGTGACCAGTCACTGGTTTTGATTTCTCGTTATTAGTCCTAGATTGCTATGATATTTACTGTGACATTGACAGCAAACAATGACATGCAGTTGCGTTCCAAAATCAGGTTCTGTAGTCCTTTAGTGGAGTGTAAAAGATGATGTAGATTGGATAAAGCCCACCCTAGTGCTGAAATGGATAACAAACAATCCCTCAGTACGGCGTAGCTGATAGTGAAGCTGACCCCCTGAGGTGCGGGTCTTTCTGCTCTCTGCAGGTGACCGAAGATATGTCAACACGTCCCTGTCCATATTGGCCAACAGCTCAAAACTTCCCTACGTGCAAAGCCAGGGATTGTTGTAACTCCAGAGAGCCAGCGGGTACTCGAATTTGGAACGTCATGATAACTGATATGACACCTGCAGATCGTGCCATCGCTTTCTGGAGATTTCAGCCTCAAAATTCACGTTGATCTGGCCAGAGGCAAGGGTTGTCGTGCCGTTGAAAACCCACAGTTTAACATGTTGAAGTCGCCGCATGGCTTCATATTTTATTCTATCTAAGGCCAATCAAGGTATCTCAAGCTCATTCGTCATCACTTTCTTCTTCTTCTTCTTCCTCTTCACTGCTATCCTCCTCCTCAGCCTCCGCAAGCCAGTCAATAAACTGTTGCGTCTGACTGCGCACCTTACGCATTTCCTCGGTAGCGGTTGACCGCTCATCCGCCCACCATTGCTCCAAGGCCTCCTCCTCGACAACTTCCAGCTCGTACAGCTCCTTAGCCAAAAACAAGAGCACAGTCTCACCGCGGGGACGGTGAACGAGATCCTGCTGGAACAGGACCATCAGGTCGACCTGATCGGGCTTTGCGCCGGTCTCACGGTCGAACAGTGCACGCTCGATGATCTCGTGGTACTTGCTGAACATGTCGTGGACGGCATCTCTTGCGCCCTGGCCAGCTTCCATTAACTGTGCCACGCGCTTCATGAAGGCTGAAGTGACGGCTCGTCGGACTTCGTGGTCTGAGGCGTTGGCCGTCATGCGGAGACTGACTAGCTCTAGTTGTACGACGTCGGATGTGACGCCGTCTCGTAAACTGTCGAAGACGCTGGCTGCAGCGTCTTGGACGAAATGGGAGTCTTGGTCCTCGTCGTCAGAGACGGAGGTTGCGAAGCTTCCGGAGCGGGATCCCCCGTAGTCTGAGATCTCTGAGGATAGTGTCGAGATGGAATCTGTAGAAAGAGAGAGGTTTGCCATATTGTAGACTGCGGGGATTGTTAGTTCTGATTAGGGGAAGTAGGGGGATAAGGGAAGGACATACTCAAGCCTGACGACGCATTGCTGGCCGTCTCGTCGTCATCCTCGTCCTCGTCATATGGAACGTATTCATATCCCTCACCACCCTCGCCTACGATGCTTGGTTCACTTGATGGTGGAGCGTCATCATCTTCCCGAGAAGCGTTTGTTATCCGCCTGCCCTCATTGACCAGCACACCGTCCGCAACCTTCACACCGAAAGAGATCAAGGCACCTGATTCGACAGTGCAGTTCTTTCCAATCACGACACCATCCGCAATGATAGCGTGGCGGATGGTTGTTCCATCGCCAATGACTGCATTGTCCCAGATGTATGCCCCTTCCAACGTGACGTTCTTGCCGATCTTGCAGTTCCGGCCGAGTACTGTGTCCTTCACGATCGACTTATCGCCAATGCTGGTCCCTTGGCCAATGACCGTCCGTCGGCCCACGACGCACGAACGAGCCAGCGTCACGTCCTGTTCCTGGTACAGTGTACCCTTTCGAAGCTCATAGTTATGGCCCGGCAGCAGGTTGGTTTCGGGACACAAGGGATAGGCCCACCGAGAAATAACATCCTTGCTCACGGCATCATACGCCTTCAGGTTCCTAACTCGGGCAACGTAATGGTCCTCAATGATATGCGTGTGAATCGTCTTCCCGTTCAGTTCATAGTCTTTCAGAACACCGTAGAGGAACTGCTTTCGCGGAGTCTGGTAATCGAAGCTGTCAGACCACAAGCTCAGAACATCCGGGGTGCAAATGTCGATATTGCAATCAATGAGGTCTTGTCGGATATCAATCTCGGAGAATGTTGTAATAATCTCAGCGTCGATATTCAGGCGGGAGGATTCAGGAGAGTGATGGTCGATCTCTTCGTAATGCAGACAGCGGTCCTTGGTCGGGTCGACAACGAAAACCGGGGACACGGATGAGGCCTTTGTCCGGTGCTTCCTGCCAGCTTCGCGCAGAATCATCGTCATAATCGCATTCTTGTCTGCTTGACGGCGAGCACGGTGCTTCGCTAGGGCGCCTTCGATGGGTAGGTTGCTGATCACATCGCCGCTTACGACAAGGAAGTCGCCCGTGATCAGATGCTTGCCGTCGAGATCTCGCATGACATCTCCGACTGATGTAGAGGTGGACTTGAGGAAGGTGAACTTCTTGAACGGCGAAGAGGGCGCTCTCCATTTTGAAGCGCTAGGTCATTGTCAGCTTGGCTATAGGCTGGCATTCCTCTGCCGTAGTCCTAGATACATACTTGATGTAACTCTCCAGTTTATCCGAGTGCGCACCTCCATACAGGAAAACCTCCTCGACACCGGCGTTGGCAAGGAACTCGAAGGTATACTCGATTAACGGGGTATTCGCAAGCGGCAAAAGACACTGGTCAAAGGGTACGTCAGTCAACAAAGACCTCAGATTCCTCGTCACCATACATACCCGAGGCTTATCAAGAGTAAAAGGTTCAAACCTCGTCTCAAAAGTGTCCGCAAGCACCTACGAAACAAGATTGTTAGCATCCGGCAAAATGAAGAATGCGCGGCATACAAGAGCCACATACAACAGCCTGCAACGTCTCCTCCACCTCCTCAGTCGCGTTTCCGCGCGACTTGTTCGAGCCGCCTCCTTTCTTGGGCGCCATTTTCAAGCGAATGTCAGTCGAAAACGAATGGATCCGTCAACAACAAAAAAATGAAAGACACTCCCACTTAGGAGTCATCCATCCCACTTTCATCCGCCGCTTACCGCCCGGCAGTTTTTCTCTTTGTTTGCTCTGTTTGCTTGGCATTGGGTCACGTGACTATTTACTTGGCGCACCGCCACATCTGAGCGCTATGGCTCGTTCCAGCCGCCAAAGGTCCAGATTCAGCTGAAGGCCTGGACCCTCGTCGACTTGGGGGGATTAAGATCCCTGGATGGGGGCGCTGGTCTAGACCTGGTTATCTGCACGGATCGATCAGATGTTCATGGCTTATGGCCCGCGCTTGAATCCAGGGTCCTTGGTCGCCGATCCCGGTTCGCCAGGTTTGATGCCGTCATGCGCAGGAGCGGAGGGGACGGCTTCGGTTGCAGGCCTGGTTTGTCTGCTTATGTGGGTGATGCTGTCATCGAGCAGTGGATCGGGCTGAGGGTCAAAATGCCATGCATCCCAAAAAGGATTATCCTAGCATAGATATGGATGGAAGCAGAAGTGACAGATGTTATTATCATTCTGGTAAGGCTACATGTCAGGCGGCGCAAAGAAATCATGTTACTGAGCCAGATGACAGAATCGCCAGAGATCCCATGAGATTATTTAGCCAGAGAAGTTAGGGCAAAAACACACGAGCCTGCAAGTCAGGTTTCCAAAAATGAGATTTCTGTACACTCGATGTGTCGGGAGCCAACGTGTCAACACCCCTCTAAAGCAAACATTCCCCACAAAAACCAACGATAAGAATATGTACTCTAAACGCAACACGCAGCTGATGCAATATGTGATTCCAGAAACGCCACAGTTGATCGAATGATTGCCCTATCCCCTGGTGGACGGCAGAAAAAGAATGCAGAGTGTTGCCAACGGATATCAATAGTAGAGAGAAGGTAGATTGCGGCCAAACATAAATTCCAAAATGCGCTTCTCCGGGAATTATCGCATGAATGAGAAGACGACAGGGTATATAAGTAGTACCGACTCGTCAATGGAAGTAGACGGTCCGAATACCGTTGTTAGTGGGTACGAGCAGCGGGTATAGAGCCGACCATGGGCTGCGGCTGTGGCGCATACATGCGCTGTCGTTTGGCCAGGTTAGAGTTATCGGAACCGTTGCTTATTTCGGAGATGTGACGCCGTGGCTGCGGCCTGGCTTGAGGCCCTGCAGCGCTCATTGCCACCGTAGGCGGTGCTGGATACTGCATTCCATTCTGATCGATGGCGTAGGTGGCGGGAGCAGGGTTGGCGGGAACATATTGGCCTGGAACCTGCTGAAGGTTGGCGGGTACTGCTGCCATGGGCTGGAACTGATTTGGAGATTGCCAAGCAGTCATGGCGGCTGCGGGGGATTGGCTGGGAGAGCTATCTTCCTTGATGGTGACCGATTGTGCAGCCGAGCTTTGGCCAGCGATTGTTGCCGGCGTCGCAGCCTGGTGACCCTCCATACCTTGTGAAACAGTTTTGAGGTGGACTAGGTGTTTCTCGAGCATTTCCAAAAGGCTTTTCCGGGTAAATGGCTTGGGAAGAACGTCATCCATGCCTGATAAGAGTCAGCATTTCATATTCGACCGGTCAATTACGGGAGATGCTTACCGTGATGGAAGTAGAGCTGGATGTCGTCGCTTCGGATGTTGGATGTCATGGCAATAATGGGTGTCCGATCAAACTGACGGATGAGATGGCATGCAGAAACGCCATCGAGGTTGGGCATAATAATATCCATCAAAATCAGGTCATACTTGGAGCCGTCCTGAACCTTGTTCACCGCTTCTAATCCATCGAGCTGCGACATGTCAGTGACAATGTTCCTAGTCACGAAGTGGATAACATACCGCAGTGTCTATTTCGCAAGAGAAAGAATAGAGGAATTTCCCACCAATCTGGCGACATGTTGCGTCGTCCTCGACAAGTAGGATTCTGGGACTGCGCATCCAGCCTGGGTCCACATGGTTGCTCTTCTTCCTGTTCTCAGGAAACTGTCTTCGATCGTCCACGTCTTGCTTAGGGGGCATGCTGTAGGGAACGTTGTTGACATGTTCGCCGTACATTGGGTCTATTCCGTTCGTCGCGCCCACAGGATAGACCACTGGCTCCATCTCGCCGTTCATCTTCGGGTACACTAGAGCCGGGTTTGTCGCAGGCGCAGTGGGTTGAGGTGCCACTCGTCGCGGCGCAGTCTCCATAGTAGGGGTGGACACGACGCCGGCCTTCGGTGGCTCACCCATGGACTCAACGGGGACGAGGTTGAACTGTACTTCAGCATTCATGTCGCTCAACAGCTTCGAAGCTTGCTGCAATGGTGTGGAAACGCCGTCGTCCATCGCTGTGACTTGAGAAGGGCTCGCTCCAACTTGAGCCTGAAAAGAGCCGGCTTTGCTGTCGCGCTTTTGTCGGGCGTCGATAGAAACCAGATAGTTCACCAACTGATGTATAACGTTTTCGTGATTCACGACCGTCTTTTGAACCCTCAGTACTTCCTGCAGCATTAGCTGGTGGTCGACAGTCATCTGAGCGTAGCGATCGGAGATATGCTGGATCTGCTGTTGCTGAGCAACAATCTGCTGGTTCAGTAGGTCGATCTGCTGAGTGGGAACGGAATCATCGTGGGCCTGGGTCTGCTTCCGTGGCGCAGGTGCCTTGCGTCGGATGTTGTCGAGGGACTCTTTGCTGTTCGCTCTGAACTCGGGGTGCTTAAATTCCCAAGCCTGAATATTCATTTGCGTCAGGAATGTAAATTCTATCGCTAGCGACCGGGAAAACCCACATTCTGCCCGTACGGCGACTGGCCATTTTCTTCATTATTCTGCCTTACTTTGTGGAAGTCGTACTTGTTCAGCTGTCGCACGAAACTGGCGAAGTTGCTGTGTTTAAAATGTTTCGGAAGGATTGTCTTGGTGAATTTCTCGCACTGCAGGCCTGTCAGCGGTCGAGGTTGCGAGGTCGAGTCCGGCAACTAGGATCGGGTACCTCTAGAACAACGAAGCTATCGCCCTCGTCACCCCACCGCACAATTTCCGCGTACGATGGGTCCTCCAGCATCCTTGTGCGACGCCATCAGTAAAAAAATGATCCGAGAAGGAAGTGAAGCTGATTGTGTTCGAGACAAGTAGCAAACATCGGGGAGGAGTAGGCGGAAACAGGGAAACAAGCAACGGGGAGGGGAGGAGAATATTCGAGGGAAAATCCCGAGGCAGGAAAAAGAAAGGAGAAAGGGCTCACTTGTAGAGTTTGCGAACCTATACATTCTGTTAGCATTCTGTAACACGACCAAATAACAGAGAAAGCCAGGATCCTCCGAAACAAACGCTCAGAAACGTCAATACTCACAAAATCGCTGGAGTTGCCCGAGGGGGCGGCGTTGGTGGTGGTCTGGCCACCGTCCATCATGGGCTAGATGGGTCGCGACCGATCGAACGAGCAACAGACTTCAGCGCAGTGCAGAACGTCAAAAAATTAAAGGGAGCTGGTCGAGGCAAAGTCTGCAAACGCCTGTACGGGTTGCAGGACGAGGGTCTGAGTGAAAAAGAAAGAAGCTCAGGATGGAGCAGAAGAGAAGAAAAAGACGCACTCCCCAAGACGGTCGCAAGAGGGCAGAAAAGAGGAGAGAGGAGTCGTCGGTTGTAGTAGTTTGGTGGGACGGGCGCAACTGAACAGTCAGAGGCGTTGAATAATCTTGCATATTAATAGAAAGCCTTTTCTTGTGCTCACCAGCCACAACCGTGGTTTAAGATGAACCACTTTGGACCTTGGTATTTTCCCTGGATTCTCCCTGAATTCTTGCCCCGATCTGATTGTCTTCGTATTTTTAGATTTATCCTCCTCGACGGAGACGGCTCTCTACAATAGTGCTGGCTGCACCCTCGTACTAGCGGTCGGATACTACGACTCCTACGACTAAGGGGAACGCAGTACTCCAACGTTTGTCGCATCACCTGACTAGATAGAAGGAATTATTATTTAATTTTCCACTGCAGGGATATCAAAGACACCCGTCAATGCGCCTGCAGAGCAACATGCATTAAACCTTGATGGTGGAGGGGAGGCATGGAGGGGCCCAAGTTCAACGGCCTGATCGCCGGTCTTGATTTGATGCCGGCACTACTGCGGGCCTTCTCTCAGCTTTCACCGTACTTAGCGAGCCCTCTGTCAAAGACTCCAAGTATACTCCGGAGTAGAGTCCTCTTGAAAGGGGAAGCATGAGGCCGAAGCGAGTCACGAGCACGATGCTCCTTTCCCCTGGAGGCGACCCCGGGGCCCGCGGGTCGGTCAACAATCAACATTAGCTTTCGCCGATCTCTGCCATATCTCCGTCCCCGTTCGATAATGCAGAGCATGACCTCATCACAGCCCAAGGTGCATAAAACGCGACAAAGACCGCGAGCTCCGCGCAACATACTGATCGATTGACTGGGGAAAAGGACCCCGAGCCCAATAATTTAATCCTGATAGTGATGTTAGACGCTCAGACAACTCGAGTATGCAACCAACAAAGGCCTTCCTCTTGGCCTCGACGATATGTGCCGCTGTTTGAGAAGCACTGTTTCGGTGGGCATCATACTCCGTATGCCAATTTTCACCAGTGACCCAATAGATCAGGCACAGAAGCAGGCTTGTCGCCATGTGGCTTGTTTCGGGTCTCTGGAATCTGGATAGTACCACCTGGACACATCCGCTGGCTCGGCTGTCTATGGCAGCCATTATCCACTGCCCAGGTACAAGCTCCAGAGGCGAAAACGCCTCGTCAGCCCTCCAAGAACCCGTACTCCGAATTTCAGTATAAGATAGTTGTTCACCAGATCAGAAGAGGTCTTTGGACCTTTCGGAGTGAGCGCTCGGTTGCCGTGGGTAAATACTTGTAGTGTGTAACAAACAATGACGTGCCTAGCTTACTCAGGTCACCCTTCAACTACTGGACTCCTCGACCTCATCCAAACCACAACTCCCGGAAACCGTCGCTTTCAATAAACCTACCAATAGTAATAGTACCTTCTTCACCTTACAACCCAATCACCATGTTCGCCGCTCGCCGCCTTACCACAAGCGCTCCCCGCGTTTTCACCCAGAGAGCTCTCTTCCACAAAACCGCGCCAGCCTTCGTCCAGAAGGGCGACGCCATCCCCGATCTCGACGTTCTGGTCGAGGCCTCTCCCGGCAACAAGGTCAACCTCGCCAAGGAGCTGCAAGGCAAGGGTGTTATCATCGGTGTCCCCGCTGCTTTCAGTACGTGCTTCCAATTGGAACCGACAATTTATGCCTGCCAATTGCGAATCTAACTGCGCGTCTTACAGGCCCTGCTTGCTCTGCTACCCACATCCCTGGGTACATTTCCCACCCCAAGCTCAAAGAAGCTGGGCAGGTCTTTGTCGTCGCTGTCAATGATCCATTCGTGTATGTTAGGGCAATGTTCTTTCCAGCCGGGTTGGCAGTGAGCTTGGTTTATCTAACACCGATACAGGACCAAGGCCTGGGGTACATCCCTTGACCCCACTGGCAAGAGCGGCGTAAGAAGCTCATACACTGTTTGATTGGTTGCAACAATTGACATCTGCCTAGATTCGCTTCCTGGGCGATCCCACCGGAAAGTTCTCCGAGGCGCTGGATGTTACTTTCGACAGCACGACGATCTTTGGCAACCAGCGTAGCAAGCGCTATGCCCTTCTCGTTGAGAACGGCAAGGTCAAGGAGGCATTTGTTGAGCCTGACAACACGGGTGTCAATGGTATCTTTCTTCATCCCTATGTCTCTATTCTGGATCCATACTAATGAAGAACAGTCTCCGCCGCTGAGAAGGTGCTCGGCTAAACGAGAGTTATCTACACCTGCAAAACAATGTACAACGAACATTAGGTGCTAGGGCTGCGGAGCGTAAAATATTATCAAATAATCATAAGAAGATCTACTTAAAACCCCCTCCAACGCCTAATTGCGATCTTTTAAGGACACTAAAGCCCGGATGTATCAACATCGCCCCATACCTCGGCAAGCCCAGCTGTATAAACATGATCTAAGCAGACCCCTGCTGCTGCGCCCACTGCTCAGGTGTATAGCACTTGGGCGTCCACGCGTGAATAGCCGCAATCTCCGCCTTCAAAACCGAGTTCACCAACCGATGACGAGCAAGCATGGTCTTCTTATCGAACTGTGGCGAGACAATGACAGCCTGGAACGCTTGTCCGCAGCCTCCTACAGCCAAAACCCCCGTTAGCGCATTCCTTGTAGAAAACCCAGAGCACCCGTCCGGTGAAACCGAAGCCGAAGTGAAGCAGCAATGACGTACCCGATAAATCCTCAATCTCAACATGTTGCGCCTGCAGCTGCTCAACCAGCTTCCCCTTCAGCAGGTCGGGTGTCACAACGCCAGGAGCGGTATCGGCCATTGCAGCGTTCGTGGCGGCGAGCGAGCGCGCGGAAAGCGAGAAGGTTGCTTTTGCGGGGACGGGCGAGCGCAGGAGGTATCGGCAGCTTCTGCTCAGCAAGGTCGTTGTGCGGGAGTACATCAAGCGTTGGGTTGGGGGTGCCCGTGGAGCTATTTCAAGAAGAAGGGGTTCGAAGGAGAGTTTGCGTTCGTTTAGATATGGTGTTGAAGAGCTTTTGGGCGAGGGATTGGTTTGCGGAGTTAACGTTGCTGGGTATCGCCGCGGAGCAGAGAGGGAATGGATTGGTCAGCACTGGGTGGCTGTCACGTGATGGCTTACTATACTCCGTGTTGTGGTTCTTTGCACCACGAAGCCACGAACTTGAGATCCATCAAGGGGTTTTACTATCCTGGAAGTACCATGGAAGAAAGTGAAATAGGCTAGAAGGTGAGGTGACATGCCAACTGACACTCGACTGAATTTCTACTGTACAAGGTTCTCGTATCCAAGTTCCACTTCAAGACATGAATTGAATTGTCGGTATGCGTGCAAACACCAAGCCATCAACTCAGTCCAACATGAAGATGTCTCATACACATGCTGGATGCTATAATTACATGCTCAGAGCATGCCATACTGAATGTTTCAATCAATGAAACTTGATACTGAAGGATGCCACGTCGTCGTGTGAAATCGTGACCAAGGGAGCCCGACGTGGGTATCGTGCGAAAAACGAATTCTTCAACTATGATGGAGCCACTGAAAATACAGGAACCTCGGCTAATCTTGGAGAGCTAAGTTGAGGGTGCTTTTGTACATCCGGACTCAGTGATGCCGGAAGATGGCAGTATTCAACTCTGCATTCTTCAAATTTGATACATCCCAAGAACTTGGCAAGCGAGCAAAAAGCAAAATTACGGTACCTACACGCATTCCGCCTTTGCTCTCAGGTTGATTGCGCGAGGCCGGAACAAAGTGGAGGCCCGCGCACAATAAATTATAGGTCCCGGCTCCTAGTCACGTGAGCTTTATTAGGGATTATGTAAAATAGTAAAATTACTTAAAATTATTATAATTAGTTAAAAAAAAATATTATTACATAACCTTTTTTTACTACCTAAACTTACAGCGTTAGGGTTATTATAATTAATTAAAAAAAATATTATTATATAATTTTTTTTGCTATTAAGTTTTTATAATATTATTATTTATTATTCCTGGCCTTAATTTTTATATTTAAATATTATATAGCTTATATTTATAAAATTAAATATAATATTAATTACTTACTATATTAAATATAATTATTAATTTTTAATAATATAATTTTAGCATGTTATAAGCCGCAAGCCTGCTAAAACTTATATTAATTATAAAAATTAATAGGTACTTTAGGTTTATATAACTTTATTTATATATTATTATTATTAATATAACTTTAAAAAAGTAAAAAGCGCTTTGCTATAATTATTAATCTTTTTAATTTATTTACTTAATACCCCTCTTTATCAACGTCGGCCACCAACGGCACACCAATACTGCCGTCGGGCACCGCCCTAACACCCTTTTTCTTTATTCAACATAGCTAGCCTTTAATAATAATTAATAATATTATAAATCCATAAATCGCGTACCTATAATAATGGTAGCATGTTTTTAATATAACTAGTTAAGTAAATAACTTAATAACTTAATTAGGCACGCTAATTAAGATTAGGCCAGGAGGCGCTAACCAAGTAATTTTTAATATTTAAAAAGCCTAGTAAATCTCTTTCTTTTAATTTTTTATTATTAATTTTTATTTAATTTACTTTATTATTTACTTATTTATTTAGTTATTTTTTATTAAGATTGACCGAACTCCCAAGCTTTTAAAGATTATTTATATATTAGCCAGCTAGTAATTATTTTTTTTTTTAAAAAATCTTTTTTTTTTTAACTAACTAATAAATTTAGTAAACTTGCTTTCTTAATTCTCTTTTTTTATAACCTTTTTATTTTTTATTTATTTATTAAAAAGGATTATTAAACTCCCGAACTCCTGAAAGGTGTTTATATTTAGTGGTTAATTAATAGCCTTTCTCCTTTTTTTTAAAAAACCTTTTTATTTTATAACCGGCCAACGAACTTAATAATTTATTTTCTTGGTTTTTAATAACTTTTTTTTTAAATCTTAATACTTTAATAAAAACTTGTTGTCTTGGTCTCTTAATATAATATAAAGGGGGTTTAAACTAAATAAAATAATGTTTTAGTAATATTAGCCCATTAGTTAAAGGTCTTTTAACAGGTTAAATAATAGTTCACGAGAAAGTTTAACTAGGGAATAATATTTTTTATTAACTTTATAATACACCATATAGCTATATTATTTTTTATTTAGTATGCTTACCTTCTAGCGTGGGATATTAATAAGTTAATACTTTATTAAGCTATAAAAAACCTACTATTTCTTAGCTAAAGAATAGGAGATACATAAGTTAATAAATAAAAAGCTTAAAAAATTATTTATCCCACATTTTTAAATTTATTTTTATTAAAGTTAAAGTAACCTTTAGGTTATACGCGGGTAAACTTACTAATATATATTAATAATATTATTATTTTAAAACTAACCTCCGGCCCGGAACTAACTAGGCAGGAATAAACCTTTATAATTAATAACTATAATTTAATAGTTATATAATTACTTATAAATAAAGCTAGCTAGCTAACTAACTTTAATACTAGTAAATATTTTATATTAATTTTTGCCTTTACTATAAATATTCCTTTATTTTCCGGGCTATTTATAGGTTTATTTACTTTTTTAGTTATTACTTTTTAGCCTGGCTTATTTACCTTTTAATAAATTACTAGCTTATTTATATTTTTAACTAGACTTACTAGGTAATAGCTAAATACTTTAGTAGCTTATAAATTAGCTAGTTAATAAACTTAATTAATTACTAGCTATTATTTATAATATTATTTAAAATAAGTAATAGCAAAGCTAATTACTAAACCTAGGCATTTTATAAAGCTAATTATAAAACTTAGGCATTCCCTTATTTTACTAATCATAAAAAAAGGGGATAGTACTATTAATATTAATATTAATACTAATGCTAGCCCTTAAATTTATAACATAAATTTATAAATAAATCTAGATTTTTAATAATTTTTTAACCCCGGCCTATAATAGGCAAATTAGTAACCTTTTAACTCTGGCTTATAATAGGTAAATTAGTAACCTTTTAACTCCGGCCTATAACAGGTAAATTAGTAACCTTTTAACCCTAAACCTTTTAAACCTGGTTTTTAATAGGTAAATTAACTGCCTTTTAATCCCGGTTTTTAACAAAATAAAGACTTTAAATTAATTTTATAATAGGAATTAAATAGCTATCTAAAAATTATTAATAATAGGCAAGCTGCCTTTAAAAAATTTTTAAGAAAGGACTTTAAAAATTTTTAAAAAAATAATTAAACTAATAAAACACAGGAATTAAAAAACATATATAAATAAAATCTTAAAAATGTGTATAAAGTTTTAAGCCTAGTTTAATAATTAAAACCCTATTTTAAAAGGCTATATTTACAAGCGCCTTAAAGACAGGATCTGGAACTAAAACCACTAAATCCTTTTTACTAAAACTAGGAAGATATAAAAAGGGGGCGTGAACATAAAAAAGGTAAATTTATTTTACTAGCTAATAAACTAAAACTAGTCCCTTAAAAAAAAAAGCCTTAGCCTGCTAAAGCTATATTAAAAAAATACTATTAAAAAATAAAAAATATTAACTATTTTTAGCCTAATAAAGTTAATAATAGAAATTTATTAATAAAAAAGCGCGGGTTAAAAACCTTTTATAAAAATATATATATTTTTATAGACTATATTCTTAACATGGTAATTTTTAAAAAAGAAGTAGTTATTAAAGTTAATATTTATAATTATTTAAAAGGTGTTACTTTAAAATAATATATTATTAAGCTATTTTAAGTAAATAAATAAGAGCTATAAAATTTCCCCTTAAAATAAAAATAGGTTACTAAGCTTATTAAATAATTTAAGCTTTAACTAGTTAAGGTAATAACTTATTTTTAAAAAATAAGTTATGACTTTATAAACATCCAAGCCAGGAAAACCCCTTATTTATTTATATAAAAATTCCTAAAAAATATAAGATTAATAAATATTAATAATATATTTAATTAATTAACCCTAGTATAAAGTAAATTAAATAGCACGCTATGCTAAAAGATTAATAAACTAATATACTATATAATTATAGTAAATTTCCTAAAAATCCTTAACTTTAAATTTAGTGTTTGGAGAGACATTGTTAAAGCCTAAAATAATAAGTAAAAAAATAAGCTAAAACCTAAAAAACCCTGTTATAGTTTTTATTAAGCTAATTAATATTTTTAAAAAATATAACCCTAGCTATATATATAAGTATACTAGGCGTGACTAAATTATATTTAATTACTTTAATTACTTTAACCTTTGCCTTTACTACTATAAATAATACCTTAGCTACCGGCCTACTAATAAAAATTATAAAATATACTTATTTTTAACCAAGCTACTTAGAAATCTAAACATAAGTATTTAATAAAAAATAAAAATAATAAAAATAAAAATTAAAAAAATTATAATAATTAATACTAGTAGCAAGGACCTAGTAAATAACCTTAAAATTAGTATAAAACTTTTTTTACTTAAGCTATTTCCCCTTTTTTTTAATTATAAGTATACTATATTAATCTGTACTTAAGAGCTTTTTACGCCTAAGTTTTAAACTTTAATTTTTATGCTTTTTATAC
Source organism: Aspergillus mulundensis (assembly GCF_003369625.1). NCBI lineage: Eukaryota > Fungi > Ascomycota > Eurotiomycetes > Eurotiales > Aspergillaceae > Aspergillus > Aspergillus mulundensis. The sequence continues at coordinate 5,138,316 of NW_020797888.1, forward strand.
TAAAACACTACTACTTATAATAATAGCTTACGCTTTTTATACCAAGACCCTAACTTTATTATTTACTTACTATAGTAATTTAATAGCAGTACTTTTTTTATTAATAGCTTATTTTAAAAAGCTATTTAAGGATTAGTACTTAAAAAAATATACTAAAATAAAAAGCTTAAAAAACTTAAAAAACTTAAACTTCTTAAATACTAATAAAAACCATGCCATGCTAGCTAGTATAGTAATAACTACATGTTATAAATATAATAAAAAATTTAACTCTTAAAATATTTTATTTGCCTATTTTAAAATATATAAAGGGTAAAATTATTTAGCTACTTTACTAGTAAACACCAAAGTTTTACTTATTATAAAATTAAATATATTAGTTAAGCTTAATACACATAATTATTTATATTAATTATGGTAATACTTAATAGTCTTGTTAGGTATTAACTTAAAGGCAAAAATAAATAAGGTTTACCTAAATATTAAATACACTAAAACCTTAATTAATTACCAGGCTATATAAAATTTAGGCTTGTTTTTAAAATTAGTAAAGTATATATTAGTATTAGGCATTAATTTATTATATTAAGCTAATAAAGTTATATTTTTTAATACTTACTTACTAGGCTAAGTTAATAGCTAGTTAGTGCTTAGTAAAATCCTAATAACTACCTATATTATTAAAAACTTACTAACTAAGTTACTTATTAGTAATAACATGCTAGGTTTAAAAGGTTTTAAAATTAATTTTTAAACCTGGAAGGGGCAAGTGCATGCTTGTTAAAATTTAAAGTTTTTTTTTTAAATTTAAGTAAAACCTAATAAAGTATATTTAGTACCTATATACTTTACTAGTTATGTAACTTTATAATCTTATTATAAAAATTATTTACTAGTAGTAATAAAAAAGCTGCTTTCCCTTAATAAAAATTTTTTTTTAAATTAAGTAACTAACTAGGCTACACACTATTTACTTAGCTAATTAACTTTTTTTTTTTATAAATTAAGATTAAAAACTATTTTTTTTAAATTATTATTATTAGCCGCCGGATAAGACTAGGTTATTTTTTAAATATAAACTTTTTTATAATAATATAAATTAATAATAAAAATACTTATTTAATAAAATTTAATTTTATTACCTGGACTTTAGCTGCATAAGCTATTAATTTTTAAAAAAGTAAGTAATTCTAGCTTTTATATAAATTTTTAAAAAATTACTTGCTTACCAAGCTACTGCCTTTTAAGCTATCTTTATATTTATTTTTTTTTAAAAATAGCTAAAAACCTTTAAACCATTATTTTATAAAATAGGATCTTTGTTTATAAAATTCTAAAGGTTATAAAAAGAATTTCCCGCCTTATAAAAAATTATTATATTTAAAAAAACTTTTTAAATAAAAATATGGTATTTATTCCAAAGGACTAGTAAATAAGTATACTATTAATTAAAAAATAAAAATTATAAATACTAAAATTAAAGGTTTACCGCCTGGGTTAAAAAAATAAAAACCTAGTAAATAAAATATTTAATAAACTCCACGCTAATAGCAAGCTAAAGTAGGTAAAAAAGCATACTTTAAGTGCCTATTTTATTTTTATAATTTAAAAAAATATAATAAAAAATAATAAAACTATTTATAAAGGCCGCGTGGTTATAAATATTAAATACTTAAATACTATTTTAAAACCTAATTTATATCCTGTACCAGAGTAAACCAAGATCCTAAATATACTTAAAAAAAGTATTTTATTTTAGTTATTAATATAAAAGCCTATTTTTATTAATGGCTAGTGTAGCTAAATTACCACTATTATTTAGTGGTTATAAGCTACTAAGGTTAAGAATATTTTAATATTACTATTATAAAATATATTAATTTTATTACCTTTATCTAATAATAGATAAATTTTTTTTTACTAAATTTAGGGATTTTTATTAGTGCTATATAAATAATATTATTATTATATTAAAAATACTAAATAAATACCTAATTTACCTATACTAGGTATTTTAGCAACTACAAGACCTAAACCTTAGTTTAAACCTAAAAAAAAGTTTTCTTGCTTATCCAAGTGTTTAGTTACTTAAATAGCACGTAAATACTTTAGGACTTATAATAAATAAAGAAAAAATTATAGCTATATAGTGTTTTTAATTCCTTAATACTTTTTATTAACTAAAAATATATTTTAATATAACTAGGTATTTACACCATTATATTTCTTAATATGTTTTTATAATCACGCCTTTGCAGGAGCATAAAGTATAACTTTTAAAAGGTTTTTTTTTTACAGGACATTCTTAGAAATAGTAGGTGGTTAAGACCTTAGTTTTTAACCCCATGTTTTTAAAAATTAAAGTTTACTAGAAACTTTAGGCCGAATTTGCCTGTTTTAAATTTTTTATATATTATAATTTATTTAAATATTTTTATATTAATTTAAACACCATTGTAAACAAATATAAAGTAATAATATATTATATTAAAAACTTATTTATATACATAAACCTTACTAAGCCTTTACCAAGGTTAATTATTAAGCTAATTTTATTTTTTAATTAGGGCTTAACACTGGTAAAGTTTAATTATTAGCTAATAAAAATTAAGACTTTATGCCTAATCTAGGTAATAAAAAAAATATATTACCTTATAAAATTTACTTTATATTACTTACTTATAATTATTTATTTTAACCACTTTATAATAACTAAAATATTTAAAAAAATATTACTTTAATTACAAGCTACTAAAGGCCTAAATTTCTACTTAATTTATGTATTATAGTATTTATAATAATTTAATTTACTTATATATTACCAGCCTGGAAAAACTAACTTAGTTACTAATACCCTTTTTTAATTACCAAGAAATAGTGCGGAGGTAATAATAAAAAATCTTAACTTAAATATATTAATAAAATATTTATTTTTAAATGCTACTTTAGTTTAACTAAAATACTTAAAGGTTTATATTAATCCTAACTTTATGCGTAAAATTTACTATAAATATAAAAATAACTTTTATTACACAAGTATTATCGCGGTCCTGTGCAAAGTAAAAAGTAAGAAGTTATTTTATTTAATTTTTTACTAAATAGTTAAAAAACTTTTTTATTTATAAAAAAATAATAAAAAGCTTTAGCTAGTTATTCCCCGCGGGCTACTTAAAAATATTTTTATAATTATTTATAATTAACAAGGCCACGCTGGTTTAAAAACTTATATATTAAAGTTATAGGGCTTGGCCATATATAAAGGCATAATAAAATTATAAAAATATATTATATTTTACCCCTGCAAGTTATTAACTATTTTATATTATAAGCCTTATAAATTCTTAAATCCTATTGCTATATTTAACGCTTTTTATAAAACTTTAATTATAAACTTTATAATTAATTTGCTAATAATAAATAAAGAACATAATTAAATCCTAATATTAATTAATAAGTTTTTAAAATAAATTAGCCTAATCCCAGGCTACTCTTAGTAAAAAGCCAAAAATTAAGGCATAATACTAATATAATTTATATAATTAAAAAACTAGGGGATTTTATAAAAAATTATTTTAAATTAAAATTTAAAGTTTATTTTAAATCTTTAGCGCGTAATTTTTAAAATCCTTAGTATTTAATAATTATATAGCATGGTATATTATTTATAAATTAATAGCTAGTTTAAAAAGGTAATTTAAATAGTAAAAACTATATTTTATTACTAGCTAGTATTACACCCTAAGCTATAAACTACTTAGGAATCCCTTTTATTTTTAACACAGGCCGCGCTAAATAGTTTAAAAAAATTTTTTATTAATTATAGCCCCTATAAATTACTATATAACCACCCTTTTTATTAAAAATAAAACCTATTAAAATAACTTAGTAATTACTTTTTTATAATATAGCAAGACGCTTATAAAGCTTTATTATTTACTATAATTTAAATAAAAAAATATTATAATTATAAATATTAGCTAATATTTTTTATTATAAATAATAAAGTACTATTATATTTTTACAAGGGATATAATATCCCTGTAAATAAGTAAATATTAAAAAAACTTAGCTAATAGTTTACTAATTTTTTTTATATTATATACTAAGTAGGCTAATTAACTTATAAGTTAGATTTTCCTAAAAAATAGTAAATTTATCTTATTATCTTTATATAAATACTAAAATATTTTAAAAAAGACTTTTTTAGATAATAGCTAGCAAAGCCAGGCGTAATAATTAATAAAGGCTTTTTAATAAATAAAAATTATTATAAAATTAAAAGAATTATTAGCAGGAAAATAGTATGTACTAGGTATAAATAAATACTAGTAATAAAGTACCTAGTCCGCTAGACAGGCTATAGGGTGGAAAATAACTAGTAATTATTAAAATTAAAGCTTAAAGGCGCGAAAAACTTAGTAAAAGAATATAATAAAACTTACCTAAAGTAGTTTATAGCATTTATTTTAATATTTATTATATTTATTTTTATATTACATGATTATTTTTATTATTAATTTACTTAATTTTTTATGCCTTATTTTAATACTATGTCTTTTTACCACGCCCTTTATATTTCTATTTTTTATTAAATTTTACCTTTTTTAAAGCGCGAGGTCCACAAGCTAATATTTTTTATTTTAGCTTTTTTACTTTAATTTATGTTTTCTATTCTTTAGCAAACCTTACTTTAGTAATTTATGTTTTTTATGTTTAAGTAAACCTTACTTTAGTAACCAGGATTTCTTTTTTTAATTTTTTTAAGCAAAATCTTTTTTATTTTTTTAACTTATTTACTTTCCTTACTTTTATAAGCAAGAACTATAATACCTTTTTTTTAACCAAAGCCCGCTTATCCTTACCTTATCTCCTTTATTATTTTATCTTATTTTTTAAGCAAGCCCTCCTGCGAGCCTTAGTTTAAGAATCAAGATCTTTTTTCTTTTTTCTTTAAGTAAACCTTAGTTTAGGAACAAATATCTTTCTTTTTTTTTTTATTTCCCTTTTATAATATAACTTATTAGGGCTTAATTCTCCCGGTGCTCCTTTTTTTTTCCTAAGTTTTACTAACCATAAAAGAACTTAAAGTAATCCGGAAATAGGATTACGTAAATATTATTAATAGAAAGAATAAAAAATAGGAAAGGAATAAAAAAAGCTGCGTAAAATACTACTAAAAGTAATATAATTACTATAATTATTTCTTAATATATTAAATATATAATAATAATAGTAATAACTATAACCGCCCGTGGACGCGCGTAGTAAATAATAAAATAAATTTAAATAATTTAAAGGTAGGGAAAAAGCTTGTAATTATACTAAATAAATAAATTAAAAATTTTAAAATTTATAGCTTTTTTTTAAAGGGGACGCAAGTTTTAAACCTTAGCATATTTTTTATAATCTATATAATAAATAAATTATTTAGGCATAAAAAATACCTATATAATTTTAATTTTAATAAAGATTTTAAAGTAAAAAAAGTACTTATTAACCTAATTATATAAATTTACACACACAGGGAGTACTAGTTCCCTGTATATTATAAATAAATAGTTTTATATAATAAAAACCTAGTATTTACTAAAGTATAAAAATTAAAAAATATAGTTTTACTAGGTATATTAAACTTAAATTTTATATTTAGCTTTATTACTAGGCTAAGATTACACCTTATTAAAATTATTAAAGTAAATAACTTTTAATTATTATTTTTAATTATTACTATAAATTACTATATTTTAAATATTTTTATTTATATTATTCCCCCAGGGAAAGGCCTAGTAATATAAATAATAAAAAAAATAAATTATAATAAGTTTACTTAGGCAGCAGGAGGGAGCTATTTATATTTATTATTTTTTAATAATTTTATTACTTATAACTTTTATTAAATAATAAACTAAGATTTACTAAATTTATTATTAAAAACATATTTTTTACTGGTGCTTAAGGGCCTTAATATAATAAAAATAAGGGCTTATTAACTTTAAGCCTTGGTAAACTAGGACCTCCTAGTAATAAAAACTAAAAAAATAAAAAAATATTAAAAATTAAAACTAATAATAAAAGGCGCCCTAATATTACGCATAAATAAAAATTTAAAGTTAAAATTAATTAACTAGTTTAAGCTAACTATAACAAAGTTAAAGAATAACACTAATATAAAGAACTTTAATAACTTTAATAAAAAAAAAAACTTTAACAAGGACTTTAATAAATCTGGTAATATTTTCCCTAACTTAAATACTAATAAGAATAACTTTAAAAATAATATTATTTTTAATAAAGCATAATTAAAAACTATAAACTTGTAAACTAATAATTAGCCTAATATTATTTAAAAAGTAAAAACTCCAGGCTATCTTAACCACTTCTAAAAAGAAAAAAGGTTATTAATATTTTAAAAAAATTTGCGTAAAGCCGTGGATTAATAAAGTCCTTTAAAAATAAAAATAATGCTAGATAAGCCTATTTTTAATATTAAAAATATTTAAAATATGGTGGCCTAGAACCCGTTTACTAATAAGTAAAAAAATATTTAGGCTATTAATATGTTATCCACTAGTAGTTAAAAATTATTAAATTTTTTATCCCTTTAATATTTACTAGTAGTTAAAAATTATTAAATTTTTTTACCTCTTTGCACAAGCTAGCTAGCATGCTTGGTTTAGGCCTGTAGTAAAGCCTAAGTTTTTACCTTTTATAGCTAAAACCAGGCTTTACTATTTTTAGCAAACCGCGATTACCCATGCAGCCTACTAATTAATAAAAAAATGCTTTAATCTTTTTAGCTATTTTAACTATAACAGCTTTAACTATAATAGTATTAGTAACCAAGTAAAAAAAGCAAAGGCTTAAAAAAATACTTACTAAATTTAATAAGCTATCTCCTGCTATTAATTAAAAGCTAGCTAATAAACTAGTAGTGCTAGTCCCTTGGGTATTAGCACATGCTAGTTAAAAATTAGCTAATAAATTAATAGCACTAGTCCCTTAATTAACACAGGTATTTTTTAAAACCTTAAATACTCCGGCCGCCCCTACTGCCCTACAAAAAAAAATTACTTTAAATACACCTATTATGTTACCTTTTAAAACCTTTACCGCGTGTTTAACTTTATTAGCGCGTGCTTTAGCGCTCCTTACCACGTTACTTTTTGGAACCTTTACCACGTGTTTAACTTTATTAGCCCGTGCTTTAATACTTCCACCTGCCCCTCCCGCCAAGAAGCCAATAATAATATTGCTTAAAAACTAGTTCTTGCTTTACTTAATAACCTTAGATTATAATACTTTACTTTGTTTTAGTATATAAAACCTTAATTTATTAATAATTAGCTATAATGTAGTATTAAACACGCTAAAAAAAAATACCTTATTATTTATAAAACTATATAAGTTTTTTTAAAAACCTAAATACAAGCTTTACTAAAGGCCTAAAAGCATATTATTATTAATATAACTTGCTAAATAAAAAATTAGGTCCTAGAGGTTTTTATAAATATGCTATATTTAATATTAAAAAGGTTAAAATAAAACTAAATCTCCACTTTTTATTTTAAGCAAATTATCACCTCCTAAACTAAATCACCTTTGCTTGCGCCTAGTTTTTTTTATTTTTACTTTTATTACTCTTGGAGCTTTTAATATTTTTATTTTTATTACTTTAATATTGCTATATTAGCTAAACTTAGAAAGCTTGAACCCCCAAGCTGTTTTTTTTATTTTAGTAAATAAGGGTGTCCGCCTTTTTTTATACGGGGGACTTATTAATATTAGCTATTAATAGCATACTAATATTGCTGTCGGGCACCGCCCTAACACCCTTTTTCTTTATTTAACGTAGCTAGCCTTTAACAACAATTAATAATATCATGAATCCACAAATCGCGTACCTACGACACTCTTTTAATAAAACTAACCTAAATATATAATAACCACGCCTGTTATAGCTAAAGCTAAATTACTAATATTATAATATATACTTATTTAATAACTTATAATAAGTAAAATAATATTATAAAAATATAAAATAATAATATACTTAATAAATAATTAATTAAATAACTTATATAATTACTTTTAGTAAACCTTAATTTTTTTATTTACCTTTAATATAACTATTATTACTAATAATATTTACTATTTTTATACCACCTTTCACGCCTGTAATAGCTATATTTTTATTATTACTTATATTTTACTTACTGGCTAGGCGCCCGCAGCTAGCTATTATTATTAATAAAAATAATATTAAATTAAATATTAATAGCTTTACTACTATAAGCTCCTAGTTAACTATTAAAAATAAATTACCTTTATTTTTATAAATTATTAAAGTTAACTTTAGCTTTTTTATACACGCAGGCCCGGACCATGCTTCCTTGCCATATTTATTTTTTTTATTAATTTTTTATATTTAGCTATTATAAATTATAATTAAAAGTTATTAAATAACTTTTATTACTAGCTTAATATACACTAGCTAAAAATATATAGTTATTATTAAAAATAATAATTTAATATAAACCTTTAAAAAAAAAATAATATCTGTAAGCGTTGCATGTTAGCTAACTAAAATTAAAAAATTTTTAAATTTAGTTTATAAAATAAGATAAATCCTGGTAATATTTCTTTTTATTTTTTAAAATTAATATAAATTAAAAAATACTAATTACAAGAGTTTATATATTTATTAAAGTTTATTATATTTAAAATTACTAGTATTTATATAAAAGCTATATTATTAACTTTTTATAAAATACTAGTTAAGTATATAAATAGCTCTTGCTTTTACCTAAAAAACTTAAGGTATTAATTTTATAGTTATTTAATTTTAGTATAAATTAGGAAATATACCTATAATTTTATTATAACTTTAAAATATAATACTAAATAATTAAATAATAGCTAGATTACCTTTAGGTAAATTATTTAAAATATTAAAATATAGTTAAAAATAATTATAACCTTATATAGTTACTAAAAAATAAACTAGTTAATTATTTTATTTTAAACTAGGAACTAGCTAGTAAGCTAATTACCTTAAATAATAATTAATAAGTAAATCCTAATAATATACAGGCGCTTAATATAATTATAATATTTAATTTACTTATAATAATTATAAAGCTTAAGGCTTTATAAGCCATGGTAAATAATACTATTAAGCTAGTATATAATAACCTTTATTTAACTTTCCTTTTATTTTATATAATGCTATTATTTAAGTTTAACTATTTATAATAATTACTATTACTAATATTTTTTACTTTTTTTTTTATAATAATATAAAGCTAGTTATAATATGCCCGCGCAAGGTATTATTTATAAATTATATTAAATACTTACTTAAATATAAAAGTGGCTATTTTACATGGTATCCCTGGTTTTAATATATTTACTTTAATATAATTTATTATTAGTAAATAAATTAGCAAGCTAGTTTTTATATTTATAACCACGCGCCTGGTTAGTAAGATATTTTTATAAAAAAGCTACAAGCAGCCTTTTAGTTAAATATAGCTAAATTATTTATATTACTAAGTGTTATTATTAGTTTTTTTAAAACTATTTATAGTACGCGGCCGTTTTAGCATAATAAAAAAAATAACTTAAAAGCCATGGTTAAAAATATTAATAAATAGCCTGTTTTTTATTATCATGCGTGTTATTTTAATTACTTATTTTTTAAATAAGCATGGCTTACCTATTTTTAATATTTTTTATGGCTAATTTATACTAAAATAACCTAATATAATAGTTACTTAAGTATAAAGCATGGCGCGATAATATAAAGGTTATTTATAAATAAATTATATAATATAATTTATAAAATAACCCTTATATTATTATAGTATGGTTTTATTACTATTATTACATGTTTTTTAATATAGTTATTAAGCCTAAGTTTAATATTATAAATAATTAGTCTTGCTATAAATAATAAAATTAAGGTTTAATTTATAATTATAGTATATATTAAATATAATTTACCCCTATTTTTAATAGCCTTTAATAATTTAATGTGAAAACCTTGAGTAGGCTAACCAGGTACAAAACAAAGTACTAAGAGGGCTATTTAATAGGGGATTAATATTAAATCTCAAGGCCTAGGATATATAAAAACTAACTTTTAGCTAATTATTTTTTACTAGGGCGTTGGCCTTAAATATATTATTAAAAGGGTAGTAATATTATTACTACGTGGTGGGTTAATA